>NW_027414612.1:0-334517 GCF_964106895.1 Numenius arquata | reverse complement strand
GGTGCCGCTGTGCGTCCAGTCGACCCGACGCACGCTCATCCCGCTCCTCGGGGTGCCGCCGGGCGCTCTCCCGAGCTCGCCGCACTACCACCGTGCGCCTCCAGGTGCCGCTGTGCGTCCGGTCGACCCGACGCACGCTCATCCCGCTCCTCGGGGTGCCGCCGGACGCTCTCCCGAGCTCGCCGCACTACCACCGTGCGCCTCCAGGTGCCGCTGTGCGTCCGGTCGACCCGACGCATGCTCATCCCGCTCCTCGGGGTGCCGCCGGACGCTCTCCCGAGCTCTTTGCGCTCCACCCTGCGCATGCGAGTGCCGCTGGGTGCTCTCGGGATCTCGCCGCGGTACCACAGCGCGCCTCCGAGTGCCGCCGAGCGCTCTCCCGATATCGCCGCTCCTTCACCACGGTGCTCGGGGTGCAGCCGGGCGCTCTCCTGAGCTCGCAGCGGTACCACCGTGCGCCTCCGAGTGCCGCCGAGCGCTCTTCCGGTATCGACACTCGTTGACCCCGCACGTCGGGGTGCCGCCACGCGCTCTCCCGATATCGCCGCTCCTTCACCCTGCTTGTCTGGGTGCCGCCGGGCGCTCTCCCGAGCTTGCCGCAATACCACCGTGCGCCTCCAGGTGCCGCTGTGCGTCCAGTCGACCCGACGCACGCTCATCCCGCTCCTCGGGGTGCTGCCGGGCGCTCTGCTGAGCTCTCCGCGCTACCACCGTGCGCCGGCAAGTGCCAGCGGGCACTCTCGGGATCTCGCCGCGGTACCACAGCGCGCCTCCGAGTGCCGCTCAACGCTCTCCCGATATCGCCGCTCCTTCACCCTGCTTGTCTGGGTGCCGCCGGGCGCTTTCCCGAGCTTGCCGCACTACCACCGTGCGCCTCCAGGTGCCGCTGTGCGTCCGGTCGACCCGACGCACGCTCATCCCGCTCCTCGGGGTGCCGCCGGGCGCTCTGCTGAGCTCGCAGCGGTAACACCGTGCGCTGAGAAGTGCCAGCGGGCACTCTCGGGATCTCGCCGCGGTACCACAGCGCGCCTCCGAGTGCCGCCGAGCGCTCTCCCGATATCGCCGCTCCTTCACCACGGTGCTCGGGGTGCCGCCAGGTGCTCTGCCGAGCTCGCCGCGTTACCACCGCGTGCCTCCGAGTGCCGCTGAACGCTCTCCCGATATCGCCGCTCCTTCACCCTGCTTGTCTGGGTGCCGCCGGGCGCTTTCCCGAGCTTGCCGCACTACCACCGTGCGCCTCCAGGTGGCGCTGTGCGTCCAGTCGACCCGACGCACGCTCATCCCGCTCCTCGGGGTGCCGCCGGGCGCTCTCCCGAGCTCGCCGCACTACCACCGTGCGCCTCCAGGTGCCGCTGTGCGTCCGGTCGACCCGACGCACGCTCATCCCGCTCCTCGGGGTGCCGCCGGACGCTCTCCCGAGCTCGCCGCACTACCACCGTGCGCCTCCAGGTGCCGCTGTGCGTCCGGTCGACCCGACGCATGCTCATCCCGCTCCTCGGGGTGCCGCCGGACGCTCTCCCGAGCTCTTCGCGCTCCACCCTGCGCATGCGAGTGCCGCTGGGTGCTCTCGGGATCTCGCCGCGGTACCACAGCGCGCCTCCGAGTGCCGCCGAGCCCTCTCCCGATATCGCCGCTCCTTCACCACGGTGCTCGGGGTGCCGCCAGGTGCTCTGCCGAGCTCGCCGCGTTACCACCGTGCGCCTCTGAGTGCCGCCGAGCGCTCTCCCGGTATCGACACTCGTTGACCCCGCACGTCGGGGTGCCGCCAGGCGCTCTCCCGATATCGCCGCTCCTTCACCACAGTGCTCGGGGTGCCGCCGGGCGCTCTCCCGAGCTTGCCGCACTACCACCGTGCGCCTCCGGGTGCCGCTGTGCGTCCGGTCGACCCGACGCACGCTCATCCCGCTCCTCGGGGTGCTGCCGGGCGCTCTGCTGAGCTCTCCGCGCTACCACCGTGCGCCGGCAAGTGCCAGCGGGCACTCTCGGGATCTCGCCGCGGTACCACAGCGCGCCTCCGAGTGCCGCCGAACGCTCTCCCGATATCGCCGCTCCTTCACCCTGCTTGTCTGGGTGCCGCCGGGCGCTTTCCCGAGCTCGCCGCACTACCACCGTGCGCCTCCAGGTGCCGCTGTACGTCCGGTCGACCCGACGCACGCTCATCCCACTTCTCGGGGTGCCACCGGGCGCTCTCCCGAGCTCGTCGCGCTACCACCGTACGCCTCCAGGTGCCGCTGTGCGTCCGGTCGACCCGACGCACGCTCATCCCGCTCCTCGGGGTGCCGCCGGACGCTCTCCCGAGCTCTTCGCGCTCCACCCTGCGCATGTGAGTGCCGCTGGGTGCTCTCGGGATCTCGCCGCGGTACCACAGCGCGCCTCCGAGTGCCGCCGAGCGCTCTCCCGATATCGCTGCTCCTTCACCACAGTGCCTGGGGTGCCGCCGGGCGAACTGCCTAGCTCACAGCGATACCACCGCGTGCCTCCGAGTGCCGCTGAACGCTCTCCCGATATCGCCGCTCCTTCACCCTGCTTGTCTGGGTGCCGCCGGGCGCTTTCCCGAGCTTGCCGCACTACCACCGTGCGCCTCCAGGTGGCGCTGTGCGTCCAGTCGACCCGACGCACGCTCATCCCGCTCCTCGGGGTGCCGCCGGGCGCTCTCCCGAGCTCGCCGCACTACCACCGTGCGCCTCCAGGTGCCGCTGTGCGTCCGGTCGACCCGACGCACGCTCATCCCGCTCCTCGGGGTGCCGCCGGACGCTCTCCCGAGCTCGCCGCACTACCACCGTGCGCCTCCAGGTGCCGCTGTGCGTCCGGTCGACCCGACGCATGCTCATCCCGCTCCTCGGGGTGCCGCCGGGCGCTCTGCTGAGCTCTCCGCGCTACCACCGTGCGCTGAGAAGTGTCAGCGGGCACTCTCGGGATCTCGCCACGGTACCACCGCGCGCCTCCAAGTGCCACTGAGCGCTCTCGCCATATCGCCGCTCCTTCACCCCGCTTGTCGGGGTGCCGCCACGCGCTCTCCCGATATCGCCGCTCCTTCACCACGGTGCTCGGGGTGCCGCCGGGCGCTCTCCTGAGCTCGCAGCGGTAACACCGTGCGCCGGCAAGTGCCAGCGGGCACTCTCGGGATCTCGCCGCGGTACCACAGCGCGCCTCCGAGTGCCGCCGAGCGCTCTCCCGATATCGCTGCTCCTTCACCACAGTGCCTGGGGTGCCGCCGGGCGCACTGCCGAGCTCACAGCGATACCACCGCGTGCCTCCGAGTGCCGCTGAACGCTCTCCCGATATCGCCGCTCCTTCACCCTGCTTGTCTGGGTGCCGCCGGGCGCTCTCCCGAGCTTGCCGCACTACCACCGTGCGCCTCCAGGTGCCGCTGTGCGTCCAGTCGACCCGACGCACGCTCATCCCGCTCCTCGGGGTGCTGCCGGGCGCTCTGCTGAGCTCTCCGCGCTACCACCGTGCGCCGGCAAGTGCCAGCGGGCACTCTCGGGATCTCGCCGCGGTACCACAGCGCGCCTCCGAGTGCCGCTCAACGCTCTCCCGATATCGTTGCTCCTTCACCCTGCTTGTCTGGGTGCCGCCGGGCGCTTTCCCGAGCTTGCCGCACTACCACCGTGCGCCTCCAGGTGCCGCTGTGCGTCCGGTCGACCCGACGCACGCTCATCCCGCTCCTCGGGGTGCCGCCGGGCGCTCTGCTGAGCTCTCCGCGCTACCACCGTGCGCTGAGAAGTGCCAGCGGGCACTCTCGGGATCTCGCCGCGGTACCACAGCGCGCCTCCGAGTGCCGCCGAGCGCTCTCCCGATATCGCTGCTCCTTCACCACAGTGCCTGGGGTGCCGCCGGGCGAACTGCCGAGCTCACAGCGATACCACCGCGTGCCTCCGAGTGCCGCTGAACGCTCTCCCGATATCGCCGCTCCTTCACCCTGCTTGTCTGGGTGCCGCCGGGCGCTTTCCCGAGCTTGCCGCACTACCACCGTGCGCCTCCAGGTGGCGCTGTACGTCCAGTCGACCCGACGCATGCTCATCCCGCTCCTCGGGGTGCCGCCGGGCGCTCTCCCGAGCTCGCCGCACTACCACCGTGCGCCTCCAGGTGCCGCTGTGCGTCCGGTCGACCCGACGCACGCTCATCCCGCTCCTCGGGGTGCCGCGGGACGCTCTCCCGAGCTCGCCGCACTACCACCGTGCGCCTCCAGGTGCCGCTGTGCGTCCGGTCGACCCGACGCATGCTCATCCCGCTCCTCGGGGTGCCGCCGGACGCTCTCCCGAGCTCTTTGCGCTCCACCCTGCGCATGCGAGTGCCGCTGGGTGCTCTCGGGATCTCGCCGCGGTACCACAGCGCGCCTCCGAGTGCCGCCGAACGCTCTCCCGATATCGCCGCTCCTTCACCACGGTGCTCGGGGTGCCGCCAGGTGCTCTGCCGAGCTCGCCGCGTTACCACCGTGCGCCTCCAGGTGCCGCTGTACGTCCGGTCGACCCGACGCACGCTCATCCCACTTCTCGGGGTGCCACCGGGCGCTCTCCCGAGCTCGTCGCGCTACCACCGTGCGCCTCCAGGTGCCGCTGTGCGTCCGGTCGACCCGACGCACGCTCATCCCGCTCCTCGGGGTGCCGCCGGACGCTCTCCCGAGCTCTTCGCGCTCCACCCTGCGCATGTGAGTGCCGCTGGGTGCTCTCGGGATCTCGCCGCGGTACCACAGCGCGCCTCTGAGTGCCGCCGAGCGCTCTCTCGATATTGCCGCTCCTTCACCACGGTGCTCGGGGTGCAGCCGGGCGCTCTCCTGAGCTCGCAGCGGTACCACCGTGTGCCTCCGAGTGCCGCCGAGCGCTCTCCCGGTATTGCCACTCGTTGACCCCGCACGTCGGGGTGCCGCCAGGCGCTCTCCCGATATCGCCGCTCCTTCACCACAGTGCTCCGGGTGCCGCCGGGCGCTTTCCCGAGCTTGCCGCACTACCACCGTGCGCCTCCAGGTGGCGCTGTGCGTCCAGTCGACCCGACGCACGCTCATCCCGCTCCTCGGGGTGCCGCCGGGCGCTCTCCCGAGCTCGCCGCACTACCACCGTGCGCCTCCAGGTGCCGCTGTGCGTCCGGTCGACCCGACGCACGCTCATCCCGCTCCTCGGGGTGCCGCCGGACGCTCTCCCGAGCTCGCCGCACTACCACCGTGCGCCTCCAGGTGCCGCTGTGCGTCCGGTCGACCCGACGCATGCTCATCCCGCTCCTCGGGGTGCCGCCGGACGCTCTCCCGAGCTCTTTGCGCTCCACCCTGCGCATGCGAGTGCCGCTGGGTGCTCTCGGGATCTCGCCGCGGTACCACAGCGCGCCTCCGAGTGCCGCCGAGCCCTCTCCCGATATCGCCGCTCCTTCACCACGGTGCTCGGGGTGCCGCCAGGTGCTCTGCCGAGCTCGCCGCGTTACCACCGTGCGCCTCCGAGTGCCGCCGAGCGCTCTCCCGGTATCGACACTCGTTGACCCCGCACGTCGGGGTGCCGCCAGGCGCTCTCCCGATATCGCCGCTCCTTCACCACAGTGCTCGGGGTGCCGCCGGGCGCTCTCCCGAGCTTGCCGCACTACCACCGTGCGCCTCCAGGTGCCGCTGTGCGTCCGGTCGACCCGACGCACGCTCATCCCGCTCCTCGGGGTGCTGCCGGGCGCTCTGCTGAGCTCTCCACGCTACCACCGTGCGCCGGCAAGTGCCAGCGGGCACTCTCGGGATCTCGCCGCGGTACCACAGCGCGCCTCCGAGTGCCGCCGAACGCTCTCCCGATATCGCCGCTCCTTCACCCTGCTTGTCTGGGTGCCGCCGGGCGCTTTCCCGAGCTCGCCGCACTACCACCGTGCGCCTCCAGGTGCCGCTGTACGTCCGGTCGACCCGACGCACGCTCATCCCACTTCTCGGGGTGCCACCGGGCGCTCTCCCGAGCTCGTCGCACTACCACCGTGCGCCTCCAGGTGCCGCTGTGCGTCCGGTCGACCCGACGCACGCTCATCCCGCTCCTCGGGGTGCCGCCGGACGCTCTCCCGAGCTCTTCGCGCTCCACCCTGCGCATGTGAGTGCCGCTGGGTGCTCTCGGGATCTCGCCGCGGTACCACAGCGCGCCTCTGAGTGCCGCCGAGCGCTCTCTCGATATTGCCGCTCCTTCACCACGGTGCTCGGGGTGCAGCCGGGCGCTCTCCTGAGCTCGCAGCGGTACCACCGTGCGCCTCCGAGTGCCGCCGAGCGCTCTCCCGGTATTGCCACTCGTTGACCCCGCACGTCGGGGTGCCGCCACGCGCTCTCCCGATATCGCCGCTCCTTCACCACAGTGCTCCGGGTGCCGCCGGGCGCTCTCCCGAGCTTGCCGCAATACCACCGTGCGCCTCCGGGTGCCGCTGTGCGTCCAGTCGACCTGACGCACGCTCATCCCGCTCCTCGGGGTGCTGCCGGGCGCTCTGCTGAGCTCTCCGCGCTACCACCGTGCGCCGGCAAGTGCCAGCGGGCACTCTCGGGATCTCGCCGCGGTACCACAGCGCGCCTCCGAGTGCCGCCGAGCGCTCTCCCGATATCGCCGCTCCTTCACCCTGCTTGTCTGGGTGCCGCCGGGCGCTTTCCCGAGCTTGCCGCACTACCACCGTGCGCCTCCAGGTGCCGCTGTGCGTCCGGTCGACCCGACGCACGCTCATCCCGCTCCTCGGGGTGCCGCCGGGCGCTCTGCTGAGCTCTCCGCGCTACCACCGTGCGCTGAGAAGTGCCAGCGGGCACTCTCGGGATCTCGCCGCGGTACCACAGCGCGCCTCCGAGTGCCGCCGAGCGCTCTCCCGATATCGCCGCTCCTTCACCCTGCTTGTCTGGGTGCCGCCGGGTGCTCTGCCGAGCTCGCCGCACTACCACCGTGCACCTCCAGGTGCCGCTGTGCGTCCGGTCGACCCGACGCACGCTCATCCCGCTCCTCGGGGTGCCGCCGGGCGCTCTCCCGAGCTCTTCGCGCTCCACCCTGCGCATGCGAGTGCCGCTGGGTGCTCTCGGGATCTCGCCGCGGTACCACCGTGCGCCTCCGAGTGCCGCCGAGCGCTCTCCCGGTATCGCCACTCGTTGACCCCGCACGTCGGGGTGCCGCCAGGCGCTCTCCCGATATCGCCGCTCCTTCACCACGGTGCTCGGGGTGCAGCCGGGCGCTCTCCTGAGCTCGCAGCGGTACCACTGTGCGCCTCTGAGTGCCGCCGAGCGCTCTCTCGATATTGCCGCTCCTTCACCACGGTGCTCGGGGTGCAGCCGGGCGCTCTCCTGAGCTCGCAGCGGTACCACCGTGCGCCTCCGAGTGCCGCCGAGCGCTCTCCCGGTATTGCCACTCGTTGACCCCGCACGTCGGGGTGCCGCCAGGCGCTCTCCCGATATCGCCGCTCCTTCACCACAGTGCTCCGGGTGCCGCCGGGCGCTTTCCCGAACTTGCCGCACTACCACCGTGCGCCTCCAGGTGCCGCTGTGCGTCCGGTCGACCCGACGCACGCTCATCCCGCTCCTCGGGGTGCCGCCGGGCGCTCTGCTGAGCTCTCCGCGCTACCACCGTGCGCTAAGAAGTGTCAGCGGGCACTCTCGGGATCTCGCCACGGTACCACCGCGCGCCTCCAAGTGCCACTGAGCGCTCTCGCCATATCGCCGCTCCTTCACCACGGTGCTCGGGGTGCCGCCACGCGCTCTCCCGATATCGCCGCTCCTTCACCACGGTGCTCGGGGTGCAGCCGGGCGCTCTCCTGAGCTCGCAGCGGTACCACCGTGCGCCTCCGAGTGCCGCCGAGCGCTCTTCCGGTATCGACACTCGTTGACCCCGCACGTCGGGGTGCCGCCACGCGCTCTCCCGATATCGCCGCTCCTTCACCCTGCTTGTCTGGGTGCCGCCGGGCGCTCTCCCGAGCTTGCCGCAATACCACCGTGCGCCTCCAGGTGCCGCTGTGCGTCCAGTCGACCCGACGCACGCTCATCCCGCTCCTCGGGGTGCTGCCGGGCGCTCTGCTGAGCTCTCCGCGCTACCACCGTGCGCCGGCAAGTGCCAGCGGGCACTCTCGGGATCTCGCCGCGGTACCACAGCGCGCCTCCGAGTGCCGCTCAACGCTCTCCCGATATCGCCGCTCCTTCACCCTGCTTGTCTGGGTGCCGCCGGGCGCTTTCCCGAGCTTGCCGCACTACCACCGTGCGCCTCCAGGTGCCGCTGTGCGTCCGGTCGACCCGACGCACGCTCATCCCGCTCCTCGGGGTGCCGCCGGGCGCTCTGCTGAGCTCGCAGCGGTAACACCGTGCGCTGAGAAGTGCCAGCGGGCACTCTCGGGATCTCGCCGCGGTACCACCGTGCGCCTCCGAGTGCCGCCGAGCGCTCTCCCGATATCGCCGCTCCTTCACCACGGTGCTCGGGGTGCCGCCAGGTGCTCTGCCGAGCTCGCCGCGTTACCACCGCGTGCCTCCGAGTGCCGCTGAACGCTCTCCCGATATCGCCGCTCCTTCACCCTGCTTGTCTGGGTGCCGCCGGGCGCTCTCCCGAGCTCGCCGCACTACCACCGTGCGCCTCCAGGTGCCGCTGTGCGTCCGGTCGACCCGACGCACGCTCATCCCGCTCCTCGGGGTGCCGCCGGACGCTCTCCCGAGCTCGCCGCACTACCACCGTGCGCCTCCAGGTGCCGCTGTGCGTCCGGTCGACCCGACGCATGCTCATCCCGCTCCTCGGGGTGCCGCCGGACGCTCTCCCGAGCTCTTTGCGCTCCACCCTGCGCATGCGAGTGCCGCTGGGTGCTCTCGGGATCTCGCCGCGGTACCACAGCGCGCCTCCGAGTGCCGCCGAGCCCTCTCCCGATATCGCCGCTCCTTCACCACGGTGCTCGGGGTGCCGCCAGGTGCTCTGCCGAGCTCGCCGCGTTACCACCGTGCGCCTCTGAGTGCCGCCGAGCGCTCTCCCGGTATCGACACTCGTTGACCCCGCACGTCGGGGTGCCGCCAGGCGCTCTCCCGATATCGCCGCTCCTTCACCACAGTGCTCGGGGTGCCGCCGGGCGCTCTCCCGAGCTTGCCGCACTACCACCGTGCGCCTCCAGGTGGCGCTGTGCGTCCGGTCGACCCGACGCACGCTCATCCCGCTCCTCGGGGTGCTGCCGGGCGCTCTGCTGAGCTCTCCGCGCTACCACCGTGCGCCGGCAAGTGCCAGCGGGCACTCTCGGGATATCGCCGCGGTACCACAGCGCGCCTCCGAGTGCCGCCGAACGCTCTCCCGATATCGCCGCTCCTTCACCCTGCTTGTCTGGGTGCCGCCGGGCGCTTTCCCGAGCTCGCCGCACTACCACCGTGCGCCTCCAGGTGCCGCTGTACGTCCGGTCGACCCGACGCACGCTCATCCCACTTCTCGGGGTGCCACCGGGCGCTCTCCCGAGCTCGTCGCGCTACCACCGTACGCCTCCAGGTGCCGCTGTGCGTCCGGTCGACCCGACGCACGCTCATCCCGCTCCTCGGGGTGCCGCCGGACGCTCTCCCGAGCTCTTCGCGCTCCACCCTGCGCATGTGAGTGCCGCTGGGTGCTCTCGGGATCTCGCCGCGGTACCACAGCGCGCCTCTGAGTGCCGCCGAGCGCTCTCTCGATATTGCCGCTCCTTCACCACGGTGCTCGGGGTGCAGCCGGGCGCTCTCCTGAGCTCGCAGCGGTACCACCGTGCGCCTCCGAGTGCCGCCGAGCGCTCTCCCGGTATTGCCACTCGTTGATCCCGCACGTCGGGGTGCCGCCAGGCGCTCTCCCGATATCGCCGCTCCTTCACCACAGTGCTCCGGGTGCCGCCGGGCGCTCTCCCGAGCTTGCCGCAATACCACCGTGCGCCTCCGGGTGCCGCTGTGCGTCCAGTCGACCTGACGCACGCTCATCCCGCTCCTCGGGGTGCTGCCGGGCGCTCTGCTGAGCTCTCCGCGCTACCACCGTGCGCCGGCAAGTGCCAGCGGGCACTCTCGGGATCTCGCCGCGGTACCACAGCGCGCCTCCGAGTGCCGCCGAGCGCTCTCCCGATATCGCCGCTCCTTCACCCTGCTTGTCTGGGTGCCGCCGGGCGCTTTCCCGAGCTTGCCGCACTACCACCGTGCGCCTCCAGGTGCCGCTGTGCGTCCGGTCGACCCGACGCACGCTCATCCCGCTCCTCGGGGTGCGCCGGGCGCTCTCCTGAGCTCGCAGCGGTAACACCGTGCGCTGAGAAGTGCCAGCGGGCACTCTCGGGATCTCGCCGCGGTACCACAGCGCGCCTCTGAGTGCCGCCGAGCGCTCTCCCGATATCGCCGCTCCTTCACCCTGCTTGTCTGGGTGCCGCCGGGTGCTCTGCCGAGCTCGCCGCACTACCACCGTGCACCTCCAGGTGCCGCTGTGCGTCCGGTCGACCCGACGCACGCTCATCCCGCTCCTCGGGGTGCCGCCGGACGCTCTCCCGAGCTCTTCGCGCTCCACCCTGCGCATGCGAGTGCCGCTGGGTGCTCTCGGGATCTCGCCGCGGTACCACCGTGCGCCTCCGAGTGCCGCCGAGCGCTCTCCCGGTATCGCCACTCGTTGACCCCGCACGTCGGGGTGCCGCCACGCGCTCTCCCGATATCGCCGCTCCTTCACCACGGTGCTCGGGGTGCCGCCGGGCGCTCTCCTGAGCTCGCAGCGGTACCACCGTGCGCCTCCGAGTGCCGCCGAGCGCTCTCCCGGTATCGCCACTCGTTGACCCCGCACGTCGGGGTGCCGCCACGCGCTCTCCCGATATCGCCGCTCCTTCACCACGGTGCTCGGGGTGCCGCCGGGCGCTCTCCTGAGCTCGCAGCGGTACCACCGTGCGCCTCCGAGTGCCGCCGAGCGCTCTCCCGGTATCGCCACTCGTTGACCCCGCACGTCGGGGTGCCGCCAGGCGCTCTCCCGATATCGCCGCTCCTTCACCACGGTGCTCGGGGTGCCGCCGGGCGCTCTCCTGAGCTCGCAGCGGTACCACCGTGCGCCGGCAAGTGCCAGCAGGCACTCTCGGGATCTCGCCGCGGTACCACAGCGCGCCTCCGAGTGCCGCAGAACGCTCTCCCGATATCGCTGCTCCTTCACCACAGTGCCTGGGGTGCCGCCGGGCGCACTGCCGAGCTCACAGCGATACCACCGCGTGCCTCCGAGTGCCGCTGAACGCTCTCCCGATATCGCCGCTCCTTCACCCTGCTTGTCTGGGTGCCGCCGGGCGCTTTCCCGAGCTCGCCGCACTACCACCGTGCGCCTCCAGGTGCCGCTATACGTCCGGTCGACCCGACGCACGCTCATCCCACTTCTCGGGGTGCCACCGGGCGCTCTCCCGAGCTCGTCGCGCTACCACCGTGCGCCTCCAGGTGCCGCTGTGCGTCCGGTCGACCCGACGCACGCTCATCCCGCTCCTCGGGGTGCCGCCGGACGCTCTCCCGAGCTCTTCGCGCTCCACCCTGCGCATGCGAGTGCCGCTGGGTGCTCTCGGTATCTCGCCGCGGTACCACAGCGCGCCTCTGAGTGCCGCCGAGCGCTCTCTCGATATTGCCGCTCCTTCACCACGGTGCTCGGGGTGCATCCGGGCGCTCTCGGGATCTCGCCGCGGTACCACAGCGCGCCTCCGAGTGCCGCCGAGCGCTCTCCCGGTATCGCCACTCGTTGACCCCGCACGTCGGGGTGCCGCCACGCGCTCTCCCGATATCGCCGCTCCTTCACCACGGTGCTCCGGGTGCCGCCGGGCGCTCTCCCGAGCTTGCCGCACTACCACCGTGCGCCTCCAGGTGCCGCTGTGCGTCCGGTCGACCCGACGCACGCTCATCCCGCTCCTCGGGGTGCCGCCGGGCGCTCTGCTGAGCTCTCCGCGCTACCACCGTGCGCTGAGAAGTGCCAGCGGGCACTCTCGGGATCTCGCCGCGGTACCACAGCGCGCCTCCGAGTGCCGCCGAGCGCTCTCCCGATATCGCTGCTCCTTCACCACAGTGCCTGGGGTGCCGCCGGGCGAACTGCCGAGCTCACAGCGATACCACCGCGTGCCTCCGAGTGCCGCTGAACGCTCTCCCGATATCGCCGCTCCTTCACCCTGCTTGTCTGGGTGCCGCCGGGCGCTCTCCCGAGCTTGCCGCAATACCACCGTGCGCCTCCAGGTGCCGCTGTGCGTCCAGTCGACCCGACGCACGCTCATCCCGCTCCTCGGGGTGCTGCCGGGCGCTCTGCTGAGCTCTCCGCGCTACCACCGTGCGCCGGCAAGTGCCAGCGGGCACTCTCGGGATCTCGCCGCGGTACCACAGCGCGCCTCCGAGTGCCGCTCAACGCTCTCCCGATATCGTTGCTCCTTCACCCTGCTTGTCTGGGTGCCGCCGGGCGCTTTCCCGAGCTTGCCGCACTACCACCGTGCGCCTCCAGGTGCCGCTGTGCGTCCGGTCGACCCGACGCACGCTCATCCCGCTCCTCGGGGTGCCGCCGGGCGCTCTGCTGAGCTCTCCGCGCTACCACCGTGCGCTGAGAAGTGCCAGCGGGCACTCTCGGGATCTCGCCGCGGTACCACAGCGCGCCTCCGAGTGCCGCCGAGCGCTCTCCCGATATCGCTGCTCCTTCACCACAGTGCCTGGGGTGCCGCCGGGCGCACTGCCGAGCTCACAGCGATACCACCGCGTGCCTCCGAGTGCCGCTGAACGCTCTCCCGATATCGCCGCTCCTTCACCCTGCTTGTCTGGGTGCCGCCGGGCGCTTTCCCGAGCTTGCCGCACTACCACCGTGCGCCTCCAGGTGGCGCTGTACGTCCAGTCGACCCGACGCACGCTCATCCCGCTCCTCGGGGTGCCGCCGGGCGCTCTCCCGAGCTCGCCGCACTACCACCGTGCGCCTCCAGGTGCCGCTGTACGTCCGGTCGACCCGACGCACGCTCATCCCGCTCCTCGGGGTGCCGCCGGGCGCTCTCCCGAGCTCGTCGCACTACCACCGTGCGCCTCCAGGTGCCGCTGTGCGTCCGGTCGACCCGACGCACGCTCATCCCGCTCCTCGGGGTGCCGCCGGACGCTCTCCCGAGCTCTTCGCGCTCCACCCTGCGCATGTGAGTGCCGCTGGGTGCTCTCGGGATCTCGCCGCGGTACCACAGCGCGCCTCCGAGTGCCGGCGAGCCCTCTCCCGATATCGCCGCTCCTTCACCACGGTGCTTGGGGTGCCGCCAGGTGCTCTGCCGAGCTCTCCGCGTTACCACCGTGCGCCTCTGAGTGCCGCCGAGCGCTCTCCCGGTATCGACACTCGTTGACCCCGCACGTCGGGGTGCCGCCAGGCGCTCTCCCGATATCGCCGCTCCTTCACCACAGTGCTCGGGGTGCCGCCGGGCGCTCTCCCGAGCTTGCCGCACTACCACCGTGCGCCTCCAGGTGCCGCTGTGCGTCCGGTCGACCCGACGCACGCTCATCCCGCTCCTCGGGGTGCCGCCGGACGCTCTCCCGAGCTCTTCGCGCTCCACCCTGCGCATGTGAGTGCCGCTGGGTGCTCTCGGGATCTCGCCGCGGTACCACAGCGCGCCTCCGAGTGCCGCTCAACGCTCTCCCGATATCGTTGCTCCTTCACCCTGCTTGTCTGGGTGCCGCCGGGCGCTTTCCCGAGCTTGCCGCACTACCACCGTGCGCCTCCAGGTGCCGCTGTGCGTCCGGTCGACCCGACGCACGCTCATCCCGCTCCTCGGGGTGCCGCCGGGCGCTCTGCTGAGCTCTCCGCGCTACCACCGTGCGCTGAGAAGTGCCAGCGGGCACTCTCGGGATCTCGCCGCGGTACCACAGCGCGCCTCCGAGTGCCGCCGAGCGCTCTCCCGATATCGCTGCTCCTTCACCACAGTGCCTGGGGTGCCGCCGGGCGCACTGCCGAGCTCACAGCGATACCACCGCGTGCCTCCGAGTGCCGCTGAACGCTCTCCCGATATCGCCGCTCCTTCACCCTGCTTGTCTGGGTGCCGCCGGGCGCTTTCCCGAGCTTGCCGCACTACCACCGTGCGCCTCCAGGTGGCGCTGTGCGTCCAGTCGACCCGACGCACGCTCATCCCGCTCCTCGGGGTGCCGCCGGGCGCTCTCCCGAGCTCGCCGCACTACCACCGTGCGCCTCCAGGTGCCGCTGTGCGTCCGGTCGACCCGACGCACGCTCATCCCGCTCCTCGGGGTGCCGCCGGGCGCTCTCCCGAGCTCGCCGCACTACCACCGTGCGCCTCCAGGTGCCGCTGTGCGTCCGGTCGACCCGACGCACGCTCATCCCGCTCCTCGGGGTGCCGCCGGACGCTCTCCCGAGCTCTTCGCGCTCCACCCTGCGCATGTGAGTGCCGCTGGGTGCTCTCGGGATCTCGCCGCGGTACCACAGCGCGCCTCCGAGTGCCGGCGAGCCCTCTCCCGATATCGCCGCTCCTTCACCACGGTGCTTGGGGTGCCGCCAGGTGCTCTGCCGAGCTCGCCGCGTTACCACCGTGCGCCTCTGAGTGCCGCCGAGCGCTCTCCCGGTATCGACACTCGTTGACCCCGCACGTCGGGGTGCCGCCAGGCGCTCTCCCGATATCGCCGCTCCTTCACCACAGTGCTCGGGGTGCCGCCGGGCGCTCTCCCGAGCTTGCCGCACTACCACCGTGCGCCTCCAGGTGCCGCTGTGCGTCCGGTCGACCCGACGCACGCTCATCCCGCTCCTCGGGGTGCTGCCGGGCGCTCTGCTGAGCTCTCCGCGCTACCACCGTGCGCCGGCAAGTGCCAGCGGGCACTCTCGGGATCTCGCCGCGGTACCACAGCGCGCCTCCGAGTGCCGCCGAACGCTCTCCCGATATCGCCGCTCCTTCACCCTGCTTGTCTGGGTGCCGCCGGGCGCTTTCCCGAGCTCGCCGCACTACCACCGTGCGCCTCCAGGTGCCCCTGTAACGTCCGGTCGACCCGACGCACGCTCATCCCACTTCTCGGGGTGCCGCCGGACGCTCTCCCGAGCTCTTCGCGCTCCACCCTGCGCATGTGAGTGCCGCTGGGTGCTCTCGGGATCTCGCCGCGGTACCACAGCGCGCCTCTGAGTGCCGCCGAGCGCTCTCTCGATATTGCCGCTCCTTCACCACGGTGCTCGGGTGCAGCCGGGCGCTCTCCTGAGCTCGCAGCGGTACCACCGTGCGCCTCCGAGTGCCGCCGAGCGCTCTCCCCGGTATTGCCACTCGTTGACCCCGCACGTCGGGGTGCCGCCAGGCGCTCTCCCGATATCGCCGCTCCTTCACCACAGTGCTCCGGGTGCCGCCGGGCGCTCTCCCGAGCTTGCCGCAATACCACCGTGCGCCTCCGGGTGCCGCTGTGCGTCCAGTCGACCTGACGCACGCTCATCCCGCTCCTCGGGGTGCTGCCGGGCGCTCTGCTGAGCTCTCCGCGCTACCACCGTGCGCCGGCAAGTGCCAGCGGGCACTCTCGGGATCTCGCCGCGGTACCACAGCGCGCCTCCGAGTGCCGCCGAGCGCTCTCCCTATATCGCCGCTCCTTCACCCTGCTTGTCTGGGTGCCGCCGGGCGCTTTCCCGAACTTGCCGCACTACCACCGTGCGCCTCCAGGTGCCGCTGTGCGTCCGGTCGACCCGACGCACGCTCATCCCGCTCCTCGGGGTGCCGCCAGGCGCTCTGCTGAGCTCTCCGCGCTACCACCGTGCGCTGAGAAGTGTCAGCGGGCACTCTCGGGATCTCGCCACGGTACCACCGCGCGCCTCCAAGTGCCACTGAGCGCTCTCGCCATATCGCCGCTCCTTCACCCCGCTTGTCGGGGTGCCGCCACGCGCTCTCCCGATATCGCCGCTCCTTCACCACGGTGCTCGGGGTGCCGCCGGGCGCTCTCCTGAGCTCGCAGCGGTAACACCGTGCGCCGGCAAGTGCCAGCGGGCACTCTCGGGATCTCGCCGCGGTACCACAGCGCGCCTCCGAGTGCCGCCGAGCGCTCTCCCGATATCGCTGCTACTTCACCACAGTGCCTGGGGTGCCGCCGGGCGCACTGCCGAGCTCACAGCGGTACCACCGCGTGCCTCCGAGTGCCGCTGAACGCTCTCCCGATATCGCCGCTCCTTCACCCTGCTTGTCTGGGTGCCGCCGGGCGCTCTCCCGAGCTTGCCGCACTACCACCGTGCGCCTCCAGGTGCCGCTGTGCGTCCAGTCGACCCGACGCACGCTCATCCCGCTCCTCGGGGTGCCGCCGGACGCTCTCCCGAGCTCGCCGCACTACCACCGTGCGCCTCCAGGTGCCGCTGTGCGTCCGGTCGACCCGACGCACGCTCATCCCGCTCCTCGGGGTGCCGCCGGGCGCTCTCCCGAGCTCGCCGCACTACCACCGTGCGCCTCCAGGTGGCGCTGTGCGTCCGGTCGACCCGACGCATGCTCATCCCGCTCCTCGGGTTGCCGCCGGACGCTCTCCCGAGCTCGTCGCGCTACCACCGTGCGCCTCCAGGTGCCGCTGTGCGTCCGGTCGACCCGACGCATGCTCATCCCGCTCCTCGGGGTGCCGCCGGACGCTCTCCCGAGCTCGTCGCGCTACCACCGTGCGCCTCCAGGTGCCGCTGTGCGTCCGGTCGACCCGACGCACGCTCATCCCGCTCCTCGGGGTGCCGCCGGACGCTCTCCCGAGCTCTTCGCTCTCCACCCTGCGCATGCGAGTGCCGCTGGGTGCTCTCGGGATCTCGCCGCGGTACCACAGCGCGCCTCTGAGTGCCGCCGAGCGCTCTCCCGATATCGCCGCTCCTTCACCACGGTGCTCGGGGTGCAGCCGGGCGCTCTCCTGAGCTCGCAGCGGTACCACCGTGCGCCTCCGAGTGCCGCCGAGCGCTCTTCCGGTATCGACACTCGTTGACCCTGCACGTCGGAGTGCCGCCACGCGCTCTCCCGATATCGCCGCTCCTTCACCCTGCTTGTCTGGGTGCCGCCGGGCGCTCTCCCGAGCTTGCCGCAATACCACCGTGCGCCTCCAGGTGCCGCTGTGCGTCCAGTCGACCCGACGCACGCTCATCCCGCTCCTCGGGGTGCTGCCGGGCGCTCTGCTGAGCTCTCCGCGCTACCACCGTGCGCCGGCAAGTGCCAGCGGGCACTCTCGAGATCTCGCCGCGGTACCACAGCGCGCCTCCGAGTGCCGCTCAACGCTCTCCCGATATCGTTGCTCCTTCACCCTGCTTGTCTGGGTGCCGCCGGGCGCTTTCCCGAGCTTGCCGCACTACCACCGTGCGCCTCCAGGTGCCGCTGTGCGTCCGGTCGACCCGACGCACGCTCACCCCGCTCCTCGGGGTGCCGCCGGGCGCTCTGCTGAGCTCTCCGCGCTACCACCGTGCGCTGAGAAGTGCCAGCGGGCACTCTCGGGATCTCGCCGCGGTACCACAGCGCGCCTCCGAGTGCCGCCGAGCGCTCTCCCGATATCGCTGCTCCTTCACCACAGTGCCTGGGGTGCCGCCGGGCGAACTGCCTAGCTCACAGCGATACCACCGCGTGCCTCCGAGTGCCGCTGAACGCTCTCCCGATATCGCCGCTCCTTCACCCTGCTTGTCTGGGTGCCGCCGGGCGCTTTCCCGAGCTTGCCGCACTACCACCGTGCGCCTCCAGGTGGCGCTGTGCGTCCAGTCGACCCGACGCACGCTCATCCCGCTCCTCGGGGTGCCGCCGGGCGCTCCCGAGCTCGCCGCACTACCACCGTGCGCCTCCAGGTGCCGCTGTGCGTCCGGTCGACCCGACGCACGCTCATCCCGCTCCTCGGGGTGCCGCCGGACGCTCTCCCGAGCTCGCCGCACTACCACCGTGCGCCTCCAGGTGCCGCTGTGCGTCCGGTCGACCCGACGCATGCTCATCCCGCTCCTCGGGGTGCCGCCGGGCGCTCTGCTGAGCTCTCCGCGCTACCACCGTGCGCCGGCAAGTGCCAGCGGGCACTCTCGGGATCTCGCCACGGTACCACCGCGCGCCTCCAAGTGCCACTGAGCGCTCTCGCCATATCGCCGCTCCTTCACCCCGCTTGTCGGGGTGCCGCCACGCGCTCTCCCGATATCGCCGCTCCTTCACCACGGTGCTCGGGGTGCCGCCGGGCGCTCTCCTGAGCTCGCAGCGGTAACACCGTGCGCTGAGAAGTGCCAGCGGGCACTCTCGGGATCTCGCCGCGGTACCACAGCGCGCCTCCGAGTGCCGCCGAGCGCTCTCCCGATATCGCTGCTCCTTCACCACAGTGCCTGGGGTGCCGCCGGGCGCACTGCCGAGCTCACAGCGATACCACCGCGTGCCTCCGAGTGCCGCTGAACGCTCTCCCGATATCGCCGCTCCTTCACCCTGCTTGTCTGGGTGCCGCCGGGCGCTCTCCCGAGCTTGCCGCACTACCACCGTGCGCCTCCAGGTGCCGCTGTGCGTCCAGTCGACCCGACGCACGCTCATCCCGCTCCTCGGGGTGCCGCCGGAAGCTCTCCCGAGCTCGCCGCACTACCACCGTGCGCCTCCAGGTGCCGCTGTGCGTCCGGTCGACCCGACGCACGCTCATCCCGCTCCTCGGGGTGCCGCCGGGCGCTCTCCCGAGCTCGCCGCACTACCACCGTGCGCCTCTAGGTGCCGCTGTGCGTCCGGTCGACCCGACGCATGCTCATCCCGCTCCTCGGGGTGCCGCCGGACGCTCTCCCGAGCTCGTCGCGCTACCACCGTGCGCCTCCAGGTGCCGCTGTGCGTCCGGTCGACCCGACGCATGCTCATCCCGCTCCTCGGGGTGCCGCCGGACGCTCTCCCGAGCTCGTCGCGCTACCACCGTGCGCCTCCAGGTGCCGCTGTGCGTCCGGTCGACCCGACGCACGCTCATCCCGCTCCTCGGGGTGCCGCCGGACGCTCTCCCGAGCTCTTCGCTCTCCACCCTGCGCATGCGAGTGCCGCTGGGTGCTCTCGGGATCTCGCCGCGGTACCACAGCGCGCCTCTGAGTGCCGCCGAGCGCTCTACCGATATCGCCGCTCCTTCACCACGGTGCTCGGGGTGCAGCCGGGCGCTCTCCTGAGCTCGCAGCGGTACCACCGTGCGCCTCCGAGTGCCGCCGAGCGCTCTTCCGGTATCGACACTCGTTGACCCCGCACGTCGGGGTGCCGCCACGCGCTCTCCCGATATCGCCGCTCCTTCACCCTGCTTGTCTGGGTGCCGCCGGGCGCTCTCCCGAGCTTGCCGCAATACCACCGTGCGCCTCCAGGTGCCGCTGTGCGTCCAGTCGACCCGACGCACGCTCATCCCGCTCCTCGGGGTGCTGCCGGGCGCTCTGCTGAGCTCTCCGCGCTACCACCGTGCGCCGGCAAGTGCCAGCGGGCACTCTCGGGATCTCGCCGCGGTACCACAGCGCGCCTCCGAGTGCCGCTCAACGCTCTCCCGATATCGCCGCTCCTTCACCCTGCTTGTCTGGGTGCCGCCGGGCGCTTTCCCGAGCTTGCCGCACTACCACCGTGCGCCTCCAGGTGCCGCTGTGCGTCCGGTCGACCCGACGCACGCTCATCCCGCTCCTCGGGGTGCCGCCGGGCGCTCTGCTGAGCTCTCCGCGCTACCACCGTGCGCTGAGAAGTGCCAGCGGGCACTCTCGGGATCTCGCCGCGGTACCACAGCGCGCCTCCGAGTGCCGCCGAGCGCTCTCCCGATATCGCTGCTCCTTCACCACAGTGCCTGGGGTGCCGCCGGGCGAACTGCCGAGCTCACAGCGATACCACCACGTGCCTCCGAGTGCCGCTGAACGCTCTCCCGATATCGCCGCTCCTTCACCACGGTGCTCGGGGTGCCGCCAGGTGCTCTCCCGAGCTCGTCGCGCTACCACCGTGCGCCTCCAGGTGCCGCTGTGCGTCCAGTCGACCCGACGCACGCTCATCCCGCTCCTCGGGGTGCTGCCGGGCGCTCTGCTGAGCTCTCCGCGCTACCACCGTGCGCCGGCAAGTGCCAGCGGGCACTCTCGGGATCTCGCCGCGGTACCACAGCGCGCCTCCGAGTGCCGCCGAACGCTCTCCCGATATCGCCGCTCCTTCACCCTGCTTGTCTGGGTGCCGCCGGGCGCTTTCCCGAGCTCGCCGCACTACCACCGTGCGCCTCCAGGTGCCGCTGTACGTCCGGTCGACCCGACGCACGCTCATCCCACTTCTCGGGGTGCCACCGGGCGCTCTCCCGAGCTCGTCGCGCTACCACCGTGCGCCTCCAGGTGCCGCTGTGCGTCCGGTCGACCCGACGCACGCTCATCCCGCTCCTCGGGGTGCCGCCGGACGCTCTCCCGAGCTCTTCGCGCTCCACCCTGCGCATGTGAGTGCCGCTGGGTGCTCTCGGTATCTCGCCGCGGTACCACAGCGCGCCTCTGAGTGCCGCCGAGCGCTCTCTCGATATTGCCGCTCCTTCACCACGGTGCTCGGGGTGCAGCCGGGCGCTCTCCTGAGCTCGCAGCGGTACCACCGTGCGCCTCCGAGTGCCGCCGAGCGCTCTCCCGGTATTGCCACTCGTTGACCCCGCACGTCGGGGTGCCGCCAGGCGCTCTCCCGATATCGCCGCTCCTTCACCACAGTGCTCCGGGTGCCGCCGGGCGCTCTCCCGAGCTTGCCGCAATACCACCGTGCGCCTCCGGGTGCCGCTGTGCGTCCAGTCGACCTGACGCACGCTCATCCCGCTCCTCGGGGTGCTGCCGGGCGCTCTGCTGAGCTCTCCGCGCTACCACCGTGCGCCGGCAAGTGCCAGCGGGCACTCTCGGGATCTCGCCGCAGTACCACAGCGCGCCTCCGAGTGCCGCCGAGCGCTCTCCCGATATCGCCGCTCCTTCACCCTGCTTGTCTGGGTGCCGCCGGGCGCTTTCCCGAGCTTGCCGCACTACCACCGTGCGCCTCCAGGTGCCGCTGTGCGTCCGGTCGACCCGACGCACGCTCATCCCGCTCCTCGGGGTGCCGCCGGGCGCTCTGCTGAGCTCTCCGCGCTACCACCGTGCGCTGAGAAGTGCCAGCGGGCACTCTCGGGATCTCGCCGCGGTACCACAGCGCGCCTCCGAGTGCCGCCGAGCGCTCTCCCGATATCGCCGCTCCTTCACCCTGCTTGTCTGGGTGCCGCCGGGTGCTCTGCCGAGCTCGCCGCACTACCACCGTGCACCTCCAGGTGCCGCTGTGCGTCCGGTCGACCCGACGCACGCTCATCCCGCTCCTCGGGGTGCCGCCGGACGCTCTCCCGAGCTCTTCGCGCTCCACCCTGCGCATGCGAGTGCCGCTGGGTGCTCTCGGGATCTCGCCGCGGTACCACCGTGCGCCTCCGAGTGCCGCCGAGCGCTCTCCCGGTATCGCCACTCGTTGACCCCGCACGTCGGGGTGCCGCCGAGCGCTCTCCCGATATCGCCGCTCCTTCACCACGGTGCTCGGGGTGCAGCCGGGCGCTCTCCTGAGCTCGCAGCGGTACCACCGTGCGCCTCCGAGTGCCGCCGAGCGCTCTCCCGGTATCGCCACTCGTTGACCCCGCACGTCGGGGTGCCGCCAGGCGCTCTCCCGATATCGCCGCTCCTTCACCACGGTGCTCGGGGTGCCGCCGGGCGCTCTCCTGAGCTCGCAGCGTTACCACCGTGCGCCTCCGAGTGCCGCCGAGCGCTCTCCCGGTATCGCCACTCGTTGACCCCGCACGTCGGGGTGCCGCCAGGCGCTCTCCCGATATCGCCGCTCCTTCACCACGGTGCTCGGGGTGCAGCCGGGCGCTCTCCTGAGCTCGCAGCGGTACCACCGTGCGCCTCCGAGTGCCGCCGAGCGCTCTCCCGGTATCGCCACTCGTTGACCCCGCACGTCGGGGTGCCGCCAGGCGCTCTCCCGATATCGCCGCTCCTTCACCACCGTGCTCGGGGTGCCGCCGGGCGCTCTCCTGAGCTCGCAGCGTTACCACCGTGCGCCTCTGAGTGCCGCCGAGCGCTCTCCCGGTATCGACACTCGTTGACCCCGCACGTCGGGGTGCCGCCAGGCGCTCTCCCGATATCGCCGCTCCTTCACCACAGTGCTCGGGGTGCCGCCGGGCGCTCTCCCGAGCTTGCCGCACTACCACCGTGCGCCTCCACGTGCCGCTGTGCGTCCGGTCGACCCGACGCACGCTCATCCCGCTCCTCGGGGTGCTGCCGGGCGCTCTGCTGAGCTCTCCGCGCTACCACCGTGCGCCGGCAAGTGCCAGCGGGCACTCTCGGGATCTCGCCGCGGTACCACAGCGCGCCTCCGAGTGCCGCCGAACGCTCTCCCGATATCGCCGCTCCTTCACCCTGCTTGTCTGGGTGCCGCCGGGCGCTTTCCCGAGCTCGCCGCACTACCACCGTGCGCCTCCAGGTGCCGCTGTACGTCCGGTCGACCCGACGCACGCTCATCCCACTTCTCGGGGTGCCACCGGGCGCTCTCCCGAGCTCGTCGCGCTACCACCGTGCGCCTCCAGGTGCCGCTGTGCGTCCGGTCGACCCGACGCACGCTCATCCCGCTCCTCGGGGTGCCGCCGGACGCTCTCCCGAGCTCTTCGCGCTCCACCCTGCGCATGTGAGTGCCGCTGGGTGCTCTCGGGATCTCGCCGCGGTACCACAGCGCGCCTCTGAGTGCCGCCGAGCGCTCTCTCGATATTGCCGCTCCTTCACCACGGTGCTCGGGGTGCAGCCGGGCGCTCTCCTGAGCTCGCAGCGGTACCACCGTGCGCCTCCGAGTGCCGCCGAGCGCTCTCCCGGTATTGCCACTCGTTGACCCCGCACGTCGGGGTGCCGCCAGGCGCTCTCCCGATATCGCCGCTCCTTCACCACAGTGCTCCGGGTGCCGCCGGGCGCTCTCCCGAGCTTGCCGCAATACCACCGTGCGCCTCCGGGTGCCGCTGTGCGTCCAGTCGACCTGACGCACGCTCATCCCGCTCCTCGGGGTGCTGCCGGGCGCTCTGCTGAGCTCTCCGCGCTACCACCGTGCGCCGGCAAGTGCCAGCGGGCACTCTCGGGATCTCGCCGCGGTACCACAGCGCGCCTCCGAGTGCCGCCGAGCGCTCTCCCGATATCGCCGCTCCTTCACCCTGCTTGTCTGGGTGCCGCCGGGCGCTTTCCCGAGCTTGCCGCACTACCACCGTGCGCCTCCAGGTGCCGCTGTGCGTCCGGTCGACCCGACGCACGCTCATCCCGCTCCTCGGGGTGCCGCCGGGCGCTCTGCTGAGCTCTCCGCGCTACCACCGTGCGCTGAGAAGTGTCAGCGGGCACTCTCGGGATCTCGCCACGGTACCACCGCGCGCCTCCAAGTGCCACTGAGCGCTCTCGCCATATCGCCGCTCCTTCACCCCGCTTGTCGGGGTGCCGCCACGCGCTCTCCCGATATCGCCGCTCCTTCACCACGGTGCTCGGGGTGCCGCCGGGCGCTCTCCTGAGCTCGCAGCGGTAACACCGTGCGCTGAGAAGTGCCAGCGGGCACTCTCGGGATCTCGCCGCGGTACCACAGCGCGCCTCCGAGTGCCGCCGAGCGCTCTCCCGATATCGCTGCTCCTTCACCACAGTGCCTGGGGTGCCGCCGGGCGCACTGCCGAGCTCACAGCGATACCACCGCGTGCCTCCGAGTGCCGCTGAACGCTCTCCCGATATCGCCGCTCCTTCACCCTGCTTGTCTGGGTGCCGCCGGGCGCTCTCCCGAGCTTGCCGCACTACCACCGTGCGCCTCCAGGTGCCGCTGTGCGTCCAGTCGACCCGACGCACGCTCATCCCGCTCCTCGGGGTGCCGCCGGACGCTCTCCCGAGCTCGCCGCACTACCACCGTGCGCCTCCAGGTGCCGCTGTGCGTCCGGTCGACCCGACGCACGCTCATCCCGCTCCTCGGGGTGCCGCCGGGCGCTCTCCCGAGCTCGCCGCACTACCACCGTGCGCCTCCAGGTGCCGCTGTGCGTCCGGTCGACCCGACGCATGCTCATCCCGCTCCTCGGGGTGCCGCCGGACGCTCTCCCGAGCTCGTCGCGCTACCACCGTGCGCCTCCAGGTGCCGCTGTGCGTCCGGTCGACCCGACGCACGCTCATCCCGCTCCTCGGGGTGCCGCCGGACGCTCTCCCGAGCTCGTCGCTCTCCACCCTGCGCATGCGAGTGCCGCTGGGTGCTCTCGGGATCTCGCCGCGGTACCACAGCGCGCCTCTGAGTGCCGCCGAGCGCTCTCCCGATATCGCCGCTCCTTCACCACGGTGCTCGGGGTGCAGCCGGGCGCTCTCCTGAGCTCGCAGCGGTACCACCGTGCGCCTCCGAGTGCCGCCGAGCGCTCTTCCGGTATCGACACTCGTTGACCCCGCACGTCGGGGTGCCGCCACGCGCTCTCCCGATATCGCCACTCGTTGACCCCGCACGTCGGGGTGCCGCCGGGCGCTCTCCCGAGCTTGCCGCAATACCACCGTGCGCCTCCAGGTGCCGCTGTGCGTCCAGTCGACCCGACGCACGCTCATCCCGCTCCTCGGGGTGCTGCCGGGCGCTCTGCTGAGCTCTCCGCGCTACCACCGTGCGCCGGCAAGTGCCAGCGGGCACTCTCGGGATCTCGCCGCGGTACCACAGCGCGCCTCCGAGTGCCGCTCAACGCTCTCCCGATATCGCCGCTCCTTCACCCTGCTTGTCTGGGTGCCGCCGGGCGCTTTCCCGAGCTTGCCGCACTACCACCGTGCGCCTCCAGGTGCCGCTGTGCGTCCGGTCGACCCGACGCACGCTCATCCCGCTCCTCGGGGTGCCGCCGGGCGCTCTGCTGAGCTCTCCGCGCTACCACCGTGCGCTGAGAAGTGCCAGCGGGCACTCTCGGGATCTCGCCGCGGTACCACCGTGCGCCTCCGAGTGCCGCCGAGCGCTCTCCCGATATCGCTGCTCCTTCACCACAGTGCCTGGGGTGCCGCCGGGCGAACTGCCGAGCTCACAGCGATACCACCGCGTGCCTCCGAGTGCCGCTGAACGCTCTCCCGATATCGCCGCTCCTTCACCCTGCTTGTCTGGGTGCCGCCGGGCGCTTTCCCGAGCTTGCCGCACTACCACCGTGCGCCTCCAGGTGGCGCTGTGCGTCCAGTCGACCCGACGCACGCTCATCCCGCTCCTCGGGGTGCCGCCGGGCGCTCTCCCGAGCTCGCCGCACTACCACCGTGCGCCTCCAGGTGCCGCTGTGCGTCCGGTCGACCCGACGCACGCTCATCCCGCTCCTCGGGGTGCCGCCGGACGCTCTCCCGAGCTCGCCGCACTACCACCGTGCGCCTCCAGGTGCCGCTGTGCGTCCGGTCGACCCGACGCATGCTCATCCCGCTCCTCGGGGTGCCGCCGGACGCTCTCCCGAGCTCTTCGCGCTCCACCCTGCGCATGCGAGTGCCGCTGGGTGCTCTCGGGATCTCGCCGCGGTACCACAGCGCGCCTCCGAGTGCCGCCGAGCCCTCTCCCGATATCGCCGCTCCTTCACCACGGTGCTCGGGGTGCCGCCAGGTGCTCTGCCGAGCTCGCAGCGGTACCACCGTGCGCCTCCGAGTGCCGCCGAGCGCTCTCCCGGTATCGACACTCGTTCACCCCGCACGTCGGGGTGCCGCCAGGCGCTCTCCCGATATCGCCGCTCCTTCACCACAGTGCTCGGGGTGCCGCCGGGCGCTCTCCCGAGCTTGCCGCACTACCACCGTGCGCCTCCAGGTGCCGCTGTGCGTCCGGTCGACCCGACGCACGCTCATCCCGCTCCTCGGGGTGCTGCCGGGCGCTCTGCTGAGCTCTCCGCACTACCACCGTGCGCCGGCAAGTGCCAGCGGGCACTCTCGGGATCTCGCCGCGGTACCACAGCGCGCCTCCGAGTGCCGCCGAGCGCTCTCCCGATATCGCCGCTCCTTCACCCTGCTTGTCTGGGTGCCGCCGGGCGCTTTCCCGAGCTTGCCGCACTACCACCGTGCGCCTCCAGGTGCCGCTGTGCGTCCGGTCGACCCGACGCACGCTCATCCCGCTCCTCGGGGTGCCGCCGGGCGCTCTCCTGAGCTCGCAGCGGTAACACCGTGCGCTGAGAAGTGCCAGCGGGCACTCTCGGGATCTCGCCGCGGTACCACAGCGCGCCTCCGAGTGCCGCCGAGCGCTCTCCCGATATCGCCGCTCCTTCACCCTGCTTGTCTGGGTGCCGCCGGGTGCTCTGCCGAGCTCGCCGCACTACCACCGTGCACCTCCAGGTGCCGCTGTGCGTCCGGTCGACCCGACGCACGCTCATCCCGCTCCTCGGGGTGCCGCCGGACGCTCTCCCGAGCTCTTCGCGCTCCACCCTGCGCATGCGAGTGCCGCTGGGTGCTCTCGGGATCTCGCCGCGGTACCACCGTGCGCCTCCGAGTGCCGCCGAGCGCTCTCCCGGTATCGCCACTCGTTGACCCCGCACGTCGGGGTGCCGCCAGGCGCTCTCCCGATATCGCCGCTCCTTCACCACGGTGCTCGGGGTGCCGCCGGGCGCTCTCCTGAGCTCGCAGCGGTACCACCGTGCGCCTCCGAGTGCCGCCGAGCGCTCTCCCGGTATCGCCACTCGTTGACCCCGCACGTCGGGGTGCCGCCAGGCGCTCTCCCGATATCGCCGCTCCTTCACCACGGTGCTCGGGGTGCCGCCGGGCGCTCTCCTGAGCTCGCAGCGGTACCACCGTGCGCCTCCGAGTGCCGCCGAGCGCTCTCCCGGTATCGCCACTCGTTGACCCCGCACGTCGGGGTGCCGCCAGGCGCTCTCCCGATATCGCCGCTCCTTCACCACGGTGCTCGGGGTGCCGCCGGGCGCTCTCCTGAGCTCGCAGCGGTACCACCGTGCGCCGGCAAGTGCCAGCAGGCACTCTCGGGATCTCGCCGCGGTACCACAGCGCGCCTCCGAGTGCCGCAGAGCGCTCTCCCGATATCGCTGCTCCTTCACCACAGTGCCTGGGGTGCCGCCGGGCGCACTGCCGAGCTCACAGCGGTACCACCGCGTGCCTCCGAGTGCCGCTGAACGCTCTCCCGATATCGCCGCTCCTTCACCCTGCTTGTCTGGGTGCCGCCGGGCGCTTTCCCGAGCTCGCCGCACTACCACCGTGCGCCTCCAGGTGCCGCTGTACGTCCGGTCGACCCGACGCACGCTCATCCCACTTCTCGGGGTGCCACCGGGCGCTCTCCCGAGCTCGTCGCGCTACCACCGTGCGCCTCCAGGTGCCGCTGTGCGTCCGGTCGACCCGACGCACGCTCATCCCGCTCCTCGGGGTGCCGCCGGACGCTCTCCCGAGCTCTTCGCGCTCCACCCTGCGCATGCGAGTGCCGCTGGGTGCTCTCGGTATCTCGCCGCGGTACCACAGCGCGCCTCTGAGTGCCGCCGAGCGCTCTCTCGATATTGCCGCTCCTTCACCACGGTGCTCGGGGTGCAGCCGGGCGCTCTCGGGATCTCGCCGCGGTACCACAGCGCGCCTCCGAGTGCCGCCGAGCCCTCTCCCGATATCGCCGCTCCTTCACCACGGTGCTCGGGGTGCCGCCAGGTGCTCTGCCGAGCTCGCCGCGTTACCACCGTGCGCCTCTGAGTGCCGCCGAGCGCTCTCCCGGTATCGACACTCGTTGACCCCGCACGTCGGGGTGCCGCCAGGCGCTCTCCCGATATCGCCGCTCCTTCACCACAGTGCTCGGGGTGCCGCCGGGCGCTCTCCCGAGCTTGCCGCACTACCACCGTGCGCCTCCAGGTGCCGCTGTGCGTCCGGTCGACCCGACGCACGCTCATCCCGCTCCTCGGGGTGCTGCCGGGCGCTCTGCTGAGCTCTCCGCGCTACCACCGTGCGCCGGCAAGTGCCAGCGGGCACTCTCGGGATCTCGCCGCGGTACCACAGCGCGCCTCCGAGTGCCGCCGAACGCTCTCCCGATATCGCCGCTCCTTCACCCTGCTTGTCTGGGTGCCGCCGGGCGCTTTCCCGAGCTCGCCGCACTACCACCGTGCGCCTCCAGGTGCCGCTGTACGTCCGGTCGACCCGACGCACGCTCATCCCACTTCTCGGGGTGCCACCGGGCGCTCTCCCGAGCTCGTCGCGCTACCACCGTGCGCCTCCAGGTGCCGCTGTGCGTCCGGTCGACCCGACGCACGCTCATCCCGCTCCTCGGGGTGCCGCCGGACGCTCTCCCGAGCTCTTCGCGCTCCACCCTGCGCATGTGAGTGCCGCTGGGTGCTCTCGGGATCTCGCCGCGGTACCACAGCGCGCCTCTGAGTGCCGCCGAGCGCTCTCTCGATATTGCCGCTCCTTCACCACGGTGCTCGGGGTGCAGCCGGGCGCTCTCCTGAGCTCGCAGCGGTACCACAGCGCGCCTCCGAGTGCCGCCGAGCGCTCTCCCGATATCGCCGCTCCTTCACCCTGCTTGTCTGGGTGCCGCCGGGCGCTTTCCCGAGCTTGCCGCACTACCACCGTGCGCCTCCAGGTGCCGCTGTGCGTCCGGTCGACCCGACGCACGCTCATCCCGCTCCTCGGGGTGCCGCCGGGCGCTCTGCTGAGCTCTCCGCGCTACCACCGTGCGCTGAGAAGTGCCAACGGGCACTCTCGGGATCTCGCCGCGGTACCACAGCGCGCCTCCGAGTGCCGCCGAGCGCTCTCCCGATATCGCCGCTCCTTCACCCTGCTTGTCTGGGTGCCGCCGGGTGCTCTGCCGAGCTCGCCGCACTACCACCGTGCACCTCCAGGTGCCGCTGTGCGTCCGGTCGACCCGACGCACGCTCATCCCGCTCCTCGGTGTGCCGCCGGACGCTCTCCCGAGCTCTTCGCGCTCCACCCTGCGCATGCGAGTGCCGCTGGGTGCTCTCGGGATCTCGCCGCGGTACCACCGTGCGCCTCCGAGTGCCGCCGAGCGCTCTCCCGGTATCGCCACTCGTTGACCCCGCACGTCGGGGTGCCGCCAGGCGCTCTCCCGATATCGCCGCTCCTTCACCACGGTGCTCGGGGTGCCGCCGGGCGCTCTCCTGAGCTCGCAGCGGTACCACCGTGCGCCTCCGAGTGCCGCCGAGCGCTCTCCCGGTATCGCCACTCGTTGACCCCGCACGTCGGGGTGCCGCCAGGCGCTCTCCCGATATCGCCGCTCCTTCACCACGGTGCTCGGGGTGCCGCCGGGCGCTCTCCTGAGCTCGCAGCGGTACCACCGTGCGCCTCCGAGTGCCGCCGAGCGCTCTCCCGGTATCGCCACTCGTTGACCCCGCACGTCGGGGTGCCGCCACGCGCTCTCCCGATATCGCCGCTCCTTCACCCTGCTTGTCTGGGTGCCGCCGGGCGCTCTCCCGAGCTTGCCGCAATATCACCGTGCGCCTCCAGGTGCCGCTGTGCGTCCCGTCGACCCGACGCACGCTCATCCCGCTCCTCGGGGTGCTGCCGGGCGCTCTGCTGAGCTCTCCGCGCTACCACCGTGCGCCGGCAAGTGCCAGCGGGCACTCTCGGGATCTCGCCGCGGTACCACCGTGCGCCTCCGAGTGCCGCCGAGCGCTCTCCCGATATCGCTGCTCCTTCACCACAGTGCCTGGGGTGCCGCTGGGCGAACTGCCGAGCTCACAGCGATACCACCGCGTGCCTCCGAGTGCCGCTGAACGCTCTCCCGATATCGCCGCTCCTTCACCCTGCTTGTCTGGGTGCCGCCGGGCGCTTTCCCGAGCTTGCCGCACTACCACCGTGCGCCTCCAGGTGCCACTGTGCGTCCAGTCGACCCGACGCACGCTCATCCCGCTCCTCGGGGTGCCGCCGGGCGCTCTCCCGAGCTCGCCGCACTACCACCGTGCGCCTCCAGGTGCCGCTGTGCGTCCGGTCGACCCGACGCACGCTCATCCCGCTCCTCGGGGTGCCGCCGGACGCTCTCCCGAGCTCTTTGCGCTCCACCCTGCGCATGCGAGTGCCGCTGGGTGCTCTCGGGATCTCGCCGCGGTACCACAGCGCGCCTCCGAGTGCCGCCGAGCCCTCTCCCGATATCGCCGCTCCTTCACCACGGTGCTCGGGGTGCCGCCAGGTGCTCTGCCGAGCTCGCCGCGTTACCACCGTGCGCCTCTGAGTGCCGCCGAGCGCTCTCCCGGTATCGACACTCGTTGACCCCGCACGTCGGGGTGCCGCCAGGCGCTCTCCCGATATCGCCGCTCCTTCACCACAGTGCTCGGGGTGCCGCCGGGCGCTCTCCCGAGCTTGCCGCACTACCACCGTGCGCCTCCAGGTGCCGCTGTGCGTCCGGTCGACCCGACGCACGCTCATCCCGCTCCTCGGGGTGCTGCCGGGCGCTCTGCTGAGCTCTCCGCGCTACCACCGTGCGCCGGCAAGTGCCAGCGGGCACTCTCGGGATCTCGCCGCGGTACCACAGCGCGCCTCCGAGTGCCGCCGAACGCTCTCCCGATATCGCCGCTCCTTCACCCTGCTTGTCTGGGTGCCGCCGGGCGCTTTCCCGAGCTCGCCGCACTACCACCGTGCGCCTCCAGGTGCCGCTGTGCGTCCGGTCGACCCGACGCATGCTCATCCCGCTCCTCGGGGTGCCGCCGGACGCTCTCCCGAGCTCGTCGCGCTACCACCGTGCGCCTCCAGGTGCGGCTGTGCGTCCGGTCGACCCGACGCACGCTCATCCCGCTCCTCGGGGTGCCGCCGGACGCTCTCCCGAGCTCTTCGCTCTCCACCCTGCGCATGCGAGTGCCGCTGGGTGCTCTCGGGATCTCGCCGCGGTACCACAGCGCGCCTCTGAGTGCCGCCGAGCGCTCTACCGATATCGCCGCTCCTTCACCACGGTGCTCGGGGTGCAGCCGGGCGCTCTCCTGAGCTCGCAGCGGTACCACCGTGCGCCTCCGAGTGCCGCCGAGCGCTCTTCCGGTATCGACACTCGTTGACCCCGCACGTCGGGGTGCCGCCACGCGCTCTCCCGATATCGCCGCTCCTTCACCCTGCTTGTCTGGGTGCCGCCGGGCGCTCTCCCGAGCTTGCCGCAATACCACCGTGCGCCTCCAGGTGCCGCTGTGCGTCCAGTCGACCTGACGCACGCTCATCCCGCTCCTCGGGGTGCTGCCGGGCGCTCTGCTGAGCTCTCCGCGCTACCACCGTGCGCCGGCAAGTGCCAGCGGGCACTCTCGGGATCTCGCCGCGGTACCACAGCGCGCCTCCGAGTGCCGCTCAACGCTCTCCCGATATCGTTGCTCCTTCACCCTGCTTGTCTGGGTGCCGCCGGGCGCTTTCCCGAGCTTGCCGCACTACCACCGTGCGCCTCCAGGTGCCGCTGTGCGTCCGGTCGACCCGACGCACGCTCATCCCGCTCCTCGGGGTGCCGCCGGGCGCTCTGCTGAGCTCTCCGCGCTACCACCGTGCGCTGAGAAGTGCCAGCGGGCACTCTCGGGATCTCGCCGCGGTACCACAGCGCGCCTCCGAGTGCCGCCGAGCGCTCTCCCGATATCGCTGCTCCTTCACCACAGTGCCTGGGGTGCCGCCGGGCGAACTGCCGAGCTCACAGCGATACCACCGCGTGCCTCCGAGTGCCGCTGAACGCTCTCCCGATATCGCCGCTCCTTCACCCTGCTTGTCTGGGTGCCGCCGGGCGCTTTCCCGAGCTTGCCGCACTACCACCGTGCGCCTCCAGGTGGCGCTGTGCGTCCAGTCGACCCGACGCACGCTCATCCCGCTCCTCGGGGTGCCGCCGGGCGCTCTCCCGAGCTCGCCGCACTACCACCGTGCGCCTCCAGGTGCCGCTGTGCGTCCGGTCGACCCGACGCACGCTCATCCCGCTCCTCGGGGTGCCGCCGGACGCTCTCCCGAGCTCGCCGCACTACCACCGTGCGCCTCCAGGTGCCGCTGTGCGTCCGGTCGACCCGACGCACGCTCATCCCGCTCCTCGGGGTGCCGCCGGACGCTCTCCCGAGCTCTTCGCGCTCCACCCTGCGCATGTGAGTGCCGCTGGGTGCTCTCGGGATCTCGCCGCGGTACCACAGCGCGCCTCCGAGTGCCGGCGAGCCCTCTCCCGATATCGCCGCTCCTTCACCACGGTGCTCGGGGTGCCGCCAGGTGCTCTGCCGAGCTCGCCGCGTTACCACCGTGCGCCTCTGAGTGCCGCCGAGCGCTCTCCCGGTATCGACACTCGTTGACCCCGCACGTCGGGGTGCCGCCAGGCGCTCTCCCGATATCGCCGCTCCTTCACCACAGTGCTCCGGGTGCCGCCGGGCGCTCTCCCGAGCTTGCCGCACTACCACCGTGCGCCTCCAGGTGCCGCTGTGCGTCCGGTCGACCCGACGCACGCTCATCCCGCTCCTCGGGGTGCTGCCGGGCGCTCTGCTGAGCTCTCCGCGCTACCACCGTGCGCCGGCAAGTGCCAGCGGGCACTCTCGGGATCTCGCCGCGGTACCACAGCGCGCCTCCGAGTGCCGCCGAACGCTCTCCCGATATCGCCGCTCCTTCACCCTGCTTGTCTGGGTGCCGCCGGGCGCTTTCCCGAGCTCGCCGCACTACCACCGTGCGCCTCCAGGTGCCGCTGTACGTCCGGTCGACCCGACGCACGCTCATCCCACTTCTCGGGGTGCCACCGGGCGCTCTCCCGAGCTCGTCGCGCTACCACCGTGCGCCTCCAGGTGCCGCTGTGCGTCCGGTCGACCCGACGCACGCTCATCCCGCTCCTCGGGGTGCCGCCGGACGCTCTCCCGAGCTCTTCGCGCTCCACCCTGCGCATGCGAGTGCCGCTGGGTGCTCTCGGGATCTCGCCGCGGTACCACAGCGCGCCTCTGAGTGCCGCCGAGCGCTCTCTCGATATTGCCGCTCCTTCACCAGGGTGCTCGGGGTGCAGCCGGGCGCTCTCCTGAGCTCGCAGCGGTACCACCGTGCGCCTCCGAGTGCCGCCGAGCGCTCTCCCGGTATTGCCACTCGTTGACCCCGCACGTCGGGGTGCCGCCAGGCGCTCTCCCGATATCGCCGCTCCTTCACCACAGTGCTCCGGGTGCCGCCGGGCGCTCTCCCGAGCTTGCCGCAATACCACCGTGCGCCTCCGGGTGCCGCTGTGCGTCCAGTCGACCTGACGCACGCTCATCCCGCTCCTCGGGGTGCTGCCGGGCGCTCTGCTGAGCTCTCCGCGCTACCACCGTGCGCCGGCAAGTGCCAGCGGGCACTCTCGGGATCTCGCCGCGGTACCACAGCGCGCCTCCGAGTGCCGCCGAGCGCTCTCCCGATATCGCCGCTCCTTCACCCTGCTTGTCTGGGTGCCGCCGGGCGCTTTCCCGAACTTGCCGCACTACCACCGTGCGCCTCCAGGTGCCGCTGTGCGTCCGGTCGACCCGACGCACGCTCATCCCGCTCCTCGGGGTGCCGCCGGGCGCTCTGCTGAGCTCTCCGCGCTACCACCGTGCGCTGAGAAGTGTCAGCGGGCACTCTCGGGATCTCGCCACGGTACCACCGCGCGCCTCCAAGTGCCACTGAGCGCTCTCGCCATATCGCCGCTCCTTCACCCCGCTTGTCGGGGTGCCGCCACGCGCTCTCCCGATATCGCCGCTCCTTCACCACGGTGCTCGGGGTGCCGCCGGGCGCTCTCCTGAGCTCGCAGCGGTAACACCGTGCGCCGGCAAGTGCCAGCGGGCACTCTCGGGATCTCGCCGCGGTACCACAGCGCGCCTCCGAGTGCCGCCGAGCGCTCTCCCGATATCGCTGCTCCTTCACCACAGTGCCTGGGGTGCCGCCGGGCGAACTGCCGAGCTCACAGCGATACCACCGCGTGCCTCCGAGTGCCGCTGAACGCTCTCCCGATATCGCCGCTCCTTCACCCTGCTTGTCTGGGTGCCGCCGGGGGCTTTCCCGAGCTTGCCGCACTACCACCGTGCGCCTCCAGGTGGCGCTGTGCGTCCAGTCGACCCGACGCACGCTCATCCCGCTCCTCGGGGTGCCGCCGGGCGCTCTCCCGAGCTCGCCGCACTACCACCGTGCGCCTCCAGGTGCCGCTGTGCGTCCGGTCGACCCGACGCACGCTCATCCCGCTCCTCGGGGTGCCGCCGGACGCTCTCCCGAGCTTGCCGCACTACCACCGTGCGCCTCCAGGTGCCGCTGTGCGTCCGGTCGACCCGACGCATGCTCATCCCGCTCCTCGGGGTGCCGCCGGGCGCTCTGCTGAGCTCTCCGCGCTACCACCGTGCGCTGAGAAGTGTCAGCGGGCACTCTCGGGATCTCGCCACGGTACCACCGCGCGCCTCCAAGTGCCACTGAGCGCTCTCGCCATATCGCCGCTCCTTCACCCCTCTTGTCGGGGTGACGCCACGCGCTCTCCCGATATCGCCGCTCCTTCACCACGGTGCTCGGGGTGCCGCCGGGCGCTCTCCTGAGCTCGCAGCGGTAACACCGTGCGCCGGCAAGTGCCAGCGGGCACTCTCGGGATCTCGCCGCGGTACCACAGCGCGCCTCCGAGTGCCGCCGAGCGCTCTCCCGATATCGCTGCTCCTTCACCACGGTGCTCGGGGTGCCGCCAGGTGCTCTGCCGAGCTCGCCGCGTTACCACCGTGCGCCTCTGAGTGCCGCCGAGCGCTCTCCCGGTATCGACACTCGTTGACCCCGCACGTCGGGGTGCCGCCAGGCGCTCTCCCGATATCGCCGCTCCTTCACCACAGTGCTCGGGGTGCCGCCGGGCGCTCTCCCGAGCTTGCCGCACTACCACCGTGCGCCTCCAGGTGCCGCTGTGCGTCCGGTCGACCCGACGCACGCTCATCCCGCTCCTCGGGGTGCTGCCGGGCGCTCTGCTGAGCTCTCCGCGCTACCACCGTGCGCCGGCAAGTGCCAGCGGGCACTCTCGGGATCTCGCCGCGGTACCACAGCGCGCCTCCGAGTGCCGCCGAACGCTCTCCCGATATCGCCGCTCCTTCACCCTGCTTGTCTGAGTGCCGCCGGGCGCTTTCCCGAGCTCGCCGCACTACCACCGTGCGCCTCCAGGTGCCGCTGTACGTCCGGTCGACCCGACGCACGCTCATCCCACTTCTCGGGGTGCCACCGGGCGCTCTCCCGAGCTCGTCGCGCTACCACCGTGCGCCTCCAGGTGCCGCTGTGCGTCCGGTCGACCCGACGCACGCTCATCCCGCTCCTCGCGGTGCCGCCGGACGCTCTCCCGAGCTCTTCGCGCTCCACCCTGCGCATGTGAGTGCCGCTGGGTGCTCTCGGGATCTCGCCGCGGTACCACAGCGCGCCTCTGAGTGCCGCCGAGCGCTCTCTCGATATCGCCGCTCCTTCACCACAGTGCTCCGGGTGCCGCCGGGCGCTCTCCCGAGCTTGCCGCAATACCACCGTGCGCCTCCGGGTGCCGCTGTGCGTCCAGTCGACCTGACGCACGCTCATCCCGCTCCTCGGGGTGCTGCCGGGCGCTCTGCTGAGCTCTCCGCGCTACCACCGTGCGCCGGCAAGTGCCAGCGGGCACTCTCGGGATCTCGCCGCGGTACCACAGTGCGCCTCCGAGTGCCGCCGAGCGCTCTCCCGATATCGCCGCTCCTTCACCCTGCTTGTCTGGGTGCCGCCGGGCGCTTTCCCGAACTTGCCGCACTACCACCGTGCGCCTCCAGGTGCCGCTGTGCGTCCGGTCGACCCGACGCACGCTCATCCCGCTCCTCGGGGTGCCGCCGGGCGCTCTGCTGAGCTCTCCGCGCTACCACCGTGCGCTGAGAAGTGTCAGCGGGCACTCTCGGGATCTCGCCACGGTACCACCGCGCGCCTCCAAGTGCCACTGAGCGCTCTCGCCATATCGCCGCTCCTTCACCCCGCTTGTCGGGGTGCCGCCACGCGCTCTCCCGATATCGCCGCTCCTTCACCACGGTGCTCGGGGTGCCGCCGGGCGCTTTCCTGAGCTCGCAGCGGTAACACCGTGCGCCGGCAAGTGCCAGCGGGCACTCTCGGGATCTCGCCGCGGTACCACAGCGCGCCTCCGAGTGCCGCCGAGCGCTCTCCCGATATCGCTGCTCCTTCACCACAGTGCCTGGGGTGCCGCCGGGCGCACTGCCGAGCTCACAGCGATACCACCGCGTGCCTCCGAGTGCCGCTGAACGCTCTCCCGATATCGCCGCTCCTTCACCCTGCTTGTCTGGGTGCCGCCGGGCGCTCTCCCGAGCTTGCCGCACTACCACCGTGCGCCTCCAGGTGCCGCTGTGCGTCCAGTCGACCCGACGCACGCTCATCCCGCTCCTCGGGGTGCCGCCGGACGCTCTCCCGAGCTCGCCGCACTACCACCGTGCGCCTCCAGGTGCCGCTGTGCGTCCGGTCGACCCGACGCACGCTCATCCCGCTCCTCGGGGTGCCGCCGGGCGCTCTCCCGAGCTCGCCGCACTACCACCGTGCGCCTCCAGGTGCCGCTGTGCGTCCGGTCGACCCGACGCACGCTCATCCCGCTCCTCGGGGTGCCGCCGGACGCTCTCCCGAGCTCTTCGCGCTCCACCCTGCGCATGTGAGTGCCGCTGGGTGCTCTCGGGATCTCGCCGCGGTACCACAGCGCGCCTCCGAGTGCCGCCGAGCCCTCTCCCGATATCGCCGCTCCTTCACCACGGTGCTCGGGGTGCCGCCAGGTGCTCTGCCGAGCTCGCCGCGTTACCACCGTGCGCCTCTGAGTGCCGCCGAGCGCTCTCCCGGTATCGACACTCGTTGACCCCGCACGTCGGGGTGCCGCCAGGCGCTCTCCCGATATCGCCGCTCCTTCACCACAGTGCTCGGGGTGCCGCCGGGCGCTCTCCCGAGCTTGCCGCACTACCACCGTGCGCCTCCAGGTGCCGCTGTGCGTCCGGTCGACCCGACGCACGCTCATCCCGCTCCTCGGGGTGCTGCCGGGCGCTCTGCTGAGCTCTCCGCGCTACCACCGTGCGCCGGCAAGTGCCAGCGGGCACTCTCGGGATCTCGCCGCGGTACCACAGCGCGCCTCCGAGTGCCGCCGAACGCTCTCCCGATATCGCCGCTCCTTCACCCTGCTTGTCTGGGTGCCGCCGGGCGCTTTCCCGAGCTCGCCGCACTACCACCGTGCGCCTCCAGGTGCCGCTGTACGTCCGGTCGACCCGACGCACGCTCATCCCACTTCTCGGGGTGCCACCGGGCGCTCTCCCGAGCTCGTCGCGCTACCACCGTGCGCCTCCAGGTGCCGCTGTGCGTCCGGTCGACCCGACGCACGCTCATCCCGCTCCTCGGGGTGCCGCCGGGCGCTCTGCTGAGCTCTCTGCGCTACCACCGTGCGCTGAGAAGTGTCAGCGGGCACTCTCGGGATCTCGCCACGGTACCACCGCGCGCCTCCAAGTGCCACTGAGCGCTCTCGCCATATCGCCGCTCCTTCACCCCGCTTGTCGGGGTGCCGCCACGCGCTCTCCCGATATCGCCGCTCCTTCACCACGGTGCTCGGGGTGCCGCCGGGCGCTCTCCTGAGCTCGCAGCGGTAACACCGTGCGCCGGCAAGTGCCAGCGGGCACTCTCGGGATCTCGCCGCGGTACCACAGCGCGCCTCCGAGTGCCGCCGAGCGCTCTCCCGATATCGCTGCTCCTTCACCACAGTGCCTGGGGTGCCGCCGGGCGCACTGCCGAGCTCACAGCGATACCACCGCGTGCCTCCGAGTGCCGCTGAACGCTCTCCCGATATCGCCGCTCCTTCACCCTGCTTGTCTGGGTGCCGCCGGGCGCTCTCCCGAGCTTGCCGCACTACCACCGTGCGCCTCCAGGTGCCGCTGTGCGTCCGGTCGACCCGACGCACGCTCATCCCGCTCCTCGGGGTGCCGCCGGGCGCTCTCCCGAGCTCGCCGCACTACCACCGTGCGCCTCCAGGTGGCGCTGTGCGTCCGGTCGACCCGACGCATGCTCATCCCGCTCCTCGGGGTGCCGCCGGACGCTCTCCCGAGCTCGTCGCGCTACCACCGTGCGCCTCCAGGTGCCGCTGTGCGTCCGGTCGACCCGACGCATGCTCATCCCGCTCCTCGGGGTGCCGCCGGACGCTCTCCCGAGCTCGTCGCGCTACCACCGTGCGCCTCCACGTGCCGCTGTGCGTCCGGTCGACCCGACGCACGCTCATCCCGCTCCTCGGGGTGCCGCCGGACGCTCTCCCGAGCTCTTCGCTCTCCACCCTGCGCATGCGAGTGCCGCTGGGTGCTCTCGGGATCTCGCCGCGGTACCACAGCGCGCCTCTGAGTGCCGCCGAGCGCTCTCCCGATATCGCCGCTCCTTCACCACGGTGCTCGGGGTGCAGCCGGGCGCTCTCCTGAGCTCGCAGCGGTACCACCGTGCGCCTCCGAGTGCCGCCGAGCGCTCTTCCGGTATCGACACTCGTTGACCCCGCACGTCGGGGTGCCGCCACGCGCTCTCCCGATATCGCCGCTCCTTCACCCTGCTTGTCTGGGTGCCGCCGGGCGCTCTCCCGAGCTTGCCGCAATACCACCGTGCGCCTCCAGGTGCCGCTGTGCGTCCAGTCGACCCGACGCACGCTCATCCCGCTCCTCGGGGTGCTGCCGGGCGCTCTGCTGAGCTCTCCGCGCTACCACCGTGCGCCGGGAAGTGCCAGCGGGCACTCTCGGGATCTCGCCGCGGTACCACAGCGCGCCTCCGAGTGCCGCTCAACGCTCTCCCGATATCGTTGCTCCTTCACCCTGCTTGTCTGGGTGCCGCCGGGCGCTTTCCCGAGCTTGCCGCACTACCACCGTGCGCCTCCAGGTGCCGCTGTGCGTCCGGTCGACCCGACGCACGCTCATCCCGCTCCTCGGGGTGCCGCCGGGCGCTCTGCTGAGCTCTCCGCGCTACCACCGTGCGCTGAGAAGTGCCAGCGGGCACTCTCGGGATCTCGCCGCGGTACCACAGCGCGCCTCCGAGTGCCGCCGAGCGCTCTCCCGATATCGCTGCTCCTTCACCACAGTGCCTGGGGTGCCGCCGGGCGAACTGCCTAGCTCACAGCGATACCACCGCGTGCCTCCGAGTGCCGCTGAACGCTCTCCCGATATCGCCGCTCCTTCACCCTGCTTGTCTGGGTGCCGCCGGGCGCTTTCCCGAGCTTGCCGCACTACCACCGTGCGCCTCCAGGTGGCGCTGTGCGTCCAGTCGACCCGACGCACGCTCATCCCGCTCCTCGGGGTGCCGCCGGGCGCTCTCCCGAGCTCGCCGCACTACCACCGTGCGCCTCCAGGTGCCGCTGTGCGTCCGGTCGACCCGACGCACGCTCATCCCGCTCCTCGGGGTGCCGCGGGCGCTCTCCCGAGCTCGCCGCACTACCACCGTGCGCCTCCAGGTGCCGCTGTGCGTCCGGTCGACCCGACGCATGCTCATCCCGCTCCTCGGGGTGCCGCCGGGCGCTCTGCTGAGCTCTCCGCGCTACCACCGTGCGCTGAGAAGTGTCAGCGGGCACTCTCGGGATCTCGCCACGGTACCACCGCGCGCCTCCAAGTGCCACTGAGCGCTCTCGCCATATCGCCGCTCCTTCACCCCGCTTGTCGGGGTGCCGCCACGCGCTCTCCCGATATCGCCGCTCCTTCACCACGGTGCTCGGGGTGCCGCCGGGCGCTCTCCTGAGCTCGCAGCGGTAACACCGTGCGCCGGCAAGTGCCAGCGGGCACTCTCGGGATCTCGCCGCGGTACCACAGCGCGCCTCCGAGTGCCGCCGAGCGCTCTCCCGATATCGCTGCTCCTTCACCACAGTGCCTGGGGTGCCGCCGGGCGCACTGCCGAGCTCACAGCGATACCACCGCGTGCCTCCGAGTGCCGCTGAACGCTCTCCCGATATCGCCGCTCCTTCACCCTGCTTGTCTGGGTGCCGCCGGGCGCTCTCCCGAGCTTGCCGCACTACCACCGTGCGCCTCCAGGTGCCGCTGTGCGTCCAGTCGACCCGACGCACGCTCATCCCGCTCCTCGGGGTGCCGCCGGACGCTCTCCCGAGCTCGCCGCACTACCACCGTGCGCCTCCAGGTGCCGCTGTGCGTCCGGTCGACCCGACGCACGCTCATCCCGCTCCTCGGGGTGCCGCCGGGCGCTCTCCCGAGCTCGCCGCACTACCACCGTGCGCCTCCAGGTGCCGCTGTGCGTCCGGTCGACCCGACGCATGCTCATCCCGCTCCTCGGGGTGCCGCCGGACGCTCTCCCGAGCTCGTCGCGCTACCACCGTGCGCCTCCAGGTGCCGCTGTGCGTCCGGTCGACCCGACGCACGCTCATCCCGCTCCTCGGGGTGCCGCCGGACGCTCTCCCGAGCTCTTCGCTCTCCACCCTGCGCATGCGAGTGCCGCTGGGTGCTCTCGGGATCTCGCCGCGGTACCACAGCGCGCCTCTGAGTGCCGCCGAGCGCTCTCCCGATATCGCCGCTCCTTCACCACGGTGCTCGGGGTGCAGCCGGGCGCTCTCCTGAGCTCGCAGCGGTACCACCGTGCGCCTCCGAGTGCCGCCGAGCGCTCTTCCGGTATCGACACTCGTTGACCCCGCACGTCGGGGTGCCGCCACGCGCTCTCCCGATATCGCCGCTCCTTCACCCTGCTTGTCTGGGTGCCGCCGGGCGCTCTCCCGAGCTTGCCGCAATACCACCGTGCGCCTCCGGGTGCCGCTGTGCGTCCAGTCGACCCGACGCACGCTCATCCCGCTCCTCGGGGTGCTGCCGGGCGCTCTGCTGAGCTCTCCGCGCTACCACCGTGCGCCGGGAAGTGCCAGCGGGCACTCTCGGGATCTCGCCGCGGTACCACAGCGCGCCTCCGAGTGCCGCTCAACGCTCTCCCGATATCGTTGCTCCTTCACCCTGCTTGTCTGGGTGCCGCCGGGCGCTTTCCCGAGCTTGCCGCACTACCACCGTGCGCCTCCAGGTGCCGCTGTGCGTCCGGTCGACCCGACGCACGCTCATCCCGCTCCTCGGGGTGCCGCCGGGCGCTCTGCTGAGCTCTCCGCGCTACCACCGTGCGCTGAGAAGTGCCAGCGGGCACTCTCGGGATCTCGCCGCGGTACCACAGCGCGCCTCCGAGTGCCGCCGAGCGCTCTCCCGATATCGCTGCTCCTTCACCACAGTGCCTGGGGTGCCGCCGGGCGAACTGCCGAGCTCACAGCGATACCACCGCGTGCCTCCGAGTGCCGCTGAACGCTCTCCCGATATCGCCGCTCCTTCACCCTGCTTGTCTGGGTGCCGCCGGGCGCTTTCCCGAGCTTGCCGCACTACCACCGTGCGCCTCCAGGTGGCGCTGTGCGTCCAGTCGACCCGACGCATGCTCATCCCGCTCCTCGGGGTGCCGCCGGGCGCTCTCCCGAGCTCGCCGCACTACCACCGTGCGCCTCCAGGTGCCGCTGTGCGTCCGGTCGGCCCGACGCACGCTCATCCCGCTCCTCGGGGTGCCGCCGGACGCTCTCCCGAGCTCGCCGCACTACCACCGTGCGCCTCCAGGTGCCGCTGTGCGTCCGGTCGACCCGACGCATGCTCATCCCGCTCCTCGGGGTGCCGCCGGACGCTCTCCCGAGCTCTTTGCGCTCCACCCTGCGCATGCGAGTGCCGCTGGGTGCTCTCGGGATCTCGCCGCGGTACCACAGCGCGCCTCCGAGTGCCGGCGAGCCCTCTCCCGATATCGCCGCTCCTTCACCACGGTGCTCGGGGTGCCGCCAGGTGCTCTGCCGAGCTCGCCGCGTTACCACCGTGCGCCTCTGAGTGCCGCCGAGCGCTCTCCCGGTATCGACACTCGTTGACCCCGCACGTCGGGGTGCCGCCAGGCGCTCTCCCGATATCGCCGCTCCTTCACCACAGTGCTCGGGGTGCCGCCGGGCGCTCTCCCGAGCTTGCCGCACTACCACCGTGCGCCTCCAGGTGCCGCTGTGCGTCCGGTCGACCCGACGCACGCTCATCCCCCTCCTCGGGGTGCTGCCGGGCGCTCTGCTGAGCTCTCCGCGCTACCACCGTGCGCCGGCAAGTGCCAGCGGGCACTCTCGGGATCTCGCCGCGGTACCACAGCGCGCCTCCGAGTGCCGCCGAACGCTCTCCCGATATCGCCGCTCCTTCACCCTGCTTGTCTGGGTGCTGACGGGCGCTTTCCCGAGCTCGCCGCACTACCACCGTGCGCCTCCAGGTGCCGCTGTACGTCCGGTCGACCCGACGCACGCTCATCCCACTTCTCGGGGTGCCACCGGGCGCTCTCCCGAGCTCGTCGCGCTACCACCGTGCGCCTCCAGGTGCCGCTGTGCGTCCGGTCGACCCGACGCACGCTCATCCCGCTCCTCGGGGTGCCGCCGGACGCTCTCCCGAGCTCTTCGCGCTCCACCCTGCGCATGTGAGTGCCGCTGGGTGCTCTCGGGATCTCGCCGCGGTACCACAGCGCGCCTCTGAGTGCCGCCGAGCGCTCTCTCGATATTGCCGCTCCTTCACCACGGTGCTCGGGGTGCAGCCGGGCGCTCTCCTGAGCTCGCAGCGGTACCACCGTGCGCCTCCGAGTGCCGCCGAGCGCTCTCCCGGTATTGCCACTCGTTGACCCCGCACGTCGGGGTGCCGCCAGGCGCTCTCCCGATATCGCCGCTCCTTCACCACAGTGCTCCGGGTGCCGCCGGGCGCTCTCCCGAGCTTGCCGCAATACCACCGTGCGCCTCCGGGTGCCGCTGTGCGTCCAGTCGACCTGACGCACGCTCATCCCGCTCCTCGGGGTGCTGCCGGGCGCTCTGCTGAGCTCTCCGCGCTACCACCGTGCGCCGGCAAGTGCCAGCGGGCACTCTCGGGATCTCGCCGCGGTACCACAGCGCGCCTCCGAGTGCCGCCGAGCGCTCTCCCGATATCGCCGCTCCTTCACCCTGCTTGTCTGGGTGCCGCCGGGCGCTTTCCCGAACTTGCCGCACTACCACCGTGCGCCTCCAGGTGCCGCTGTGCGTCCGGTCGACCCGACGCACGCTCATCCCGCTCCTCGGGGTGCCGCCGGGCGCTCTGCTGAGCTCTCCGCGCTACCACCGTGCGCTGAGAAGTGTCAGCGGGCACTCTCGGGATCTCGCCACGGTACCACCGCGCGCCTCCAAGTGCCACTGAGCGCTCTCGCCATATCGCCGCTCCTTCACCCCGCTTGTCGGGGTGCCGCCACGCGCTCTCCCGATATCGCCGCTCCTTCACCACGGTGCTCGGGGTGCCGCCGGGCGCTCTCCTGAGCTCGCAGCGGTAACACCGTGCGCCGGCAAGTGCCAGCGGGCACTCTCGGGATCTCGCCGCGGTACCACAGCGCGCCTCCGAGTGCCGCCGAGCGCTCTCCCGATATCGCTGCTCCTTCACCACAGTGCCTGGGGTGCCGCCGGGCGCACTGCCGAGCTCACAGCGATACCACCGCGTGCCTCCGAGTGCCGCTGAACGCTCTCCCGATATCGCCGCTCCTTCACCCTGCTTGTCTGGGTGCCGCCGGGCGCTCTCCCGAGCTTGCCGCACTACCACCGTGCGCCTCCAGGTGCCGCTGTGCGTCCAGTCGACCCGACGCACGCTCATCCCGCTCCTCGGGGTGCCACCGGAAGCTCTCCCGAGCTCGCCGCACTACCACCGTGCGCCTCCAGGTGCCGCTGTGCGTCCGGTCGACCCGACGCACGCTCATCCCGCTCCTCGGGGTGCCGCCGGGCGCTCTCCCGAGCTCGCCGCACTACCACCGTGCGCCTCCAGGTGCCGCTGTGCGTCCGGTCGACCCGACGCATGCTCATCCCGCTCCTCGGGGTGCCGCCGGACGCTCTCCCGAGCTCGTCGCGCTACCACCGTGCGCCTCCAGGTGCCGCTGTGCGTCCGGTCGACCCGACGCATGCTCATCCCGCTCCTCGGGGTGCCGCCGGACGCTCTCCCGAGCTCGTCGCGCTACCACCGTGCGCCTCCAGGTGCCGCTGTGCGTCCGGTCGACCCGACGCACGCTCATCCCGCTCCTCGGGGTGCCGCCGGACGCTCTCCCGAGCTCTTCGCTCTCCACCTTGCGCATGCGAGTGCCGCTGGGTGCTCTCGGGATCTCGCCGCGGTACCACAGCGCGCCTCTGAGTGCCGCCGAGCGCTCTACCGATATCGCCGCTCCTTCACCACGGTGCTCGGGGTGCAGCCGGGCGCTCTCCTGAGCTCGCAGCGGTACCACCGTGCGCCTCCGAGTGCCGCCGAGCGCTCTTCCGGTATCGACACTCGTTGACCCCGCACGTCGGGGTGCCGCCACGCGCTCTCCCGATATCGCCGCTCCTTCACCCTGCTTGTCTGGGTGCCGCCGGGCGCTCTCCCGAGCTTGCCGCAATACCACCGTGCGCCTCCAGGTGCCGCTGTGCGTCCAGTCGACCCGACGCACGCTCATCCCGCTCCTCGGGGTGCTGCCGGGCGCTCTGCTGAGCTCTCCGCGCTACCACCGTGCGCCGGCAAGTGCCAGCGGGCACTCTCGGGATCTCGCCGCGGTACCACAGCGCGCCTCCGAGTGCCGCTCAACGCTCTCCCGATATCGTTGCTCCTTCACCCTGCTTGTCTGGGTGCCGCCGGGCGCTTTCCCGAGCTTGCCGCACTACCACCGTGCGCCTCCAGGTGCCGCTGTGCGTCCGGTCGACCCGACGCACGCTCATCCCGCTCCTCGGGGTGCCGCCGGGCGCTCTGCTGAGCTCTCCGCGCTACCACCGTGCGCTGAGAAGTGCCAGCGGGCACTCTCGGGATCTCGCCGCGGTACCACAGCGCGCCTCCGAGTGCCGCCGAGCGCTCTCCCGATATCGCTGCTCCTTCACCACAGTGCCTGGGGTGCCGCCGGGCGAACTGCCTAGCTCACAGCGATACCACCGCGTGCCTCCGAGTGCCGCTGAACGCTCTCCCGATATCGCCGCTCCTTCACCCTGCTTGTCTGGGTGCCGCCGGGCGCTTTCCCGAGCTTGCCGCACTACCACCGTGCGCCTCCAGGTGCCGCTGTGCGTCCAGTCGACCCGACGCACGCTCATCCTGCTCCTCGGGGTGCCGCCGGGCGCTCTCCCGAGCTCGCCGCACTACCACCGTGCGCCTCCAGGTGCCGCTGTGCGTCCGGTCGACCCGACGCACGCTCATCCCGCTCCTCGGGGTGCCGCCGGACGCTCTCCCGAGCTCTTCGCTCTCCACCCTGCGCATGCGAGTGCCGCTGGGTGCTCTCGGGATCTCGCCGCGGTACCACAGCGCGCCTCTGAGTGCCGCCGAGCGCTCTCCCGATATCGCCGCTCCTTCACCACGGTGCTCGGGGTGCAGCCGGGCGCTCTCCTGAGCTCGCAGCGGTACCACCATGCGCCTCCGAGTGCCGCCGAGCGCTCTTCCGGTATCGACACTCGTTGACCCCGCACGTCGGGGTGCCGCCACGCGCTCTCCCGATATCGCCGCTCCTTCACCCTGCTTGTCTGGGTGCCGCCGGGCGCTCTCCCGAGCTTGCCGCACTACCACCGTGCGCCTCCAGGTGCCGCTGTGCGTCCGGTCGACCCGACGCACGCTCATCCCGCTCCTCGGGGTGCCGCCGGGCGCTCTGCTGAGCTCTCCGCGCTACCACCGTGCGCTGAGAAGTGCCAGCGGGCACTCTCGGGATCTCGCCGCGGTACCACAGCGCGCCTCCGAGTGCCGCCGAGCGCTCTCCCGATATCGCTGCTCCTTCACCACAGTGCCTGGGGTGCCGCCGGGCGAACTGCCGAGCTCACAGCGATACCACCGCGTGCCTCCGAGTGCCGCTGAACGCTCTCCCGATATCGCCGCTCCTTCACCCTGCTTGTCTGGGTGCCGCCGGGCGCTCTCCCGAGCTTGCCGCACTACCACCGTGCGCCTCCAGGTGGCGCTGTGCGTCCGGTCGACCCGACGCACGCTCATCCCGCTCCTCGGGGTGCCGCCGGGCGCTCTCCCGAGCTCGCCGCACTACCACCGTGCGCCTCCAGGTGCCGCTGTGCGTCCGGTCGACCCGACGCACGCTCATCCCGCTCCTCGGGGTGCCGCCGGACGCTCTCCCGAGCTCGTCGCGCTACCACCGTGCGCCTCCAGGTGCCGCTGTGCGTCCGGTCGACCCGACGCACGCTCATCCCGCTCCTCGGGGTGCCGCCGGACGCTCTCCCGAGCTCGTCGCGCTACCACCGTGCGCCTCCAGGTGCCGCTGTGCGTCCGGTCGACCCGACGCACGCTCATCCCGCTCCTCGGGGTGCCGCCGGACGCTCTCCCGAGCTCGTCGCGCTACCACCGTGCGCCTCCAGGTGCCGCTGTGCGTCCGGTCGACCCGACGCACGCTCATCCCGCTCCTCGGGGTGCCGCCGGACGCTCTCCCGAGCTCGTCGCGCTACCACCGTGCGCCTCCAGGTGCCGCTGTGCGTCCGGTCGACCCGACGCACGCTCATCCCGCTCCTCGGGGTGCCGCCGGACGCTCTCCCGAGCTCTTCGCTCTCCACCCTGCGCATGCGAGTGCCGCTGGGTGCTCTCGGGATCTCGCCGCGGTACCACAGCGCGCCTCTGAGTGCCGCCGAGCGCTCTACCGATATCGCCGCTCCTTCACCACGGTGCTCGGGGTGCAGCCGGGCGCTCTCCTGAGCTCGCAGCGGTACCACCGTGCGCCTCCGAGTGCCGCCGAGCGCTCTTCCGGTATCGACACTCGTTGACCCCGCACGTCGGGGTGCCGCCACGCGCTCTCCCGATATCGCCGCTCCTTCACCCTGCTTGTCTGGGTGCCGCCGGGCGCTCTCCCGAGCTTGCCGCACTACCACCGTGCGCCTCCAGGTGCCGCTGTGCGTCCGGTCGACCCGACGCACGCTCATCCCGCTCCTCGGGGTGCCGCCGGGCGCTCTGCTGAGCTCTCCGCGCTACCACCGTGCGCTGAGAAGTGCCAGCGGGCACTCTCGGGATCTCGCCGCGGTACCACAGCGCGCCTCCGAGTGCCGCCGAGCGCTCTCCCGATATCGCTGATCCTTCACCACAGTGCCTGGGGTGCCGCCGGGCGAACTGCCTAGCTCACAGCGATACCACCGCGTGCCTCCGAGTGCCGCTGAAAGCTCTCCCGATATCGCCGCTCCTTCACCCTGCTTGTCTGGGTGCCGCCGGGCGCTTTCCCGAACTTGCCGCACTACCACCGTGCGCCTCCAGGTGCCGCTGTGCATCCGGTCGACCCGACGCACGCTCATCCCGCTCCTCGGGGTGCCGCCGGGCGCTCTGCTGAGCTCTCCGCGCTACCACCGTGCGCTGAGAAGTGTCAGCGGGCACTCTCGGGATCTCGCCACGGTACCACCGCGCGCCTCCAAGTGCCACTGAGCGCTCTCGCCATATCGCCGCTCCTTCACCCCGCTTGTCGGGGTGCCGCCACGCGCTCTCCCGATATCGCCGCTCCTTCACCACGGTGCTCGGGGTGTCGCCGGGCGCTCTCCTGAGCTCGCAGCGGTAACACCGTGCGCCGGCAAGTGCCAGCGGGCACTCTCGGGATCTCGCCGCGGTACCACAGCGCGCCTCCGAGTGCCGCCGAGCGCTCTCCCGATATCGCTGCTCCTTCACCACAGTGCCTGGGGTGCCGCCGGGCGCACTGCCGAGCTCACAGCGATACCACCGCGTGCCTCCGAGTGCCGCTGAACGCTCTCCCGATATCGCCGCTCCTTCACCCTGCTTGTCTGGGTGCCGCCGGGCGCTCTCCCGAGCTTGCCGCACTACCACCGTGCGCCTCCAGGTGCCGCTGTGCGTCCGGTCGACCCGACGCACGCTCATCCCGCTCCTCGGGGTGCCGCCGGGCGCTCTCCCGAGCTCGCCGCACTACCACCGTGCGCCTCCAGGTGGCGCTGTGCGTCCGGTCGACCCGACGCATGCTCATCCCGCTCCTCGGGGTGCCGCCGGACGCTCTCCCGAGCTCGTCGCGCTACCACCGTGCGCCTCCAGGTGCCGCTGTGCGTCCGGTCGACCCGACGCATGCTCATCCCGCTCCTCGGGGTGCCGCCGGACGCTCTCCCGAGCTCGTCGCGCTACCACCGTGCGCCTCCAGGTGCCGCTGTGCGTCCGGTCGACCCGACGCACGCTCATCCCGCTCCTCGGGGTGCCGCCGGACGCTCTCCCGAGCTCTTCGCTCTCCACCCTGCGCATGCGAGTGCCGCTGGGTGCTCTCGGGATCTCGCCGCGGTACCACAGCGCGCCTCTGAGTGCCGCCGAGCGCTCTCCCGATATCGCCGCTCCTTCACCACGGTGCTCGGGGTGCAGCCGGGCGCTCTCCTGAGCTCGCAGCGGTACCACCGTGCGCCTCCGAGTGCCGCCGAGCGCTCTTCCGGTATCGACACTCGTTGACCCCGCACGTCGGGGTGCCGCCACGCGCTCTCCCGATATCGCCGCTCCTTCACCCTGCTTGTCTGGGTGCCGCCGGGCGCTCTCCCGAGCTTGCCGCAATACCACCGTGCGCCTCCAGGTGCCGCTGTGCGTCCAGTCGACCCGACGCACGCTCATCCCGCTCCTCGGGGTGCTGCCGGGCGCTCTGCTGAGCTCTCCGCGCTACCACCGTGCGCCGGCAAGTGCCAGCGGGCACTCTCGGGATCTCGCCGCGGTACCACAGCGCGCCTCCGAGTGCCGCTCAACGCTCTCCCGATATCGTTGCTCCTTCACCCTGCTTGTCTGGGTGCCGCCGGGCGCTTTCCCGAGCTTGCCGCACTACCACCGTGCGCCTCCAGGTGCCGCTGTGCGTCCGGTCGACCCGACGCACGCTCATCCCGCTCCTCGGGGTGCCGCCGGGCGCTCTGCTGAGCTCTCCGCGCTACCACCGTGCGCTGAGAAGTGCCAGCGGGCACTCTCGGGATCTCGCCGCGGTACCACAGCGCGCCTCCGAGTGCCGCCGAGCGCTCTCCCGATATCGCTGCTCCTTCACCACAGTGCCTGGGGTGCCGCCGGGCGAACTGCCTAGCTCACAGCGATACCACCGCGTGCCTCCGAGTGCCGCTGAACGCTCTCCCGATATCGCCGCTCCTTCACCCTGCTTGTCTGGGTGCCGCCGGGCGCTTTCCCGAGCTTGCCGCACTACCACCGTGCGCCTCCAGGTGCCGCTGTGCGTCCAGTCGACCCGACGCACGCTCATCCTGCTCCTCGGGGTGCCGCCGGGCGCTCTCCCGAGCTCGCCGCACTACCACCGTGCGCCTCCAGGTGCCGCTGTGCGTCCGGTCGACCCGACGCACGCTCATCCCGCTCCTCGGGGTGCCGCCGGACGCTCTCCCGAGCTCTTCGCTCTCCACCCTGCGCATGCGAGTGCCGCTGGGTGCTCTCGGGATCTCGCCGCGGTACCACAGCGCGCCTCTGAGTGCCGCCGAGCGCTCTACCGATATCGCCGCTCCTTCACCACGGTGCTCGGGGTGCAGCCGGGCGCTCTCCTGAGCTCGCAGCGGTACCACCGTGCGCCTCCGAGTGCCGCCGAGCGCTCTTCCGGTATCGACACTCGTTGACCCCGCACGTCGGGGTGCCGCCACGCGCTCTCCCGATATCGCCGCTCCTTCACCCTGCTTGTCTGGGTGCCGCCGGGCGCTCTCCCGAGCTTGCCGCACTACCACCGTGCGCCTCCAGGTGCCGCTGTGCGTCCGGTCGACCCGACGCACGCTCATCCCGCTCCTCGGGGTGCCGCCGGGCGCTCTGCTGAGCTCTCCGCGCTACCACCGTGCGCTGAGAAGTGCCAGCGGGCACTCTCGGGATCTCGCCGCGGTACCACAGCGCGCCTCCGAGTGCCGCCGAGCGCTCTCCCGATATCGCTGCTCCTTCACCACAGTGCCTGGGGTGCCGCCGGGCGAACTGCCGAGCTCACAGCGATACCACCGCGTGCCTCCGAGTGCCGCTGAACGCTCTCCCGATATCGCCGCTCCTTCACCCTGCTTGTCTGGGTGCCGCCGGGCGCTCTCCCGAGCTTGCCGCACTACCACCGTGCGCCTCCAGGTGGCGCTGTGCGTCCGGTCGACCCGACGCACGCTCATCCCGCTCCTCGGGGTGCCGCCGGGCGCTCTCCCGAGCTCGCCGCACTACCACCGTGCGCCTCCAGGTGCCGCTGTGCGTCCGGTCGACCCGACGCACGCTCATCCCGCTCCTCGGGGTGCCGCCGGACGCTCTCCCGAGCTCGTCGCGCTACCACCGTGCGCCTCCAGGTGCCGCTGTGCGTCCGGTCGACCCGACGCACGCTCATCCCGCTCCTCGGGGTGCCGCCGGACGCTCTCCCGAGCTCGTCGCGCTACCACCGTGCGCCTCCAGGTGCCGCTGTGCGTCCGGTCGACCCGACGCACGCTCATCCCGCTCCTCGGGGTGCCGCCGGACGCTCTCCCGAGCTCGTCGCGCTACCACCGTGCGCCTCCAGGTGCCGCTGTGCGTCCGGTCGACCCGACGCACGCTCATCCCGCTCCTCGGGGTGCCGCCGGACGCTCTCCCGAGCTCGTCGCGCTACCACCGTGCGCCTCCAGGTGCCGCTGTGCGTCCGGTCGACCCGACGCACGCTCATCCCGCTCCTCGGGGTGCCGCCGGACGCTCTCCCGAGCTCTTCGCTCTCCACCCTGCGCATGCGAGTGCCGCTGGGTGCTCTCGGGATCTCGCCGCGGTACCACAGCGCGCCTCTGAGTGCCGCCGAGCGCTCTACCGATATCGCCGCTCCTTCACCACGGTGCTCGGGGTGCAGCCGGGCGCTCTCCTGAGCTCGCAGCGGTACCACCGTGCGCCTCCGAGTGCCGCCGAGCGCTCTTCCGGTATCGACACTCGTTGACCCCGCACGTCGGGGTGCCGCCACGCGCTCTCCCGATATCGCCGCTCCTTCACCCTGCTTGTCTGGGTGCCGCCGGGCGCTCTCCCGAGCTTGCCGCACTACCACCGTGCGCCTCCAGGTGCCGCTGTGCGTCCGGTCGACCCGACGCACGCTCATCCCGCTCCTCGGGGTGCCGCCGGGCGCTCTGCTGAGCTCTCCGCGCTACCACCGTGCGCTGAGAAGTGCCAGCGGGCACTCTCGGGATCTCGCCGCGGTACCACAGCGCGCCTCCGAGTGCCGCCGAGCGCTCTCCCGATATCGCTGCTCCTTCACCACAGTGCCTGGGGTGCCGCCGAGCGCACTGCCGAGCTCACAGCGATACCACCGCGTGCCTCCGAGTGCCGCTGAACGCTCTCCCGATATCGCCGCTCCTTCACCCTGCTTGTCTGGGTGCCGCCGGGCGCTCTCCCGAGCTTGCCGCACTACCACCGTGCGCCTCCAGGTGCCGCTGTGCGTCCAGTCGACCCGACGCACGCTCATCCCGCTCCTCGGGGTGCCGCCGGACGCTCTCCCGAGCTCGCCGCACTACCACCGTGCGCCTCCAGGTGCCGCTGTGCGTCCGGTCGACCCGACGCACGCTCATCCCGCTCCTCGGGGTGCCGCCGGGCGCTCTCCCGAGCTCGCCGCACTACCACCGTGCGCCTCCAGGTGCCGCTGTGCGTCCGGTCGACCCGACGCATGCTCATCCCGCTCCTCGGGGTGCCGCCGGACGCTCTCCCGAGCTCGTCGCGCTACCACCGTGCGCCTCCAGGTGCCGCTGTGCGTCCGGTCGACCCGACGCATGCTCATCCCGCTCCTCGGGGTGCCGCCGGACGCTCTCCCGAGCTCGTCGCGCTACCACCGTGCGCCTCCAGGTGCCGCTGTGCGTCCGGTCGACCCGACGCACGCTCATCCCGCTCCTGGGGGTGCCGCCGGACGCTCTCCCGAGCTCTTCGCTCTCCACCCTGCGCATGCGAGTGCCGCTGGGTGCTCTCGGGATCTCGCCGCGGTACCACAGCGCGCCTCTGAGTGCCGCCGAGCGCTCTCCCGATATCGCCGCTCCTTCACCACGGTGCTCGGGGTGCAGCCGGGCGCTCTCCTGAGCTCGCAGCGGTACCACCGTGCGCCTCCGAGTGCCGCCGAGCGCTCTTCCGGTATCGACACTCGTTGACCCCGCACGTCGGGGTGCCGCCACGCGCTCTCCCGATATCGCCGCTCCTTCACCCTGCTTGTCTGGGTGCCGCCGGGCGCTCTCCCGAGCTTGCCGCAATACCACCGTGCGCCTCCAGGTGCCGCTGTGCGTCCAGTCGACCCGACGCACGCTCATCCCGCTCCTCGGGGTGCTGCCGGGCGCTCTGCTGAGCTCTCCGCGCTACCACCGTGCGCCGGCAAGTGCCAGCGGGCACTCTCGGGATCTCGCCGCGGTACCACAGCGCGCCTCCGAGTGCCGCTCAACGCTCTCCCGATATCGTTGCTCCTTCACCCTGCTTGTCTGGGTGCCGCCGGGCGCTTTCCCGAGCTTGCCGCACTACCACCGTGCGCCTCCAGGTGCCGCTGTGCGTCCGGTCGACCCGACGCACGCTCATCCCGCTCCTCGGGGTGCCGCCGGGCGCTCTGCTGAGCTCTCCGCGCTACCACCGTGCGCTGAGAAGTGCCAGCGGGCACTCTCGGGATCTCGCCGCGGTACCACAGCGCGCCTCCGAGTGCCGCCGAGCGCTCTCCCGATATCGCTGCTCCTTCACCACAGTGCCTGGGGTGCCGCCGGGCGAACTGCCTAGCTCACAGCGATACCACCGCGTGCCTCCGAGTGCCGCTGAACGCTCTCCCGATATCGCCGCTCCTTCACCCTGCTTGTCTGGGTGCCGCCGGGCGCTTTCCCGAGCTTGCCGCACTACCACCGTGCGCCTCCAGGTGGCGCTGTGCGTCCAGTCGACCCGACGCACGCTCATCCTGCTCCTCGGGGTGCCGCCGGGCGCTCTCCCGAGCTCGCCGCACTACCACCGTGCGCCTCCAGGTGCCGCTGTGCGTCCGGTCGACCCGACGCACGCTCATCCCGCTCCTCGGGGTGCCGCCGGACGCTCTCCCGAGCTCGCCGCACTACCACCGTGCGCCTCCAGGTGCCGCTGTGCGTCCGGTCGACCCGACGCATGCTCATCCCGCTCCTCGGGGTGCCGCCGGGCGCTCTGCTGAGCTCTCCGCGCTACCACCGTGCGCTGAGAAGTGTCAGCGGGCACTCTCGGGATCTCGCCACGGTACCACAGCGCGCCTCCAAGTGCCACTGAGCGCTCTCGCCATATCGCCGCTCCTTCACCCCGCTTGTCGGGGTGCCGCCACGCGCTCTCCCGATATCGCCGCTCCTTCACCACGGTGCTCGGGGTGCCGCCGGGCGCTCTCCTGAGCTCGCAGCGGTAACACCGTGCGCCGGCAAGTGCCAGCGGGCACTCTCGGGATCTCGCCGCGGTACCACAGCGCGCCTCCGAGTGCCGCCGAGCGCTCTCCCGATATCGCTGCTCCTTCACCACAGTGCCTGGGGTGCCGCCGGGCGAACTGCCGAGCTCACAGCGATACCACCGCGTGCCTCCGAGTGCCGCTGAACGCTCTCCCGATATCGCCGCTCCTTCACCCTGCTTGTCTGGGTGCCGCCGGGCGCTCTCCCGAGCTTGCCGCACTACCACCGTGCGCCTCCAGGTGCCGCTGTGCGTCCAGTCGACCCGACGCACGCTCATCCCGCTCCTCGGGGTGCCGCCGGACGCTCTCCCGAGCTCGCCGCACTACCACCGTGCGCCTCCAGGTGCCGCTGTGCGTCCGGTCGACCCGACGCACGCTCATCCCGCTCCTCGGGGTGCCGCCGGGCGCTCTCCCGAGCTCGCCGCACTACCACCGTGCGCCTCCAGGTGCCGCTGTGCGTCCGGTCGACCCGACGCATGCTCATCCCGCTCCTCGGGGTGCCGCCGGACGCTCACCCGAGCTCGTCGCGCTACCACCGTGCGCCTCCAGGTGCCGCTGTGCGTCCGGTCGACCCGACGCATGCTCATCCCGCTCCTCGGGGTGCCGCCGGACGCTCTCCCGAGCTCGTCGTGCTACCACCGTGCGCCTCCAGGTGCCGCTGTGCGTCCGGTCGACCCGACGCACGCTCATCCCGCTCCTCGGGGTGCCGCCGGACGCTCTCCCGAGCTCTTCGCTCTCCACCCTGCGCATGCGAGTGCCGCTGGGTGCTCTCGGGATCTCGCCGCGGTACCACAGCGCGCCTCTGAGTGCCGCCGAGCGCTCTCCCGATATCGCCGCTCCTTCACCACGGTGCTCGGGGTGCAGCCGGGCGCTCTCCTGAGCTCGCAGCGGTACCACCGTGCGCCTCCGAGTGCCGCCGAGCGCTCTTCCGGTATCGACACTCGTTGACCCCGCACGTCGGGGTGCCGCCACGCGCTCTCCCGATATCGCCGCTCCTTCACCCTGCTTGTCTGGGTGCCGCCGGGCGCTCTCCCGAGCTTGCCGCAATACCACCGTGCGCCTCCAGGTGCCGCTGTGCGTCCAGTCGACCCGACGCACGCTCATCCCGCTCCTCGGGGTGCTGCCGGGCGCTCTGCTGAGCTCTCCGCGCTACCACCGTGCGCCGGCAAGTGCCAGCGGGCACTCTCGGGATCTCGCCGCGGTACCACAGCGCGCCTCCGAGTGCCGCTCAACGCTCTCCCGATATCGTTGCTCCTTCACCCTGCTTGTCTGGGTGCCGCCGGGCGCTTTCCCGAGCTTGCCGCACTACCACCGTGCGCCTCCAGGTGCCGCTGTGCGTCCGGTCGACCCGACGCACGCTCATCCCGCTCCTCGGGGTGCCGCCGGGCGCTCTGCTGAGCTCTCCGCGCTACCACCGTGCGCTGAGAAGTGCCAGCGGGCACTCTCGGGATCTCGCCGCGGTACCACAGCGCGCCTCCGAGTGCCGCCGAGCGCTCTCCCGATATCGCTGCTCCTTCACCACAGTGCCTGGGGTGCCGCCGGGCGAACTGCCTAGCTCACAGCGATACCACCGCGTGCCTCCGAGTGCCGCTGAACGCTCTCCCGATATCGCCGCTCCTTCACCCTGCTTGTCTGGGTGCCGCCGGGCGCTTTCCCGAGCTCGCCGCACTACCACCGTGCGCCTCCAGGTGCCGCTGTGCGTCCGGTCGACCCGACGCACGCTCATCCCGCTCCTCGGGGTGCCGCCGGGCGCTCTCCCGAGCTCGCCGCACTACCACCGTGCGCCTCCAGGTGCCGCTGTGCGTCCGGTCGACCCGACGCATGCTCATCCCGCTCCTCGGGGTGCCGCCGGACGCTCACCCGAGCTCGTCGCGCTACCACCGTGCGCCTCCAGGTGCCGCTGTGCGTCCGGTCGACCCGACGCATGCTCATCCCGCTCCTCGGGGTGCCGCCGGACGCTCTCCCGAGCTCGTCGTGCTACCACCGTGCGCCTCCAGGTGCCGCTGTGCGTCCGGTCGACCCGACGCACGCTCATCCCGCTCCTCGGGGTGCCGCCGGACGCTCTCCCGAGCTCTTCGCTCTCCACCCTGCGCATGCGAGTGCCGCTGGGTGCTCTCGGGATCTCGCCGCGGTACCACAGCGCGCCTCTGAGTGCCGCCGAGCGCTCTCCCGATATCGCCGCTCCTTCACCACGGTGCTCGGGGTGCAGCCGGGCGCTCTCCTGAGCTCGCAGCGGTACCACCGTGCGCCTCCGAGTGCCGCCGAGCGCTCTTCCGGTATCGACACTCGTTGACCCCGCACGTCGGGGTGCCGCCACGCGCTCTCCCGATATCGCCGCTCCTTCACCCTGCTTGTCTGGGTGCCGCCGGGCGCTCTCCCGAGCTTGCCGCAATACCACCGTGCGCCTCCAGGTGCCGCTGTGCGTCCAGTCGACCCGACGCACGCTCATCCCGCTCCTCGGGGTGCTGCCGGGCGCTCTGCTGAGCTCTCCGCGCTACCACCGTGCGCCGGCAAGTGCCAGCGGGCACTCTCGGGATCTCGCCGCGGTACCACAGCGCGCCTCCGAGTGCCGCTCAACGCTCTCCCGATATCGTTGCTCCTTCACCCTGCTTGTCTGGGTGCCGCCGGGCGCTTTCCCGAGCTTGCCGCACTACCACCGTGCGCCTCCAGGTGCCGCTGTGCGTCCGGTCGACCCGACGCACGCTCATCCCGCTCCTCGGGGTGCCGCCGGGCGCTCTGCTGAGCTCTCCGCGCTACCACCGTGCGCTGAGAAGTGCCAGCGGGCACTCTCGGGATCTCGCCGCGGTACCACAGCGCGCCTCCGAGTGCCGCCGAGCGCTCTCCCGATATCGCTGCTCCTTCACCACAGTGCCTGGGGTGCCGCCGGGCGAACTGCCTAGCTCACAGCGATACCACCGCGTGCCTCCGAGTGCCGCTGAACGCTCTCCCGATATCGCCGCTCCTTCACCCTGCTTGTCTGGGTGCCGCCGGGCGCTTTCCCGAGCTTGCCGCACTACCACCGTGCGCCTCCAGGTGGCGCTGTGCGTCCAGTCGACCCGACGCACGCTCATCCCGCTCCTCGGGGTGCCGCCGGGCGCTCTCCCGAGCTCGCCGCACTACCACCGTGCGCCTCCAGGTGCCGCTGTGCGTCCGGTCGACCCGACGCACGCTCATCCCGCTCCTCGGGGTGCCGCCGGACGCTCTCCCGAGCTCGCCGCACTACCACCGTGCGCCTCCAGGTGCCGCTGTGCGTCCGGTCGACCCGACGCATGCTCATCCCACTCCTCGGGGTGCCGCCGGGCGCTCTGCTGAGCTCTCCGCGCTACCACCGTGCGCTGAGAAGTGTCAGCGGGCACTCTCGGGATCTCGCCACGGTACCACAGCGCGCCTCCAAGTGCCACTGAGCGCTCTCGCCATATCGCCGCTCCTTCACCCCGCTTGTCGGGGTGCCGCCACGCGCTCTCCCGATATCGCCGCTCCTTCACCACGGTGCTCGGGGTGCCGCCGGGCGCTCTCCTGAGCTCGCAGCGGTAACACCGTGCGCCGGCAAGTGCCAGCGGGCACTCTCGGGATCTCGCCGCGGTACCACAGCGCGCCTCCGAGTGCCGCCGAGCGCTCTCCCGATATCGCTGCTCCTTCACCACAGTGCCTGGGGTGCCGCCGGGCGCACTGCCGAGCTCACAGCGATACCACCGCGTGCCTCCGAGTGCCGCTGAACGCTCTCCCGATATCGCCGCTCCTTCACCCTGTTTGTCTGGGTGCCGCCGGGCGCTCTCCCGAGCTTGCCGCACTACCACCGTGCGCCTCCAGGTGGCGCTGTGCGTCCAGTCGACCCGACGCACGCTCATCCCGCTCCTCGGGGTGCCGCCGGACGCTCTCCCGAGCTCGCCGCACTACCACCGTGCGCCTCCAGGTGCCGCTGTGCGTCCGGTCGACCCGACGCACGCTCATCCCGCTCCTCGGGGTGCCGCCGGGCGCTCTCCCGAGCTCGCCGCACTACCACCGTGCGCCTCCAGGTGCCGCTGTGCGTCCGGTCGACCCGACGCATGCTCATCCCGCTCCTCGGGGTGCCGCCGGACGCTCTCCCGAGCTCGTCGCGCTACCACCGTGCGCCTCCAGGTGCCGCTGTGCGTCCGGTCGACCCGACGCATGCTCATCCCGCTCCTCGGGGTGCCGCCGGACGCTCTCCCGAGCTCGTCGCGCTACCACCGTGCGCCTCCAGGTGCCGCTGTGCGTCCGGTCGACCCGACGCACGCTCATCCCGCTCCTCGGGGTGCCGCCGGACGCTCTCCCGAGCTCTTCGCTCTCCACCCTGCGCATGCGAGTGCCGCTGGGTGCTCTCGGGATCTCGCCGCGGTACCACAGCGCGCCTCTGAGTGCCGCCGAGCGCTCTACCGATATCGCCGCTCCTTCACCACGGTGCTCGGGGTGCAGCCGGGCGCTCTCCTGAGCTCGCAGCGGTACCACCGTGCGCCTCCGAGTGCCGCCGAGCGCTCTTCAGGTATCGACACTCGTTGACCCCGCACGTCGGGGTGCCGCCACGCGCTCTCCCGATATCGCCGCTCCTTCACCCTGCTTGTCTGGGTGCCGCCGGGCGCTCTCCCGAGCTTGCCGCAATACCACCGTGCGCCTCCAGGTGCCGCTGTGCGTCCAGTCGACCCGACGCACGCTCATCCCGCTCCTCGGGGTGCTGCCGGGCGCTCTGCTGAGCTCTCCGCGCTACCACCGTGCGCCGGCAAGTGCCAGCGGGCACTCTCGAGATCTCGCCGCGGTACCACAGCGCGCCTCCGAGTGCCGCTGAACGCTCTCCCGATATCGTTGCTCCTTCACCCTGCTTGTCTGGGTGCCGCCGGGCGCTTTCCCGAGCTTGCCGCACTACCACCGTGCGCCTCCAGGTGCCGCTGTGCGTCCGGTCGACCCGACGCACGCTCATCCCGCTCCTCGGGGTGCCGCCGGGCGCTCTGCTGAGCTCTCCGCGCTACCACCGTGCGCTGAGAAGTGCCAGCGGGCACTCTCGGGATCTCGCCGCGGTACCACAGCGCGCCTCCGAGTGCCGCCGAGCGCTCTCCCGATATCGCTGCTCCTTCACCACAGTGCCTGGGGTGCCGCCGGGCGAACTGCCTAGCTCACAGCGATACCACCGCGTGCCTCCGAGTGCCGCTGAACGCTCTCCCGATATCGCCGCTCCTTCACCCTGCTTGTCTGGGTGCCGCCGGGCGCTTTCCCGAGCTTGCCGCACTACCACCGTGCGCCTCCAGGTGGCGCTGTGCGTCCAGTCGACCCGACGCACGCTCATCCCGCTCCTCGGGGTGCCGCCGGGCGCTCTCCCGAGCTCGCCGCACTACCACCGTGCGCCTCCAGGTGCCGCTGTGCGTCCGGTCGACCCGACGCACGCTCATCCCGCTCCTCGGGGTGCCGCCGGACGCTCTCCCGAGCTCGCCGCACTACCACCGTGCGCCTCCAGGTGCCGCTGTGCGTCCGGTCGACCCGACGCATGCTCATCCCGCTCCTCGGGGTGCCGCCGGGCGCTCTGCTGAGCTCTCCGCGCTACCACCGTGCGCTGAGAAGTGTCAGCGGGCACTCTCGGGATCTCGCCACGGTACCACCGCGCGCCTCCAAGTGCCACTGAGCGCTCTCGCCATATCGCCGCTCCTTCACCCCGCTTGTCGGGGTGCCGCCACGCGCTCTCCCGATATCGCCGCTCCTTCACCACGGTGCTCGGGGTGCCGCCGGGCGCTCTCCTGAGCTCGCAGCGGTAACACCGTGCGCCGGCAAGTGCCAGCGGGCACTCTCGGGATCTCGCCGCGGTACCACAGCGCGCCTCCGAGTGCCGCCGAGCGCTCTCCCGATATCGCTGCTCCTTCACCACAGTGCCTGGGGTGCCGCCGGGCGCACTGCCGAGCTCACAGCGATACCACCGCGTGCCTCCGAGTGCCGCTGAACGCTCTCCCGATATCGCCGCTCCTTCACCCTGCTTGTCTGGGTGCCGCCGGGCGCTCTCCCGAGCTTGCCGCACTACCACCGTGCGCCTCCAGGTGCCGCTGTGCGTCCAGTCGACCCGACGCACGCTCATCCCGCTCCTCGGGGTGCCGCCGGACGCTCTCCCGAGCTCGCCGCACTACCACCGTGCGCCTCCAGGTGCCGCTGTGCGTCCGGTCGACCCGACGCACGCTCATCCCGCTCCTCGGGGTGCCGCCGGGCGCTCTCCCGAGCTCGCCGCACTACCACCGTGCGCCTCCAGGTGCCGCTGTGCGTCCGGTCGACCCGACGCATGCTCATCCCGCTCCTCGGGGTGCCGCCGGACGCTCTCCCGAGCTCGTCGCGCTACCACAGTGCGCCTCCAGGTGCCGCTGTGCGTCTGGTCGACCCGACGCATGCTCATCCCGCTCCTCGGGGTGCCGCCGGACGCTCTCCCGAGCTCGTCGCGCTACCACCGTGCGCCTCCAGGTGCCGCTGTGCGTCCGGTCGACCCGACGCACGCTCATCCCGCTCCTCGGGGTGCCGCCGGACGCTCTCCCGAGCTCTTCGCTCTCCACCCTGCGCATGCGAGTGCCGCTGGGTGCTCTCGGGATCTCGCCGCGGTACCACAGCGCGCCTCTGAGTGCCGCCGAGCGCTCTACCGATATCGCCGCTCCTTCACCACGGTGCTCGGGGTGCAGCCGGGCGCTCTCCTGAGCTCGCAGCGGTACCACCGTGCGCCTCCGAGTGCCGCCGAGCGCTCTTCCGGTATCGACACTCGTTGACCCCGCACGTCGGGGTGCCGCCACGCGCTCTCCCGATATCGCCGCTCCTTCACCCTGCTTGTCTGGGTGCCGCCGGGCGCTCTCCCGAGCTTGCCGCAATACCACCGTGCGCCTCCAGGTGCCGCTGTGCGTCCAGTCGACCCGACGCACGCTCATCCCGCTCCTCGGGGTGCTGCCGGGCGCTCTGCTGAGCTCTCCGCGCTACCACCGTGCGCCGGCAAGTGCCAGCGGGCACTCTCGGGATCTCGCCGCGGTACCACAGCGCGCCTCCGAGTGCCGCTCAACGCTCTCCCGATATCGTTGCTCCTTCACCCTGCTTGTCTGGGTGCCGCCGGGCGCTTTCCCGAGCTTGCCGCACTACCACCGTGCGCCTCCAGGTGCCGCTGTGCGTCCGGTCGACCCGACGCACGCTCATCCCGCTCCTCGGGGTGCCGCCGGGCGCTCTGCTGAGCTCTCCGCGCTACCACCGTGCGCTGAGAAGTGCCAGCGGGCACTCTCGGGATCTCGCCGCGGTACCACAGCGCGCCTCCGAGTGCCGCCGAGCGCTCTCCCGATATCGCTGCTCCTTCACCACAGTGCCTGGGGTGCCGCCGGGCGAACTGCCGAGCTCACAGCGATACCACCGCGTGCCTCCGAGTGCCGCTGAACGCTCTCCCGATATCGCCGCTCCTTCACCCTGCTTGTCTGGGTGCCGCCGGGCGCTTTCCCGAGCTTGCCGCACTACCACCGTGCGCCTCCAGGTGGCGCTGTACGTCCAGTCGACCCGACGCATGCTCATCCCGCTCCTCGGGGTGCCGCCGGGCGCTCTCCCGAGCTCGCCGCACTACCACCGTGCGCCTCCAGGTGCCGCTGTGCGTCCGGTCGACCCGACGCACGCTCATCCCGCTCCTCGGGGTGCCGCCGGACGCTCTCCCGAGCTCGCCGCACTACCACCGTGCGCCTCCAGGTGCCGCTGTGCGTCCGGTCGACCCGACGCATGCTCATCCCGCTCCTCGGGGTGCCGCCGGACGCTCTCCCGAGCTCTTTGCGCTCCACCCTGCGCATGCGAGTGCCGCTGGGTGCTCTCGGGATCTCGCCGCGGTACCACAGCGCGCCTCCGAGTGCCGCCGAACGCTCTCCCGATATCGCCGCTCCTTCACCACGGTGCTCGGGGTGCCGCCAGGTGCTCTGCCGAGCTCGCCGCGTTACCACCGTGCGCCTCCAGGTGCCGCTGTACGTCCGGTCGACCCGACGCACGCTCATCCCACTTCTCGGGGTGCCACCGGGCGCTCTCCCGAGCTCGTCGCGCTACCACCGTGCGCCTCCAGGTGCCGCTGTGCGTCCGGTCGACCCGACGCACGCTCATCCCGCTCCTCGGGGTGCCGCCGGACGCTCTCCCGAGCTCTTCGCGCTCCACCCTGCGCATGTGAGTGCCGCTGGGTGCTCTCGGGATCTCGCCGCGGTACCACAGCGCGCCTCTGAGTGCCGCCGAGCGCTCTCTCGATATTGCCGCTCCTTCACCACGGTGCTCGGGGTGCAGCCGGGCGCTCTCCTGAGCTCGCAGCGGTACCACCGTGTGCCTCCGAGTGCCGCCGAGCGCTCTCCCGGTATTGCCACTCGTTGACCCCGCACGTCGGGGTGCCGCCAGGCGCTCTCCCGATATCGCCGCTCCTTCACCACGGTGCTCGGGGTGCCGCCGGGCGCTCTCCTGAGCTCGCAGCGGTAACACCGTGCGCCGGCAAGTGCCAGCGGGCACTCTCGGGATCTCGCCGCGGTACCACAGCGCGCCTCCGAGTGCCGCCGAGCGCTCTCCCGATATCGCTGCTCCTTCACCACAGTGCCTGGGGTGCCGCCGGGCGCACTGCCGAGCTCACAGCGATACCACCGCGTGCCTCCGAGTGCCGCTGAACGCTCTCCCGATATCGCCGCTCCTTCACCCTGCTTGTCTGGGTGCCGCCGGGCGCTCTCCCGAGCTTGCCGCACTACCACCGTGCGCCTCCAGGTGCCGCTGTGCGTCCAGTCGACCCGACGCACGCTCATCCCGCTCCTCGGGGTGCCGCCGGACGCTCTCCCGAGCTCGCCGCACTACCACCGTGCGCCTCCAGGTGCCGCTGTGCGTCCGGTCGACCCGACGCACGCTCATCCCGCTCCTCGGGGTGCCGCCGGGCGCTCTCCCGAGCTCGCCGCACTACCACCGTGCGCCTCCAGGTGCCGCTGTGCGTCCGGTCGACCCGACGCATGCTCATCCCGCTCCTCGGGGTGCCGCCGGACGCTCTCCCGAGCTCGTCGCGCTACCACAGTGCGCCTCCAGGTGCCGCTGTGCGTCTGGTCGACCCGACGCATGCTCATCCCGCTCCTCGGGGTGCCGCCGGACGCTCTCCCGAGCTCGTCGCGCTACCACCGTGCGCCTCCAGGTGCCGCTGTGCGTCCGGTCGACCCGACGCACGCTCATCCCGCTCCTCGGGGTGCCGCCGGACGCTCTCCCGAGCTCTTCGCTCTCCACCCTGCGCATGCGAGTGCCGCTGGGTGCTCTCGGGATCTCGCCGCGGTACCACAGCGCGCCTCTGAGTGCCGCCGAGCGCTCTACCGATATCGCCGCTCCTTCACCACGGTGCTCGGGGTGCAGCCGGGCGCTCTCCTGAGCTCGCAGCGGTACCACCGTGCGCCTCCGAGTGCCGCCGAGCGCTCTTCCGGTATCGACACTCGTTGACCCCGCACGTCGGGGTGCCGCCACGCGCTCTCCCGATATCGCCGCTCCTTCACCCTGCTTGTCTGGGTGCCGCCGGGCGCTCTCCCGAGCTTGCCGCAATACCACCGTGCGCCTCCAGGTGCCGCTGTGCGTCCAGTCGACCCGACGCACGCTCATCCCGCTCCTCGGGGTGCTGCCGGGCGCTCTGCTGAGCTCTCCGCGCTACCACCGTGCGCCGGCAAGTGCCAGCGGGCACTCTCGGGATCTCGCCGCGGTACCACAGCGCGCCTCCGAGTGCCGCTCAACGCTCTCCCGATATCGTTGCTCCTTCACCCTGCTTGTCTGGGTGCCGCCGGGCGCTTTCCCGAGCTTGCCGCACTACCACCGTGCGCCTCCAGGTGCCGCTGTGCGTCCGGTCGACCCGACGCACGCTCATCCCGCTCCTCGGGGTGCCGCCGGGCGCTCTGCTGAGCTCTCCGCGCTACCACCGTGCGCTGAGAAGTGCCAGCGGGCACTCTCGGGATCTCGCCGCGGTACCACAGCGCGCCTCCGAGTGCCGCCGAGCGCTCTCCCGATATCGCTGCTCCTTCACCACAGTGCCTGGGGTGCCGCCGGGCGAACTGCCGAGCTCACAGCGATACCACCGCGTGCCTCCGAGTGCCGCTGAACGCTCTCCCGATATCGCCGCTCCTTCACCCTGCTTGTCTGGGTGCCGCCGGGCGCTTTCCCGAGCTTGCCGCACTACCACCGTGCGCCTCCAGGTGGCGCTGTACGTCCAGTCGACCCGACGCATGCTCATCCCGCTCCTCGGGGTGCCGCCGGGCGCTCTCCCGAGCTCGCCGCACTACCACCGTGCGCCTCCAGGTGCCGCTGTGCGTCCGGTCGACCCGACGCACGCTCATCCCGCTCCTCGGGGTGCCGCCGGACGCTCTCCCGAGCTCGCCGCACTACCACCGTGCGCCTCCAGGTGCCGCTGTGCGTCCGGTCGACCCGACGCATGCTCATCCCGCTCCTCGGGGTGCCGCCGGACGCTCTCCCGAGCTCTTTGCGCTCCACCCTGCGCATGCGAGTGCCGCTGGGTGCTCTCGGGATCTCGCCGCGGTACCACAGCGCGCCTCCGAGTGCCGCCGAACGCTCTCCCGATATCGCCGCTCCTTCACCACGGTGCTCGGGGTGCCGCCAGGTGCTCTGCCGAGCTCGCCGCGTTACCACCGTGCGCCTCCAGGTGCCGCTGTACGTCCGGTCGACCCGACGCACGCTCATCCCACTTCTCGGGGTGCCACCGGGCGCTCTCCCGAGCTCGTCGCGCTACCACCGTGCGCCTCCAGGTGCCGCTGTGCGTCCGGTCGACCCGACGCACGCTCATCCCGCTCCTCGGGGTGCCGCCGGACGCTCTCCCGAGCTCTTCGCGCTCCACCCTGCGCATGTGAGTGCCGCTGGGTGCTCTCGGGATCTCGCCGCGGTACCACAGCGCGCCTCTGAGTGCCGCCGAGCGCTCTCTCGATATTGCCGCTCCTTCACCACGGTGCTCGGGGTGCAGCCGGGCGCTCTCCTGAGCTCGCAGCGGTACCACCGTGTGCCTCCGAGTGCCGCCGAGCGCTCTCCCGGTATTGCCACTCGTTGACCCCGCACGTCGGGGTGCCGCCAGGCGCTCTCCCGATATCGCCGCTCCTTCACCACAGTGCTCCGGGTGCCGCCGGGCGCTTTCCCGAGCTTGCCGCACTACCACCGTGCGCCTCCAGGTGGCGCTGTGCGTCCAGTCGACCCGACGCACGCTCATCCCGCTCCTCGGGGTGCCGCCGGGCGCTCTCCCGAGCTCGCCGCACTACCACCGTGCGCCTCCAGGTGCCGCTGTGCGTCCGGTCGACCCGACGCACGCTCATCCCGCTCCTCGGGGTGCCGCCGGACGCTCTCCCGAGCTCGCCGCACTACCACCGTGCGCCTCCAGGTGCCGCTGTGCGTCCGGTCGACCCGACGCATGCTCATCCCGCTCCTCGGGGTGCCGCCGGACGCTCTCCCGAGCTCTTTGCGCTCCACCCTGCGCATGCGAGTGCCGCTGGGTGCTCTCGGGATCTCGCCGCGGTACCACAGCGCGCCTCCGAGTGCCGCCGAGCCCTCTCCCGATATCGCCGCTCCTTCACCACGGTGCTCGGGGTGCCGCCAGGTGCTCTGCCGAGCTCGCCGCGTTACCACCGTGCGCCTCTGAGTGCCGCCGAGCGCTCTCCCGGTATCGACACTCGTTGACCCCGCACGTCGGGGTGCCGCCAGGCGCTCTCCCGATATCGCCGCTCCTTCACCACAGTGCTCGGGGTGCCGCCGGGCGCTCTCCCGAGCTTGCCGCACTACCACCGTGCGCCTCCAGGTGCCGCTGTGCGTCCGGTCGACCCGACGCACGCTCATCCCGCTCCTCGGGGTGCTGCCGGGCGCTCTGCTGAGCTCTCCGCGCTACCACCGTGCGCCGGCAAGTGCCAGCGGGCACTCTCGGGATCTCGCCGCGGTACCACAGCGCGCCTCCGAGTGCCGCCGAACGCTCTCCCGATATCGCCGCTCCTTCACCCTGCTTGTCTGGGTGCCGCCGGGCGCTTTCCCGAGCTCGCCGCACTACCACCGTGCGCCTCCAGGTGCCGCTGTACGTCCGGTCGACCCGACGCACGCTCATCCCACTTCTCGGGGTGCCACCGGGCGCTCTCCCGAGCTCGTCGCACTACCACCGTGCGCCTCCAGGTGCCGCTGTGCGTCCGGTCGACCCGACGCACGCTCATCCCGCTCCTCGGGGTGCCGCCGGACGCTCTCCCGAGCTCTTCGCGCTCCACCCTGTGCATGCGAGTGCCGCTGGGTGCTCTCGGGATCTCGCCGCGGTACCACAGCGCGCCTCTGAGTGCCGCCGAGCGCTCTCTCGATATTGCCGCTCCTTCACCACGGTGCTCGGGGTGCAGCCGGGCGCTCTCCTGAGCTCGCAGCGGTACCACCGTGCGCCTCCGAGTGCCGCCGAGCGCTCTCCCGGTATTGCCACTCGTTGACCCCGCACGTCGGGGTGCCGCCACGCGCTCTCCCGATATCGCCGCTCCTTCACCACAGTGCTCCGGGTGCCGCCGGGCGCTCTCCCGAGCTTGCCGCAATACCACCGTGCGCCTCCGGGTGCCGCTGTGCGTCCAGTCGACCTGACGCACGCTCATCCCGCTCCTCGGGGTGCTGCCGGGCGCTCTGCTGAGCTCTCTGCGCTACCACCGTGCGCCGGCAAGTGCCAGCGGGCACTCTCGGGATCTCGCCGCGGTACCACAGCGCGCCTCCGAGTGCCGCCGAGCGCTCTCCCGATATCGCCGCTCCTTCACCCTGCTTGTCTGGGTGCCGCCGGGCGCTTTCCCGAGCTTGCCGCACTACCACCGTGCGCCTCCAGGTGCCGCTGTGCGTCCGGTCGACCCGACGCACGCTCATCCCGCTCCTCGGGGTGCCGCCGGGCGCTCTGCTGAGCTCGCAGCGGTAACACCGTGCGCTGAGAAGTGCCAGCGGGCACTCTCGGGATCTCGCCGCGGTACCACAGTGCGCCTCCGAGTGCCGCCGAGCGCTCTCCCGATATCGCTGCTCCTTCACCACAGTGCCTGGGGTGCCGCCGGGCGAACTGCCGAGCTCACAGCGATACCACCGCGTGCCTCCGAGTGCCGCCGAGCGCTCTCCCGGTATCGACACTCGTTGACCCCGCACGTCGGGGTGCCGCCGGGCGCTTTCCCGAGCTTGCCGCACTACCACCGTGCGCCTCCAGGTGCCGCTGTGCGTCCAGTCGACCCGACGCACGCTCATCCCGCTCCTCGGGGTGCCGCCGGGCGCTCTCCCGAGCTCGCCGCACTACCACCGTGCGCCTCCAGGTGCCGCTGTGCGTCCGGTCGACCCGACGCACGCTCATCCCGCTCCTCGGGGTGCCGCCGGACGCTCTCCCGAGCTCGCCGCACTACCACCGTGCGCCTCCAGGTGCCGCTGTGCGTCCGGTCGACCCGACGCATGCTCATCCCGCTCCTCGGGGTGCCGCCGGACGCTCTCCCGAGCTCTTTGCGCTCCACCCTGCGCATGCGAGTGCCGCTGGGTGCTCTCGGGATCTCGCCGCGGTACCACAGCGCGCCTCCGAGTGCCGCCGAGCGCTCTCCCGATATCGCCGCTCCTTCACCACGGTGCTCGGGGTGCAGCCGGGCGCTCTCCTGAGCTCGCAGCGGTACCACCGTGCGCCTCCGAGTGCCGCCGAGCGCTCTTCCGGTATCGACACTCGTTGACCCCGCACGTCGGGGTGCCGCCACGCGCTCTCCCGATATCGCCGCTCCTTCACCCTGCTTGTCTGGGTGCCGCCGGGCGCTCTCCCGAGCTTGCCGCAATACCACCGTGCGCCTCCAGGTGCCGCTGTGCGTCCAGTCGACCCGACGCACGCTCATCCCGCTCCTCGGGGTGCTGCCGGGCGCTCTGCTGAGCTCTCCGCGCTACCACCGTGCGCCGGCAAGTGCCAGCGGGCACTCTCGGGATCTCGCCGCGGTACCACAGCGCGCCTCCGAGTGCCGCTCAACGCTCTCCCGATATCGCCGCTCCTTCACCCTGCTTGTCTGGGTGCCGCCGGGCGCTTTCCCGAGCTTGCCGCACTACCACCGTGCGCCTCCAGGTGCCGCTGTGCGTCCGGTCGACCCGACGCACGCTCATCCCGCTCCTCGGGGTGCCGCCGGGCGCTCTGCTGAGCTCGCAGCGGTAACACCGTGCGCTGAGAAGTGCCAGCGGGCACTCTCGGGATCTCGCCGCGGTACCACAGCGCGCCTCCGAGTGCCGCCGAGCGCTCTCCCGATATCGCCGCTCCTTCACCACGGTGCTCGGGGTGCCGCCAGGTGCTCTGCCGAGCTCGCCGCGTTACCACCGCGTGCCTCCGAGTGCCGCTGAACGCTCTCCCGATATCGCCGCTCCTTCACCCTGCTTGTCTGGGTGCCGCCGGGCGCTTTCCCGAGCTTGCCGCACTACCACCGTGCGCCTCCAGGTGGCGCTGTGCGTCCAGTCGACCCGACGCACGCTCATCCCGCTCCTCGGGGTGCCGCCGGGCGCTCTCCCGAGCTCGCCGCACTACCACCGTGCGCCTCCAGGTGCCGCTGTGCGTCCGGTCGACCCGACGCACGCTCATCCCGCTCCTCGGGGTGCCGCCGGACGCTCTCCCGAGCTCGCCGCACTACCACCGTGCGCCTCCAGGTGCCGCTGTGCGTCCGGTCGACCCGACGCATGCTCATCCCGCTCCTCGGGGTGCCGCCGGACGCTCTCCCGAGCTCTTCGCGCTCCACCCTGCGCATGCGAGTGCCGCTGGGTGCTCTCGGGATCTCGCCGCGGTACCACAGCGCGCCTCCGAGTGCCGCCGAGCCCTCTCCCGATATCGCCGCTCCTTCACCACGGTGCTCGGGGTGCCGCCAGGTGCTCTGCCGAGCTCGCCGCGTTACCACCGTGCGCCTCTGAGTGCCGCCGAGCGCTCTCCCGGTATCGACACTCGTTGACCCCGCACGTCGGGGTGCCGCCAGGCGCTCTCCCGATATCGCCGCTCCTTCACCACAGTGCTCGGGGTGCCGCCGGGCGCTCTCCCGAGCTTGCCGCACTACCACCGTGCGCCTCCGGGTGCCGCTGTGCGTCCGGTCGACCCGACGCACGCTCATCCCGCTCCTCGGGGTGCTGCCGGGCGCTCTGCTGAGCTCTCCGCGCTACCACCGTGCGCCGGCAAGTGCCAGCGGGCACTCTCGGGATCTCGCCGCGGTACCACAGCGCGCCTCCGAGTGCCGCCGAACGCTCTCCCGATATCGCCGCTCCTTCACCCTGCTTGTCTGGGTGCCGCCGGGCGCTTTCCCGAGCTCGCCGCACTACCACCGTGCGCCTCCAGGTGCCGCTGTACGTCCGGTCGACCCGACGCACGCTCATCCCACTTCTCGGGGTGCCACCGGGCGCTCTCCCGAGCTCGTCGCGCTACCACCGTACGCCTCCAGGTGCCGCTGTGCGTCCGGTCGACCCGACGCACGCTCATCCCGCTCCTCGGGGTGCCGCCGGACGCTCTCCCGAGCTCTTCGCGCTCCACCCTGCGCATGTGAGTGCCGCTGGGTGCTCTCGGGATCTCGCCGCGGTACCACAGCGCGCCTCTGAGTGCCGCCGAGCGCTCTCTCGATATTGCCGCTCCTTCACCACGGTGCTCGGGGTGCAGCCGGGCGCTCTCCTGAGCTCGCAGCGGTACCACCGTGCGCCTCCGAGTGCCGCCGAGCGCTCTCCCGGTATTGCCACTCGTTGATCCCGCACGTCGGGGTGCCGCCAGGCGCTCTCCCGATATCGCCGCTCCTTCACCACAGTGCTCCGGGTGCCGCCGGGCGCTCTCCCGAGCTTGCCGCAATACCACCGTGCGCCTCCGGGTGCCGCTGTGCGTCCAGTCGACCTGACGCACGCTCATCCCGCTCCTCGGGGTGCTGCCGGGCGCTCTGCTGAGCTCTCCGCGCTACCACCGTGCGCCGGCAAGTGCCAGCGGGCACTCTCGGGATCTCGCCGCGGTACCACAGCGCGCCTCCGAGTGCCGCCGAGCGCTCTCCCGATATCGCTGCTCCTTCACCACAGTGCCTGGGGTGCCGCCGGGCGAACTGCCTAGCTCACAGCGATACCACCGCGTGCCTCCGAGTGCCGCTGAACGCTCTCCCGATATCGCCGCTCCTTCACCCTGCTTGTCTGGGTGCCGCCGGGCGCTTTCCCGAGCTTGCCGCACTACCACCGTGCGCCTCCAGGTGGCGCTGTGCGTCCAGTCGACCCGACGCACGCTCATCCCGCTCCTCGGGGTGCCGCCGGGCGCTCTCCCGAGCTCGCCGCACTACCACCGTGCGCCTCCAGGTGCCGCTGTGCGTCCGGTCGACCCGACGCACGCTCATCCCGCTCCTCGGGGTGCCGCCGGACGCTCTCCCGAGCTCGCCGCACTACCACCGTGCGCCTCCAGGTGCCGCTGTGCGTCCGGTCGACCCGACGCATGCTCATCCCGCTCCTCGGGGTGCCGCCGGGCGCTCTGCTGAGCTCTCCGCGCTACCACCGTGCGCTGAGAAGTGTCAGCGGGCACTCTCGGGATCTCGCCACGGTACCACCGCGCGCCTCCAAGTGCCACTGAGCGCTCTCGCCATATCGCCGCTCCTTCACCCCGCTTGTCGGGGTGCCGCCACGCGCTCTCCCGATATCGCCGCTCCTTCACCACGGTGCTCGGGGTGCCGCCGGGCGCTCTCCTGAGCTCGCAGCGGTAACACCGTGCGCCGGCAAGTGCCAGCGGGCACTCTCGGGATCTCGCCGCGGTACCACAGCGCGCCTCCGAGTGCCGCCGAGCGCTCTCCCGATATCGCTGCTCCTTCACCACAGTGCCTGGGGTGCCGCCGGGCGCACTGCCGAGCTCACAGCGATACCACCGCGTGCCTCCGAGTGCCGCTGAACGCTCTCCCGATATCGCCGCTCCTTCACCCTGCTTGTCTGGGTGCCGCCGGGCGCTCTCCCGAGCTTGCCGCAATACCACCGTGCGCCTCCAGGTGCCGCTGTGCGTCCAGTCGACCCGACGCACGCTCATCCCGCTCCTCGGGGTGCTGCCGGGCGCTCTGCTGAGCTCTCCGCGCTACCACCGTGCGCCGGCAAGTGCCAGCGGGCACTCTCGGGATCTCGCCGCGGTACCACAGCGCGCCTCCGAGTGCCGCTCAACGCTCTCCCGATATCGTTGCTCCTTCACCCTGCTTGTCTGGGTGCCGCCGGGCGCTTTCCCGAGCTTGCCGCACTACCACCGTGCGCCTCCAGGTGCCGCTGTGCGTCCGGTCGACCCGACGCACGCTCATCCCGCTCCTCGGGGTGCCGCCGGGCGCTCTGCTGAGCTCTCCGCGCTACCACCGTGCGCTGAGAAGTGCCAGCGGGCACTCTCGGGATCTCGCCGCGGTACCACAGCGCGCCTCCGAGTGCCGCCGAGCGCTCTCCCGATATCGCTGCTCCTTCACCACAGTGCCTGGGGTGCCGCCGGGCGAACTGCCGAGCTCACAGCGATACCACCGCGTGCCTCCGAGTGCCGCTGAACGCTCTCCCGATATCGCCGCTCCTTCACCCTGCTTGTCTGGGTGCCGCCGGGCGCTTTCCCGAGCTTGCCGCACTACCACCGTGCGCCTCCAGGTGGCGCTGTACGTCCAGTCGACCCGACGCATGCTCATCCCGCTCCTCGGGGTGCCGCCGGGCGCTCTCCCGAGCTCGCCGCACTACCACCGTGCGCCTCCAGGTGCCGCTGTGCGTCCGGTCGACCCGACGCACGCTCATCCCGCTCCTCGGGGTGCCGCGGGACGCTCTCCCGAGCTCGCCGCACTACCACCGTGCGCCTCCAGGTGCCGCTGTGCGTCCGGTCGACCCGACGCATGCTCATCCCGCTCCTCGGGGTGCCGCCGGACGCTCTCCCGAGCTCTTTGCGCTCCACCCTGCGCATGCGAGTGCCGCTGGGTGCTCTCGGGATCTCGCCGCGGTACCACAGCGCGCCTCCGAGTGCCGCCGAACGCTCTCCCGATATCGCCGCTCCTTCACCACGGTGCTCGGGGTGCCGCCAGGTGCTCTGCCGAGCTCGCCGCGTTACCACCGTGCGCCTCCAGGTGCCGCTGTACGTCCGGTCGACCCGACGCACGCTCATCCCACTTCTCGGGGTGCCACCGGGCGCTCTCCCGAGCTCGTCGCGCTACCACCGTGCGCCTCCAGGTGCCGCTGTGCGTCCGGTCGACCCGACGCACGCTCATCCCGCTCCTCGGGGTGCCGCCGGACGCTCTCCCGAGCTCTTCGCGCTCCACCCTGCGCATGTGAGTGCCGCTGGGTGCTCTCGGGATCTCGCCGCGGTACCACAGCGCGCCTCTGAGTGCCGCCGAGCGCTCTCTCGATATTGCCGCTCCTTCACCACGGTGCTCGGGGTGCAGCCGGGCGCTCTCCTGAGCTCGCAGCGGTACCACCGTGTGCCTCCGAGTGCCGCCGAGCGCTCTCCCGGTATTGCCACTCGTTGACCCCGCACGTCGGGGTGCCGCCAGGCGCTCTCCCGATATCGCCGCTCCTTCACCACAGTGCTCCGGGTGCCGCCGGGCGCTTTCCCGAGCTTGCCGCACTACCACCGTGCGCCTCCAGGTGGCGCTGTGCGTCCAGTCGACCCGACGCACGCTCATCCCGCTCCTCGGGGTGCCGCCGGGCGCTCTCCCGAGCTCGCCGCACTACCACCGTGCGCCTCCAGGTGCCGCTGTGCGTCCGGTCGACCCGACGCACGCTCATCCCGCTCCTCGGGGTGCCGCCGGACGCTCTCCCGAGCTCGCCGCACTACCACCGTGCGCCTCCAGGTGCCGCTGTGCGTCCGGTCGACCCGACGCATGCTCATCCCGCTCCTCGGGGTGCCGCCGGACGCTCTCCCGAGCTCTTTGCGCTCCACCCTGCGCATGCGAGTGCCGCTGGGTGCTCTCGGGATCTCGCCGCGGTACCACAGCGCGCCTCCGAGTGCCGCCGAGCCCTCTCCCGATATCGCCGCTCCTTCACCACGGTGCTCGGGGTGCCGCCAGGTGCTCTGCCGAGCTCGCCGCGTTACCACCGTGCGCCTCCGAGTGCCGCCGAGCGCTCTCCCGGTATCGACACTCGTTGACCCCGCACGTCGGGGTGCCGCCAGGCGCTCTCCCGATATCGCCGCTCCTTCACCACAGTGCTCGGGGTGCCGCCGGGCGCTCTCCCGAGCTTGCCGCACTACCACCGTGCGCCTCCAGGTGCCGCTGTGCGTCCGGTCGACCCGACGCACGCTCATCCCGCTCCTCGGGGTGCTGCCGGGCGCTCTGCTGAGCTCTCCGCGCTACCACCGTGCGCCGGCAAGTGCCAGCGGGCACTCTCGGGATCTCGCCGCGGTACCACAGCGCGCCTCCGAGTGCCGCCGAACGCTCTCCCGATATCGCCGCTCCTTCACCCTGCTTGTCTGGGTGCCGCCGGGCGCTTTCCCGAGCTCGCCGCACTACCACCGTGCGCCTCCAGGTGCCGCTGTACGTCCGGTCGACCCGACGCACGCTCATCCCACTTCTCGGGGTGCCACCGGGCGCTCTCCCGAGCTCGTCGCACTACCACCGTGCGCCTCCAGGTGCCGCTGTGCGTCCGGTCGACCCGACGCACGCTCATCCCGCTCCTCGGGGTGCCGCCGGACGCTCTCCCGAGCTCTTCGCGCTCCACCCTGCGCATGTGAGTGCCGCTGGGTGCTCTCGGGATCTCGCCGCGGTACCACAGCGCGCCTCTGAGTGCCGCCGAGCGCTCTCTCGATATTGCCGCTCCTTCACCACAGTGCTCCGGGTGCCGCCGGGCGCTCTCCCGAGCTTGCCGCAATACCACCGTGCGCCTCCGGGTGCCGCTGTGCGTCCAGTCGACCTGACGCACGCTCATCCCGCTCCTCGGGGTGCTGCCGGGCGCTCTGCTGAGCTCTCCGCGCTACCACCGTGCGCCGGCAAGTGCCAGCGGGCACTCTCGGGATCTCGCCGCGGTACCACAGCGCGCCTCCGAGTGCCGCCGAGCGCTCTCCCGATATCGCCGCTCCTTCACCCTGCTTGTCTGGGTGCCGCCGGGCGCTTTCCCGAGCTTGCCGCACTACCACCGTGCGCCTCCAGGTGCCGCTGTGCGTCCGGTCGACCCGACGCACGCTCATCCCGCTCCTCGGGGTGCCGCCGGGCGCTCTGCTGAGCTCTCCGCGCTACCACCGTGCGCTGAGAAGTGCCAGCGGGCACTCTCGGGATCTCGCCGCGGTACCACAGCGCGCCTCCGAGTGCCGCCGAGCGCTCTCCCGATATCGCCGCTCCTTCACCCTGCTTGTCTGGGTGCCGCCGGGTGCTCTGCCGAGCTCGCCGCACTACCACCGTGCACCTCCAGGTGCCGCTGTGCGTCCGGTCGACCCGACGCACGCTCATCCCGCTCCTCGGGGTGCCGCCGGGCGCTCTCCCGAGCTCTTCGCGCTCCACCCTGCGCATGCGAGTGCCGCTGGGTGCTCTCGGGATCTCGCCGCGGTACCACCGTGCGCCTCCGAGTGCCGCCGAGCGCTCTCCCGGTATCGCCACTCGTTGACCCCGCACGTCGGGGTGCCGCCAGGCGCTCTCCCGATATCGCCGCTCCTTCACCACGGTGCTCGGGGTGCAGCCGGGCGCTCTCCTGAGCTCGCAGCGGTACCACCGTGCGCCTCTGAGTGCCGCCGAGCGCTCTCTCGATATTGCCGCTCCTTCACCACGGTGCTCGGGGTGCAGCCGGGCGCTCTCCTGAGCTCGCAGCGGTACCACCGTGCGCCTCCGAGTGCCGCCGAGCGCTCTCCCGGTATTGCCACTCGTTGACCCCGCACGTCGGGGTGCCGCCAGGCGCTCTCCCGATATCGCCGCTCCTTCACCACAGTGCTCCGGGTGCCGCCGGGCGCTTTCCCGAACTTGCCGCACTACCACCGTGCGCCTCCAGGTGCCGCTGTGCGTCCGGTCGACCCGACGCACGCTCATCCCGCTCCTCGGGGTGCCGCCGGGCGCTCTGCTGAGCTCTCCGCGCTACCACCGTGCGCTAAGAAGTGTCAGCGGGCACTCTCGGGATCTCGCCACGGTACCACCGCGCGCCTCCAAGTGCCACTGAGCGCTCTCGCCATATCGCCGCTCCTTCACCACGGTGCTCGGGGTGCCGCCACGCGCTCTCCCGATATCGCCGCTCCTTCACCACGGTGCTCGGGGTGCAGCCGGGCGCTCTCCTGAGCTCGCAGCGGTACCACCGTGCGCCTCCGAGTGCCGCCGAGCGCTCTTCCGGTATCGACACTCGTTGACCCCGCACGTCGGGGTGCCGCCACGCGCTCTCCCGATATCGCCGCTCCTTCACCCTGCTTGTCTGGGTGCCGCCGGGCGCTCTCCCGAGCTTGCCGCAATACCACCGTGCGCCTCCAGGTGCCGCTGTGCGTCCAGTCGACCCGACGCACGCTCATCCCGCTCCTCGGGGTGCTGCCGGGCGCTCTGCTGAGCTCTCCGCGCTACCACCGTGCGCCGGCAAGTGCCAGCGGGCACTCTCGGGATCTCGCCGCGGTACCACAGCGCGCCTCCGAGTGCCGCTCAACGCTCTCCCGATATCGCCGCTCCTTCACCCTGCTTGTCTGGGTGCCGCCGGGCGCTTTCCCGAGCTTGCCGCACTACCACCGTGCGCCTCCAGGTGCCGCTGTGCGTCCGGTCGACCCGACGCACGCTCATCCCGCTCCTCGGGGTGCCGCCGGGCGCTCTGCTGAGCTCGCAGCGGTAACACCGTGCGCTGAGAAGTGCCAGCGGGCACTCTCGGGATCTCGCCGCGGTACCACCGTGCGCCTCCGAGTGCCGCCGAGCGCTCTCCCGATATCGCCGCTCCTTCACCACGGTGCTCGGGGTGCCGCCAGGTGCTCTGCCGAGCTCGCCGCGTTACCACCGCGTGCCTCCGAGTGCCGCTGAACGCTCTCCCGATATCGCCGCTCCTTCACCCTGCTTGTCTGGGTGCCGCCGGGCGCTCTCCCGAGCTCGCCGCACTACCACCGTGCGCCTCCAGGTGCCGCTGTGCGTCCGGTCGACCCGACGCACGCTCATCCCGCTCCTCGGGGTGCCGCCGGACGCTCTCCCGAGCTCGCCGCACTACCACCGTGCGCCTCCAGGTGCCGCTGTGCGTCCGGTCGACCCGACGCATGCTCATCCCGCTCCTCGGGGTGCCGCCGGACGCTCTCCCGAGCTCTTTGCGCTCCACCCTGCGCATGCGAGTGCCGCTGGGTGCTCTCGGGATCTCGCCGCGGTACCACAGCGCGCCTCCGAGTGCCGCCGAGCCCTCTCCCGATATCGCCGCTCCTTCACCACGGTGCTCGGGGTGCCGCCAGGTGCTCTGCCGAGCTCGCCGCGTTACCACCGTGCGCCTCTGAGTGCCGCCGAGCGCTCTCCCGGTATCGACACTCGTTGACCCCGCACGTCGGGGTGCCGCCAGGCGCTCTCCCGATATCGCCGCTCCTTCACCACAGTGCTCGGGGTGCCGCCGGGCGCTCTCCCGAGCTTGCCGCACTACCACCGTGCGCCTCCAGGTGGCGCTGTGCGTCCGGTCGACCCGACGCACGCTCATCCCGCTCCTCGGGGTGCTGCCGGGCGCTCTGCTGAGCTCTCCGCGCTACCACCGTGCGCCGGCAAGTGCCAGCGGGCACTCTCGGGATATCGCCGCGGTACCACAGCGCGCCTCCGAGTGCCGCCGAACGCTCTCCCGATATCGCCGCTCCTTCACCCTGCTTGTCTGGGTGCCGCCGGGCGCTTTCCCGAGCTCGCCGCACTACCACCGTGCGCCTCCAGGTGCCGCTGTACGTCCGGTCGACCCGACGCACGCTCATCCCACTTCTCGGGGTGCCACCGGGCGCTCTCCCGAGCTCGTCGCGCTACCACCGTACGCCTCCAGGTGCCGCTGTGCGTCCGGTCGACCCGACGCACGCTCATCCCGCTCCTCGGGGTGCCGCCGGACGCTCTCCCGAGCTCTTCGCGCTCCACCCTGCGCATGTGAGTGCCGCTGGGTGCTCTCGGGATCTCGCCGCGGTACCACAGCGCGCCTCTGAGTGCCGCCGAGCGCTCTCTCGATATTGCCGCTCCTTCACCACGGTGCTCGGGGTGCAGCCGGGCGCTCTCCTGAGCTCGCAGCGGTACCACCGTGCGCCTCCGAGTGCCGCCGAGCGCTCTCCCGGTATTGCCACTCGTTGATCCCGCACGTCGGGGTGCCGCCAGGCGCTCTCCCGATATCGCCGCTCCTTCACCACAGTGCTCCGGGTGCCGCCGGGCGCTCTCCCGAGCTTGCCGCAATACCACCGTGCGCCTCCGGGTGCCGCTGTGCGTCCAGTCGACCTGACGCACGCTCATCCCGCTCCTCGGGGTGCTGCCGGGCGCTCTGCTGAGCTCTCCGCGCTACCACCGTGCGCCGGCAAGTGCCAGCGGGCACTCTCGGGATCTCGCCGCGGTACCACAGCGCGCCTCCGAGTGCCGCCGAGCGCTCTCCCGATATCGCCGCTCCTTCACCCTGCTTGTCTGGGTGCCGCCGGGCGCTTTCCCGAGCTTGCCGCACTACCACCGTGCGCCTCCAGGTGCCGCTGTGCGTCCGGTCGACCCGACGCACGCTCATCCCGCTCCTCGGGGTGCCGCCGGGCGCTCTCCTGAGCTCGCAGCGGTAACACCGTGCGCTGAGAAGTGCCAGCGGGCACTCTCGGGATCTCGCCGCGGTACCACAGCGCGCCTCTGAGTGCCGCCGAGCGCTCTCCCGATATCGCCGCTCCTTCACCCTGCTTGTCTGGGTGCCGCCGGGTGCTCTGCCGAGCTCGCCGCACTACCACCGTGCACCTCCAGGTGCCGCTGTGCGTCCGGTCGACCCGACGCACGCTCATCCCGCTCCTCGGGGTGCCGCCGGACGCTCTCCCGAGCTCTTCGCGCTCCACCCTGCGCATGCGAGTGCCGCTGGGTGCTCTCGGGATCTCGCCGCGGTACCACCGTGCGCCTCCGAGTGCCGCCGAGCGCTCTCCCGGTATCGCCACTCGTTGACCCCGCACGTCGGGGTGCCGCCACGCGCTCTCCCGATATCGCCGCTCCTTCACCACGGTGCTCGGGGTGCCGCCGGGCGCTCTCCTGAGCTCGCAGCGGTACCACCGTGCGCCTCCGAGTGCCGCCGAGCGCTCTCCCGGTATCGCCACTCGTTGACCCCGCACGTCGGGGTGCCGCCACGCGCTCTCCCGATATCGCCGCTCCTTCACCACGGTGCTCGGGGTGCCGCCGGGCGCTCTCCTGAGCTCGCAGCGGTACCACCGTGCGCCTCCGAGTGCCGCCGAGCGCTCTCCCGGTATCGCCACTCGTTGACCCCGCACGTCGGGGTGCCGCCAGGCGCTCTCCCGATATCGCCGCTCCTTCACCACGGTGCTCGGGGTGCCGCCGGGCGCTCTCCTGAGCTCGCAGCGGTACCACCGTGCGCCGGCAAGTGCCAGCAGGCACTCTCGGGATCTCGCCGCGGTACCACAGCGCGCCTCCGAGTGCCGCAGAACGCTCTCCCGATATCGCTGCTCCTTCACCACAGTGCCTGGGGTGCCGCCGGGCGCACTGCCGAGCTCACAGCGATACCACCGCGTGCCTCCGAGTGCCGCTGAACGCTCTCCCGATATCGCCGCTCCTTCACCCTGCTTGTCTGGGTGCCGCCGGGCGCTTTCCCGAGCTCGCCGCACTACCACCGTGCGCCTCCAGGTGCCGCTATACGTCCGGTCGACCCGACGCACGCTCATCCCACTTCTCGGGGTGCCACCGGGCGCTCTCCCGAGCTCGTCGCGCTACCACCGTGCGCCTCCAGGTGCCGCTGTGCGTCCGGTCGACCCGACGCACGCTCATCCCGCTCCTCGGGGTGCCGCCGGACGCTCTCCCGAGCTCTTCGCGCTCCACCCTGCGCATGCGAGTGCCGCTGGGTGCTCTCGGTATCTCGCCGCGGTACCACAGCGCGCCTCTGAGTGCCGCCGAGCGCTCTCTCGATATTGCCGCTCCTTCACCACGGTGCTCGGGGTGCATCCGGGCGCTCTCGGGATCTCGCCGCGGTACCACAGCGCGCCTCCGAGTGCCGCCGAGCGCTCTTCCGGTATCGCCACTCGTTGACCCCGCACGTCGGGGTGCCGCCACGCGCTCTCCCGATATCGCCGCTCCTTCACCACGGTGCTCCGGGTGCCGCCGGGCGCTCTCCCGAGCTTGCCGCACTACCACCGTGCGCCTCCAGGTGCCGCTGTGCGTCCGGTCGACCCGACGCACGCTCATCCCGCTCCTCGGGGTGCCGCCGGGCGCTCTGCTGAGCTCTCCGCGCTACCACCGTGCGCTGAGAAGTGCCAGCGGGCACTCTCGGGATCTCGCCGCGGTACCACAGCGCGCCTCCGAGTGCCGCCGAGCGCTCTCCCGATATCGCTGCTCCTTCACCACAGTGCCTGGGGTGCCGCCGGGCGAACTGCCGAGCTCACAGCGATACCACCGCGTGCCTCCGAGTGCCGCTGAACGCTCTCCCGATATCGCCGCTCCTTCACCCTGCTTGTCTGGGTGCCGCCGGGCGCTCTCCCGAGCTTGCCGCAATACCACCGTGCGCCTCCAGGTGCCGCTGTGCGTCCAGTCGACCCGACGCACGCTCATCCCGCTCCTCGGGGTGCTGCCGGGCGCTCTGCTGAGCTCTCCGCGCTACCACCGTGCGCCGGCAAGTGCCAGCGGGCACTCTCGGGATCTCGCCGCGGTACCACAGCGCGCCTCCGAGTGCCGCTCAACGCTCTCCCGATATCGTTGCTCCTTCACCCTGCTTGTCTGGGTGCCGCCGGGCGCTTTCCCGAGCTTGCCGCACTACCACCGTGCGCCTCCAGGTGCCGCTGTGCGTCCGGTCGACCCGACGCACGCTCATCCCGCTCCTCGGGGTGCCGCCGGGCGCTCTGCTGAGCTCTCCGCGCTACCACCGTGCGCTGAGAAGTGCCAGCGGGCACTCTCGGGATCTCGCCGCGGTACCACAGCGCGCCTCCGAGTGCCGCCGAGCGCTCTCCCGATATCGCTGCTCCTTCACCACAGTGCCTGGGGTGCCGCCGGGCGCACTGCCGAGCTCACAGCGATACCACCGCGTGCCTCCGAGTGCCGCTGAACGCTCTCCCGATATCGCCGCTCCTTCACCCTGCTTGTCTGGGTGCCGCCGGGCGCTTTCCCGAGCTTGCCGCACTACCACCGTGCGCCTCCAGGTGGCGCTGTGCGTCCAGTCGACCCGACGCACGCTCATCCCGCTCCTCGGGGTGCCGCCGGGCGCTCTCCCGAGCTCGCCGCACTACCACCGTGCGCCTCCAGGTGCCGCTGTACGTCCGGTCGACCCGACGCACGCTCATCCCGCTCCTCGGGGTGCCGCCGGGCGCTCTCCCGAGCTCGTCGCACTACCACCGTGCGCCTCCAGGTGCCGCTGTGCGTCCGGTCGACCCGACGCACGCTCATCCCGCTCCTCGGGGTGCCGCCGGACGCTCTCCCGAGCTCTTCGCGCTCCACCCTGCGCATGTGAGTGCCGCTGGGTGCTCTCGGGATCTCGCCGCGGTACCACAGCGCGCCTCCGAGTGCCGGCGAGCCCTCTCCCGATATCGCCGCTCCTTCACCACGGTGCTTGGGGTGCCGCCAGGTGCTCTGCCGAGCTCTCCGCGTTACCACCGTGCGCCTCTGAGTGCCGCCGAGCGCTCTCCCGGTATCGACACTCGTTGACCCCGCACGTCGGGGTGCCGCCAGGCGCTCTCCCGATATCGCCGCTCCTTCACCACAGTGCTCGGGGTGCCGCCGGGCGCTCTCCCGAGCTTGCCGCACTACCACCGTGCGCCTCCAGGTGCCGCTGTGCGTCCGGTCGACCCGACGCACGCTCATCCCGCTCCTCGGGGTGCCGCCGGACGCTCTCCCGAGCTCTTCGCGCTCCACCCTGCGCATGTGAGTGCCGCTGGGTGCTCTCGGGATCTCGCCGCGGTACCACAGCGCGCCTCCGAGTGCCGCTCAACGCTCTCCCGATATCGTTGCTCCTTCACCCTGCTTGTCTGGGTGCCGCCGGGCGCTTTCCCGAGCTTGCCGCACTACCACCGTGCGCCTCCAGGTGCCGCTGTGCGTCCGGTCGACCCGACGCACGCTCATCCCGCTCCTCGGGGTGCCGCCGGGCGCTCTGCTGAGCTCTCCGCGCTACCACCGTGCGCTGAGAAGTGCCAGCGGGCACTCTCGGGATCTCGCCGCGGTACCACAGCGCGCCTCCGAGTGCCGCCGAGCGCTCTCCCGATATCGCTGCTCCTTCACCACAGTGCCTGGGGTGCCGCCGGGCGCACTGCCGAGCTCACAGCGATACCACCGCGTGCCTCCGAGTGCCGCTGAACGCTCTCCCGATATCGCCGCTCCTTCACCCTGCTTGTCTGGGTGCCGCCGGGCGCTTTCCCGAGCTTGCCGCACTACCACCGTGCGCCTCCAGGTGGCGCTGTGCGTCCAGTCGACCCGACGCACGCTCATCCCGCTCCTCGGGGTGCCGCCGGGCGCTCTCCCGAGCTCGCCGCACTACCACCGTGCGCCTCCAGGTGCCGCTGTGCGTCCGGTCGACCCGACGCACGCTCATCCCGCTCCTCGGGGTGCCGCCGGGCGCTCTCCCGAGCTCGCCGCACTACCACCGTGCGCCTCCAGGTGCCGCTGTGCGTCCGGTCGACCCGACGCACGCTCATCCCGCTCCTCGGGGTGCCGCCGGACGCTCTCCCGAGCTCTTCGCGCTCCACCCTGCGCATGTGAGTGCCGCTGGGTGCTCTCGGGATCTCGCCGCGGTACCACAGCGCGCCTCCGAGTGCCGGCGAGCCCTCTCCCGATATCGCCGCTCCTTCACCACGGTGCTTGGGGTGCCGCCAGGTGCTCTGCCGAGCTCGCCGCGTTACCACCGTGCGCCTCTGAGTGCCGCCGAGCGCTCTCCCGGTATCGACACTCGTTGACCCCGCACGTCGGGGTGCCGCCAGGCGCTCTCCCGATATCGCCGCTCCTTCACCACAGTGCTCGGGGTGCCGCCGGGCGCTCTCCCGAGCTTGCCGCACTACCACCGTGCGCCTCCAGGTGCCGCTGTGCGTCCGGTCGACCCGACGCACGCTCATCCCGCTCCTCGGGGTGCTGCCGGGCGCTCTGCTGAGCTCTCCGCGCTACCACCGTGCGCCGGCAAGTGCCAGCGGGCACTCTCGGGATCTCGCCGCGGTACCACAGCGCGCCTCCGAGTGCCGCCGAACGCTCTCCCGATATCGCCGCTCCTTCACCCTGCTTGTCTGGGTGCCGCCGGGCGCTTTCCCGAGCTCGCCGCACTACCACCGTGCGCCTCCAGGTGCCCCTGTACGTCCGGTCGACCCGACGCACGCTCATCCCACTTCTCGGGGTGCCGCCGGACGCTCTCCCGAGCTCTTCGCGCTCCACCCTGCGCATGTGAGTGCCGCTGGGTGCTCTCGGGATCTCGCCGCGGTACCACAGCGCGCCTCTGAGTGCCGCCGAGCGCTCTCTCGATATTGCCGCTCCTTCACCACGGTGCTCGGGGTGCAGCCGGGCGCTCTCCTGAGCTCGCAGCGGTACCACCGTGCGCCTCCGAGTGCCGCCGAGCGCTCTCCCGGTATTGCCACTCGTTGACCCCGCACGTCGGGGTGCCGCCAGGCGCTCTCCCGATATCGCCGCTCCTTCACCACAGTGCTCCGGGTGCCGCCGGGCGCTCTCCCGAGCTTGCCGCAATACCACCGTGCGCCTCCGGGTGCCGCTGTGCGTCCAGTCGACCTGACGCACGCTCATCCCGCTCCTCGGGGTGCTGCCGGGCGCTCTGCTGAGCTCTCCGCGCTACCACCGTGCGCCGGCAAGTGCCAGCGGGCACTCTCGGGATCTCGCCGCGGTACCACAGCGCGCCTCCGAGTGCCGCCGAGCGCTCTCCCTATATCGCCGCTCCTTCACCCTGCTTGTCTGGGTGCCGCCGGGCGCTTTCCCGAACTTGCCGCACTACCACCGTGCGCCTCCAGGTGCCGCTGTGCGTCCGGTCGACCCGACGCACGCTCATCCCGCTCCTCGGGGTGCCGCCAGGCGCTCTGCTGAGCTCTCCGCGCTACCACCGTGCGCTGAGAAGTGTCAGCGGGCACTCTCGGGATCTCGCCACGGTACCACCGCGCGCCTCCAAGTGCCACTGAGCGCTCTCGCCATATCGCCGCTCCTTCACCCCGCTTGTCGGGGTGCCGCCACGCGCTCTCCCGATATCGCCGCTCCTTCACCACGGTGCTCGGGGTGCCGCCGGGCGCTCTCCTGAGCTCGCAGCGGTAACACCGTGCGCCGGCAAGTGCCAGCGGGCACTCTCGGGATCTCGCCGCGGTACCACAGCGCGCCTCCGAGTGCCGCCGAGCGCTCTCCCGATATCGCTGCTACTTCACCACAGTGCCTGGGGTGCCGCCGGGCGCACTGCCGAGCTCACAGCGGTACCACCGCGTGCCTCCGAGTGCCGCTGAACGCTCTCCCGATATCGCCGCTCCTTCACCCTGCTTGTCTGGGTGCCGCCGGGCGCTCTCCCGAGCTTGCCGCACTACCACCGTGCGCCTCCAGGTGCCGCTGTGCGTCCAGTCGACCCGACGCACGCTCATCCCGCTCCTCGGGGTGCCGCCGGACGCTCTCCCGAGCTCGCCGCACTACCACCGTGCGCCTCCAGGTGCCGCTGTGCGTCCGGTCGACCCGACGCACGCTCATCCCGCTCCTCGGGGTGCCGCCGGGCGCTCTCCCGAGCTCGCCGCACTACCACCGTGCGCCTCCAGGTGGCGCTGTGCGTCCGGTCGACCCGACGCATGCTCATCCCGCTCCTCGGGTTGCCGCCGGACGCTCTCCCGAGCTCGTCGCGCTACCACCGTGCGCCTCCAGGTGCCGCTGTGCGTCCGGTCGACCCGACGCATGCTCATCCCGCTCCTCGGGGTGCCGCCGGACGCTCTCCCGAGCTCGTCGCGCTACCACCGTGCGCCTCCAGGTGCCGCTGTGCGTCCGGTCGACCCGACGCACGCTCATCCCGCTCCTCGGGTGCCGCGGACGCTCTCCCGAGCTCTTCGCTCTCCACCCTGCGCATTGCGAGTGCCGCTGGGTGCTCTCGGGATCTCGCCGCGGTACCACAGCGGCCCTCTGAGTGCCGCCGAGCGCTCTCCCGATATCGCCGCTCCTTCACCACGTGCTCGGGGTGCAGCCGGGCGCTCTCCCTGAGCTCGCAGCGGTACCACCGTGCGCCTCCGAGTGCCGCCGAGCGCTCTTCCGGTATCGACACTCGTTGACCCCGCACGTCGGAGTGCCGCCACGCGCTCTCCCCGATATCGCCGCTCCTTCACCCTGCTTGTCTGGGTGCCGCCGGGCGCTCTCCCGAGCTTGCCGCAATACCACCGTGCGCCTCCAGGTGCCGCTGTGCGTCCAGTCGACCCGACGCACGCTCATCCCGCTCCTCGGGGTGCTGCCGGGCGCTCTGCTGAGCTCTCCGCGCTACCACCGTGCGCCGGCAAGTGCCAGCGGGCACTCTCGAGATCTCGCCGCGGTACCACAGCGCGCCTCCGAGTGCCGCTCAACGCTCTCCCGATATCGTTGCTCCTTCACCCTGCTTGTCTGGGTGCCGCCGGGCGCTTTCCCGAGCTTGCCGCACTACCACCGTGCGCCTCCAGGTGCCGCTGTGCGTCCGGTCGACCCGACGCACGCTCACCCCGCTCCTCGGGGTGCCGCCGGGCGCTCTGCTGAGCTCTCCGCGCTACCACCGTGCGCTGAGAAGTGCCAGCGGGCACTCTCGGGATCTCGCCGCGGTACCACAGCGCGCCTCCGAGTGCCGCCGAGCGCTCTCCCGATATCGCTGCTCCTTCACCACAGTGCCTGGGGTGCCGCCGGGCGAACTGCCTAGCTCACAGCGATACCACCGCGTGCCTCCGAGTGCCGCTGAACGCTCTCCCGATATCGCCGCTCCTTCACCCTGCTTGTCTGGGTGCCGCCGGGCGCTTTCCCGAGCTTGCCGCACTACCACCGTGCGCCTCCAGGTGCCGCTGTGCGTCCGGTCGACCCGACGCATGCTCATCCCGCTCCTCGGGGTGCCGCCGGACGCTCTCCCGAGCTCTTCGCGCTCCACCCTGCGCATGCGAGTGCCGCTGGGTGCTCTCGGGATCTCGCCGCGGTACCACAGCGCGCCTCCGAGTGCCGCCGAGCCCTCTCCCGATATCGCCGCTCCTTCACCACGGTGCTCGGGGTGCCGCCAGGTGCTCTGCCGAGCTCGCCGCGTTACCACCGTGCGCCTCTGAGTGCCGCCGAGCGCTCTCCCGGTATCGACACTCGTTGACCCCGCACGTCGGGGTGCCGCCAGGCGCTCTCCCGATATCGCCGCTCCTTCACCACAGTGCTCGGGGTGCCGCCGGGCGCTCTCCCGAGCTTGCCGCACTACCACCGTGCGCCTCCGGGTGCCGCTGTGCGTCCGGTCGACCCGACGCACGCTCATCCCGCTCCTCGGGGTGCTGCCGGGCGCTCTGCTGAGCTCTCCGCGCTACCACCGTGCGCCGGCAAGTGCCAGCGGGCACTCTCGGGATCTCGCCGCGGTACCACAGCGCGCCTCCGAGTGCCGCCGAACGCTCTCCCGATATCGCCGCTCCTTCACCCTGCTTGTCTGGGTGCCGCCGGGCGCTTTCCCGAGCTCGCCGCACTACCACCGTGCGCCTCCAGGTGCCGCTGTACGTCCGGTCGACCCGACGCACGCTCATCCCACTTCTCGGGGTGCCACCGGGCGCTCTCCCGAGCTCGTCGCGCTACCACCGTACGCCTCCAGGTGCCGCTGTGCGTCCGGTCGACCCGACGCACGCTCATCCCGCTCCTCGGGGTGCCGCCGGACGCTCTCCCGAGCTCTTCGCGCTCCACCCTGCGCATGTGAGTGCCGCTGGGTGCTCTCGGGATCTCGCCGCGGTACCACAGCGCGCCTCTGAGTGCCGCCGAGCGCTCTCTCGATATTGCCGCTCCTTCACCACGGTGCTCGGGGTGCAGCCGGGCGCTCTCCTGAGCTCGCAGCGGTACCACCGTGCGCCTCCGAGTGCCGCCGAGCGCTCTCCCGGTATTGCCACTCGTTGATCCCGCACGTCGGGGTGCCGCCAGGCGCTCTCCCGATATCGCCGCTCCTTCACCACAGTGCTCCGGGTGCCGCCGGGCGCTCTCCCGAGCTTGCCGCAATACCACCGTGCGCCTCCGGGTGCCGCTGTGCGTCCAGTCGACCTGACGCACGCTCATCCCGCTCCTCGGGGTGCTGCCGGGCGCTCTGCTGAGCTCTCCGCGCTACCACCGTGCGCCGGCAAGTGCCAGCGGGCACTCTCGGGATCTCGCCGCGGTACCACAGCGCGCCTCCGAGTGCCGCCGAGCGCTCTCCCGATATCGCTGCTCCTTCACCACAGTGCCTGGGGTGCCGCCGGGCGAACTGCCTAGCTCACAGCGATACCACCGCGTGCCTCCGAGTGCCGCTGAACGCTCTCCCGATATCGCCGCTCCTTCACCCTGCTTGTCTGGGTGCCGCCGGGCGCTTTCCCGAGCTTGCCGCACTACCACCGTGCGCCTCCAGGTGGCGCTGTGCGTCCAGTCGACCCGACGCACGCTCATCCCGCTCCTCGGGGTGCCGCCGGGCGCTCTCCCGAGCTCGCCGCACTACCACCGTGCGCCTCCAGGTGCCGCTGTGCGTCCGGTCGACCCGACGCACGCTCATCCCGCTCCTCGGGGTGCCGCCGGACGCTCTCCCGAGCTCGCCGCACTACCACCGTGCGCCTCCAGGTGCCGCTGTGCGTCCGGTCGACCCGACGCATGCTCATCCCGCTCCTCGGGGTGCCGCCGGGCGCTCTGCTGAGCTCTCCGCGCTACCACCGTGCGCTGAGAAGTGTCAGCGGGCACTCTCGGGATCTCGCCACGGTACCACCGCGCGCCTCCAAGTGCCACTGAGCGCTCTCGCCATATCGCCGCTCCTTCACCCCGCTTGTCGGGGTGCCGCCACGCGCTCTCCCGATATCGCCGCTCCTTCACCACGGTGCTCGGGGTGCCGCCGGGCGCTCTCCTGAGCTCGCAGCGGTAACACCGTGCGCCGGCAAGTGCCAGCGGGCACTCTCGGGATCTCGCCGCGGTACCACAGCGCGCCTCCGAGTGCCGCCGAGCGCTCTCCCGATATCGCTGCTCCTTCACCACAGTGCCTGGGGTGCCGCCGGGCGAACTGCCGAGCTCACAGCGATACCACCGCGTGCCTCCGAGTGCCGCTGAACGCTCTCCCGATATCGCCGCTCCTTCACCCTGCTTGTCTGGGTGCCGCCGGGCGCTCTCCCGAGCTTGCCGCAATACCACCGTGCGCCTCCAGGTGCCGCTGTGCGTCCAGTCGACCCGACGCACGCTCATCCCGCTCCTCGGGGTGCTGCCGGGCGCTCTGCTGAGCTCTCCGCGCTACCACCGTGCGCCGGCAAGTGCCAGCGGGCACTCTCGGGATCTCGCCGCGGTACCACAGCGCGCCTCCGAGTGCCGCTCAACGCTCTCCCGATATCGTTGCTCCTTCACCCTGCTTGTCTGGGTGCCGCCGGGCGCTTTCCCGAGCTTGCCGCACTACCACCGTGCGCCTCCAGGTGCCGCTGTGCGTCCGGTCGACCCGACGCACGCTCATCCCGCTCCTCGGGGTGCCGCCGGGCGCTCTGCTGAGCTCTCCGCGCTACCACCGTGCGCTGAGAAGTGCCAGCGGGCACTCTCGGGATCTCGCCGCGGTACCACAGCGCGCCTCCGAGTGCCGCCGAGCGCTCTCCCGATATCGCTGCTCCTTCACCACAGTGCCTGGGGTGCCGCCGGGCGAACTGCCGAGCTCACAGCGATACCACCGCGTGCCTCCGAGTGCCGCTGAACGCTCTCCCGATATCGCCGCTCCTTCACCCTGCTTGTCTGGGTGCCGCCGGGCGCTTTCCCGAGCTTGCCGCACTACCACCGTGCGCCTCCAGGTGGCGCTGTACGTCCAGTCGACCCGACGCATGCTCATCCCGCTCCTCGGGGTGCCGCCGGGCGCTCTCCCGAGCTCGCCGCACTACCACCGTGCGCCTCCAGGTGCCGCTGTGCGTCCGGTCGACCCGACGCACGCTCATCCCGCTCCTCGGGGTGCCGCGGGACGCTCTCCCGAGCTCGCCGCACTACCACCGTGCGCCTCCAGGTGCCGCTGTGCGTCCGGTCGACCCGACGCATGCTCATCCCGCTCCTCGGGGTGCCGCCGGACGCTCTCCCGAGCTCTTTGCGCTCCACCCTGCGCATGCGAGTGCCGCTGGGTGCTCTCGGGATCTCGCCGCGGTACCACAGCGCGCCTCCGAGTGCCGCCGAACGCTCTCCCGATATCGCCGCTCCTTCACCACGGTGCTCGGGGTGCCGCCAGGTGCTCTGCCGAGCTCGCCGCGTTACCACCGTGCGCCTCCAGGTGCCGCTGTACGTCCGGTCGACCCGACGCACGCTCATCCCACTTCTCGGGGTGCCACCGGGCGCTCTCCCGAGCTCGTCGCGCTACCACCGTGCGCCTCCAGGTGCCGCTGTGCGTCCGGTCGACCCGACGCACGCTCATCCCGCTCCTCGGGGTGCCGCCGGACGCTCTCCCGAGCTCTTCGCGCTCCACCCTGCGCATGTGAGTGCCGCTGGGTGCTCTCGGGATCTCGCCGCGGTACCACAGCGCGCCTCTGAGTGCCGCCGAGCGCTCTCTCGATATTGCCGCTCCTTCACCACGGTGCTCGGGGTGCAGCCGGGCGCTCTCCTGAGCTCGCAGCGGTACCACCGTGTGCCTCCGAGTGCCGCCGAGCGCTCTCCCGGTATTGCCACTCGTTGACCCCGCACGTCGGGGTGCCGCCAGGCGCTCTCCCGATATCGCCGCTCCTTCACCACAGTGCTCCGGGTGCCGCCGGGCGCTTTCCCGAGCTTGCCGCACTACCACCGTGCGCCTCCAGGTGGCGCTGTGCGTCCAGTCGACCCGACGCACGCTCATCCCGCTCCTCGGGGTGCCGCCGGGCGCTCTCCCGAGCTCGCCGCACTACCACCGTGCGCCTCCAGGTGCCGCTGTGCGTCCGGTCGACCCGACGCACGCTCATCCCGCTCCTCGGGGTGCCGCCGGACGCTCTCCCGAGCTCGCCGCACTACCACCGTGCGCCTCCAGGTGCCGCTGTGCGTCCGGTCGACCCGACGCATGCTCATCCCGCTCCTCGGGGTGCCGCCGGACGCTCTCCCGAGCTCTTTGCGCTCCACCCTGCGCATGCGAGTGCCGCTGGGTGCTCTCGGGATCTCGCCGCGGTACCACAGCGCGCCTCCGAGTGCCGCCGAGCCCTCTCCCGATATCGCCGCTCCTTCACCACGGTGCTCGGGGTGCCGCCAGGTGCTCTGCCGAGCTCGCCGCGTTACCACCGTGCGCCTCCGAGTGCCGCCGAGCGCTCTCCCGGTATCGACACTCGTTGACCCCGCACGTCGGGGTGCCGCCAGGCGCTCTCCCGATATCGCCGCTCCTTCACCACAGTGCTCGGGGTGCCGCCGGGCGCTCTCCCGAGCTTGCCGCACTACCACCGTGCGCCTCCAGGTGCCGCTGTGCGTCCGGTCGACCCGACGCACGCTCATCCCGCTCCTCGGGGTGCTGCCGGGCGCTCTGCTGAGCTCTCCGCGCTACCACCGTGCGCCGGCAAGTGCCAGCGGGCACTCTCGGGATCTCGCCGCGGTACCACAGCGCGCCTCCGAGTGCCGCCGAACGCTCTCCCGATATCGCCGCTCCTTCACCCTGCTTGTCTGGGTGCCGCCGGGCGCTTTCCCGAGCTCGCCGCACTACCACCGTGCGCCTCCAGGTGCCGCTGTACGTCCGGTCGACCCGACGCACGCTCATCCCACTTCTCGGGGTGCCACCGGGCGCTCTCCCGAGCTCGTCGCACTACCACCGTGCGCCTCCAGGTGCCGCTGTGCGTCCGGTCGACCCGACGCACGCTCATCCCGCTCCTCGGGGTGCCGCCGGACGCTCTCCCGAGCTCTTCGCGCTCCACCCTGCGCATGTGAGTGCCGCTGGGTGCTCTCGGGATCTCGCCGCGGTACCACAGCGCGCCTCTGAGTGCCGCCGAGCGCTCTCTCGATATTGCCGCTCCTTCACCACAGTGCTCCGGGTGCCGCCGGGCGCTCTCCCGAGCTTGCCGCAATACCACCGTGCGCCTCCGGGTGCCGCTGTGCGTCCAGTCGACCTGACGCACGCTCATCCCGCTCCTCGGGGTGCTGCCGGGCGCTCTGCTGAGCTCTCCGCGCTACCACCGTGCGCCGGCAAGTGCCAGCGGGCACTCTCGGGATCTCGCCGCGGTACCACAGCGCGCCTCCGAGTGCCGCCGAGCGCTCTCCCGATATCGCCGCTCCTTCACCCTGCTTGTCTGGGTGCCGCCGGGCGCTTTCCCGAGCTTGCCGCACTACCACCGTGCGCCTCCAGGTGCCGCTGTGCGTCCGGTCGACCCGACGCACGCTCATCCCGCTCCTCGGGGTGCCGCCGGGCGCTCTGCTGAGCTCTCCGCGCTACCACCGTGCGCTGAGAAGTGCCAGCGGGCACTCTCGGGATCTCGCCGCGGTACCACAGCGCGCCTCCGAGTGCCGCCGAGCGCTCTCCCGATATCGCCGCTCCTTCACCCTGCTTGTCTGGGTGCCGCCGGGTGCTCTGCCGAGCTCGCCGCACTACCACCGTGCACCTCCAGGTGCCGCTGTGCGTCCGGTCGACCCGACGCACGCTCATCCCGCTCCTCGGGGTGCCGCCGGGCGCTCTCCCGAGCTCTTCGCGCTCCACCCTGCGCATGCGAGTGCCGCTGGGTGCTCTCGGGATCTCGCCGCGGTACCACCGTGCGCCTCCGAGTGCCGCCGAGCGCTCTCCCGGTATCGCCACTCGTTGACCCCGCACGTCGGGGTGCCGCCAGGCGCTCTCCCGATATCGCCGCTCCTTCACCACGGTGCTCGGGGTGCAGCCGGGCGCTCTCCTGAGCTCGCAGCGGTACCACCGTGCGCCTCTGAGTGCCGCCGAGCGCTCTCTCGATATTGCCGCTCCTTCACCACGGTGCTCGGGGTGCAGCCGGGCGCTCTCCTGAGCTCGCAGCGGTACCACCGTGCGCCTCCGAGTGCCGCCGAGCGCTCTCCCGGTATTGCCACTCGTTGACCCCGCACGTCGGGGTGCCGCCAGGCGCTCTCCCGATATCGCCGCTCCTTCACCACAGTGCTCCGGGTGCCGCCGGGCGCTTTCCCGAACTTGCCGCACTACCACCGTGCGCCTCCAGGTGCCGCTGTGCGTCCGGTCGACCCGACGCACGCTCATCCCGCTCCTCGGGGTGCCGCCGGGCGCTCTGCTGAGCTCTCCGCGCTACCACCGTGCGCTAAGAAGTGTCAGCGGGCACTCTCGGGATCTCGCCACGGTACCACCGCGCGCCTCCAAGTGCCACTGAGCGCTCTCGCCATATCGCCGCTCCTTCACCACGGTGCTCGGGGTGCCGCCACGCGCTCTCCCGATATCGCCGCTCCTTCACCACGGTGCTCGGGGTGCAGCCGGGCGCTCTCCTGAGCTCGCAGCGGTACCACCGTGCGCCTCCGAGTGCCGCCGAGCGCTCTTCCGGTATCGACACTCGTTGACCCCGCACGTCGGGGTGCCGCCACGCGCTCTCCCGATATCGCCGCTCCTTCACCCTGCTTGTCTGGGTGCCGCCGGGCGCTCTCCCGAGCTTGCCGCAATACCACCGTGCGCCTCCAGGTGCCGCTGTGCGTCCAGTCGACCCGACGCACGCTCATCCCGCTCCTCGGGGTGCTGCCGGGCGCTCTGCTGAGCTCTCCGCGCTACCACCGTGCGCCGGCAAGTGCCAGCGGGCACTCTCGGGATCTCGCCGCGGTACCACAGCGCGCCTCCGAGTGCCGCTCAACGCTCTCCCGATATCGCCGCTCCTTCACCCTGCTTGTCTGGGTGCCGCCGGGCGCTTTCCCGAGCTTGCCGCACTACCACCGTGCGCCTCCAGGTGCCGCTGTGCGTCCGGTCGACCCGACGCACGCTCATCCCGCTCCTCGGGGTGCCGCCGGGCGCTCTGCTGAGCTCGCAGCGGTAACACCGTGCGCTGAGAAGTGCCAGCGGGCACTCTCGGGATCTCGCCGCGGTACCACCGTGCGCCTCCGAGTGCCGCCGAGCGCTCTCCCGATATCGCCGCTCCTTCACCACGGTGCTCGGGGTGCCGCCAGGTGCTCTGCCGAGCTCGCCGCGTTACCACCGCGTGCCTCCGAGTGCCGCTGAACGCTCTCCCGATATCGCCGCTCCTTCACCCTGCTTGTCTGGGTGCCGCCGGGCGCTCTCCCGAGCTCGCCGCACTACCACCGTGCGCCTCCAGGTGCCGCTGTGCGTCCGGTCGACCCGACGCACGCTCATCCCGCTCCTCGGGGTGCCGCCGGACGCTCTCCCGAGCTCGCCGCACTACCACCGTGCGCCTCCAGGTGCCGCTGTGCGTCCGGTCGACCCGACGCATGCTCATCCCGCTCCTCGGGGTGCCGCCGGACGCTCTCCCGAGCTCTTTGCGCTCCACCCTGCGCATGCGAGTGCCGCTGGGTGCTCTCGGGATCTCGCCGCGGTACCACAGCGCGCCTCCGAGTGCCGCCGAGCCCTCTCCCGATATCGCCGCTCCTTCACCACGGTGCTCGGGGTGCCGCCAGGTGCTCTGCCGAGCTCGCCGCGTTACCACCGTGCGCCTCTGAGTGCCGCCGAGCGCTCTCCCGGTATCGACACTCGTTGACCCCGCACGTCGGGGTGCCGCCAGGCGCTCTCCCGATATCGCCGCTCCTTCACCACAGTGCTCGGGGTGCCGCCGGGCGCTCTCCCGAGCTTGCCGCACTACCACCGTGCGCCTCCAGGTGGCGCTGTGCGTCCGGTCGACCCGACGCACGCTCATCCCGCTCCTCGGGGTGCTGCCGGGCGCTCTGCTGAGCTCTCCGCGCTACCACCGTGCGCCGGCAAGTGCCAGCGGGCACTCTCAGGATATCGCCGCGGTACCACAGCGCGCCTCCGAGTGCCGCCGAACGCTCTCCCGATATCGCCGCTCCTTCACCCTGCTTGTCTGGGTGCCGCCGGGCGCTTTCCCGAGCTCGCCGCACTACCACCGTGCGCCTCCAGGTGCCGCTGTACGTCCGGTCGACCCGACGCACGCTCATCCCACTTCTCGGGGTGCCACCGGGCGCTCTCCCGAGCTCGTCGCGCTACCACCGTACGCCTCCAGGTGCCGCTGTGCGTCCGGTCGACCCGACGCACGCTCATCCCGCTCCTCGGGGTGCCGCCGGACGCTCTCCCGAGCTCTTCGCGCTCCACCCTGCGCATGTGAGTGCCGCTGGGTGCTCTCGGGATCTCGCCGCGGTACCACAGCGCGCCTCTGAGTGCCGCCGAGCGCTCTCTCGATATTGCCGCTCCTTCACCACGGTGCTCGGGGTGCAGCCGGGCGCTCTCCTGAGCTCGCAGCGGTACCACCGTGCGCCTCCGAGTGCCGCCGAGCGCTCTCCCGGTATTGCCACTCGTTGATCCCGCACGTCGGGGTGCCGCCAGGCGCTCTCCCGATATCGCCGCTCCTTCACCACAGTGCTCCGGGTGCCGCCGGGCGCTCTCCCGAGCTTGCCGCAATACCACCGTGCGCCTCCGGGTGCCGCTGTGCGTCCAGTCGACCTGACGCACGCTCATCCCGCTCCTCGGGGTGCTGCCGGGCGCTCTGCTGAGCTCTCCGCGCTACCACCGTGCGCCGGCAAGTGCCAGCGGGCACTCTCGGGATCTCGCCGCGGTACCACAGCGCGCCTCCGAGTGCCGCCGAGCGCTCTCCCGATATCGCCGCTCCTTCACCCTGCTTGTCTGGGTGCCGCCGGGCGCTTTCCCGAGCTTGCCGCACTACCACCGTGCGCCTCCAGGTGCCGCTGTGCGTCCGGTCGACCCGACGCACGCTCATCCCGCTCCTCGGGGTGCCGCCGGGCGCTCTCCTGAGCTCGCAGCGGTAACACCGTGCGCTGAGAAGTGCCAGCGGGCACTCTCGGGATCTCGCCGCGGTACCACAGCGCGCCTCTGAGTGCCGCCGAGCGCTCTCCCGATATCGCCGCTCCTTCACCCTGCTTGTCTGGGTGCCGCCGGGTGCTCTGCCGAGCTCGCCGCACTACCACCGTGCACCTCCAGGTGCCGCTGTGCGTCCGGTCGACCCGACGCACGCTCATCCCGCTCCTCGGGGTGCCGCCGGACGCTCTCCCGAGCTCTTCGCGCTCCACCCTGCGCATGCGAGTGCCGCTGGGTGCTCTCGGGATCTCGCCGCGGTACCACCGTGCGCCTCCGAGTGCCGCCGAGCGCTCTCCCGGTATCGCCACTCGTTGACCCCGCACGTCGGGGTGCCGCCACGCGCTCTCCCGATATCGCCGCTCCTTCACCACGGTGCTCGGGGTGCCGCCGGGCGCTCTCCTGAGCTCGCAGCGGTACCACCGTGCGCCTCCGAGTGCCGCCGAGCGCTCTCCCGGTATCGCCACTCGTTGACCCCGCACGTCGGGGTGCCGCCACGCGCTCTCCCGATATCGCCGCTCCTTCACCACGGTGCTCGGGGTGCCGCCGGGCGCTCTCCTGAGCTCGCAGCGGTACCACCGTGCGCCTCCGAGTGCCGCCGAGCGCTCTCCCGGTATCGCCACTCGTTGACCCCGCACGTCGGGGTGCCGCCAGGCGCTCTCCCGATATCGCCGCTCCTTCACCACGGTGCTCGGGGTGCCGCCGGGCGCTCTCCTGAGCTCGCAGCGGTACCACCGTGCGCCGGCAAGTGCCAGCAGGCACTCTCGGGATCTCGCCGCGGTACCACAGCGCGCCTCCGAGTGCCGCAGAACGCTCTCCCGATATCGCTGCTCCTTCACCACAGTGCCTGGGGTGCCGCCGGGCGCACTGCCGAGCTCACAGCGATACCACCGCGTGCCTCCGAGTGCCGCTGAACGCTCTCCCGATATCGCCGCTCCTTCACCCTGCTTGTCTGGGTGCCGCCGGGCGCTTTCCCGAGCTCGCCGCACTACCACCGTGCGCCTCCAGGTGCCGCTATACGTCCGGTCGACCCGACGCACGCTCATCCCACTTCTCGGGGTGCCACCGGGCGCTCTCCCGAGCTCGTCGCGCTACCACCGTGCGCCTCCAGGTGCCGCTGTGCGTCCGGTCGACCCGACGCACGCTCATCCCGCTCCTCGGGGTGCCGCCGGACGCTCTCCCGAGCTCTTCGCGCTCCACCCTGCGCATGCGAGTGCCGCTGGGTGCTCTCGGTATCTCGCCGCGGTACCACAGCGCGCCTCTGAGTGCCGCCGAGCGCTCTCTCGATATTGCCGCTCCTTCACCACGGTGCTCGGGGTGCATCCGGGCGCTCTCGGGATCTCGCCGCGGTACCACAGCGCGCCTCCGAGTGCCGCCGAGCGCTCTTCCGGTATCGCCACTCGTTGACCCCGCACGTCGGGGTGCCGCCACGCGCTCTCCCGATATCGCCGCTCCTTCACCACGGTGCTCCGGGTGCCGCCGGGCGCTCTCCCGAGCTTGCCGCACTACCACCGTGCGCCTCCAGGTGCCGCTGTGCGTCCGGTCGACCCGACGCACGCTCATCCCGCTCCTCGGGGTGCCGCCGGGCGCTCTGCTGAGCTCTCCGCGCTACCACCGTGCGCTGAGAAGTGCCAGCGGGCACTCTCGGGATCTCGCCGCGGTACCACAGCGCGCCTCCGAGTGCCGCCGAGCGCTCTCCCGATATCGCTGCTCCTTCACCACAGTGCCTGGGGTGCCGCCGGGCGAACTGCCGAGCTCACAGCGATACCACCGCGTGCCTCCGAGTGCCGCTGAACGCTCTCCCGATATCGCCGCTCCTTCACCCTGCTTGTCTGGGTGCCGCCGGGCGCTCTCCCGAGCTTGCCGCAATACCACCGTGCGCCTCCAGGTGCCGCTGTGCGTCCAGTCGACCCGACGCACGCTCATCCCGCTCCTCGGGGTGCTGCCGGGCGCTCTGCTGAGCTCTCCGCGCTACCACCGTGCGCCGGCAAGTGCCAGCGGGCACTCTCGGGATCTCGCCGCGGTACCACAGCGCGCCTCCGAGTGCCGCTCAACGCTCTCCCGATATCGTTGCTCCTTCACCCTGCTTGTCTGGGTGCCGCCGGGCGCTTTCCCGAGCTTGCCGCACTACCACCGTGCGCCTCCAGGTGCCGCTGTGCGTCCGGTCGACCCGACGCACGCTCATCCCGCTCCTCGGGGTGCCGCCGGGCGCTCTGCTGAGCTCTCCGCGCTACCACCGTGCGCTGAGAAGTGCCAGCGGGCACTCTCGGGATCTCGCCGCGGTACCACAGCGCGCCTCCGAGTGCCGCCGAGCGCTCTCCCGATATCGCTGCTCCTTCACCACAGTGCCTGGGGTGCCGCCGGGCGCACTGCCGAGCTCACAGCGATACCACCGCGTGCCTCCGAGTGCCGCTGAACGCTCTCCCGATATCGCCGCTCCTTCACCCTGCTTGTCTGGGTGCCGCCGGGCGCTTTCCCGAGCTTGCCGCACTACCACCGTGCGCCTCCAGGTGGCGCTGTGCGTCCAGTCGACCCGACGCACGCTCATCCCGCTCCTCGGGGTGCCGCCGGGCGCTCTCCCGAGCTCGCCGCACTACCACCGTGCGCCTCCAGGTGCCGCTGTACGTCCGGTCGACCCGACGCACGCTCATCCCGCTCCTCGGGGTGCCGCCGGGCGCTCTCCCGAGCTCGTCGCACTACCACCGTGCGCCTCCAGGTGCCGCTGTGCGTCCGGTCGACCCGACGCACGCTCATCCCGCTCCTCGGGGTGCCGCCGGACGCTCTCCCGAGCTCTTCGCGCTCCACCCTGCGCATGTGAGTGCCGCTGGGTGCTCTCGGGATCTCGCCGCGGTACCACAGCGCGCCTCCGAGTGCCGGCGAGCCCTCTCCCGATATCGCCGCTCCTTCACCACGGTGCTTGGGGTGCCGCCAGGTGCTCTGCCGAGCTCTCCGCGTTACCACCGTGCGCCTCTGAGTGCCGCCGAGCGCTCTCCCGGTATCGACACTCGTTGACCCCGCACGTCGGGGTGCCGCCAGGCGCTCTCCCGATATCGCCGCTCCTTCACCACAGTGCTCGGGGTGCCGCCGGGCGCTCTCCCGAGCTTGCCGCACTACCACCGTGCGCCTCCAGGTGCCGCTGTGCGTCCGGTCGACCCGACGCACGCTCATCCCGCTCCTCGGGGTGCCGCCGGACGCTCTCCCGAGCTCTTCGCGCTCCACCCTGCGCATGTGAGTGCCGCTGGGTGCTCTCGGGATCTCGCCGCGGTACCACAGCGCGCCTCCGAGTGCCGCTCAACGCTCTCCCGATATCGTTGCTCCTTCACCCTGCTTGTCTGGGTGCCGCCGGGCGCTTTCCCGAGCTTGCCGCACTACCACCGTGCGCCTCCAGGTGCCGCTGTGCGTCCGGTCGACCCGACGCACGCTCATCCCGCTCCTCGGGGTGCCGCCGGGCGCTCTGCTGAGCTCTCCGCGCTACCACCGTGCGCTGAGAAGTGCCAGCGGGCACTCTCGGGATCTCGCCGCGGTACCACAGCGCGCCTCCGAGTGCCGCCGAGCGCTCTCCCGATATCGCTGCTCCTTCACCACAGTGCCTGGGGTGCCGCCGGGCGCACTGCCGAGCTCACAGCGATACCACCGCGTGCCTCCGAGTGCCGCTGAACGCTCTCCCGATATCGCCGCTCCTTCACCCTGCTTGTCTGGGTGCCGCCGGGCGCTTTCCCGAGCTTGCCGCACTACCACCGTGCGCCTCCAGGTGGCGCTGTGCGTCCAGTCGACCCGACGCACGCTCATCCCGCTCCTCGGGGTGCCGCCGGGCGCTCTCCCGAGCTCGCCGCACTACCACCGTGCGCCTCCAGGTGCCGCTGTGCGTCCGGTCGACCCGACGCACGCTCATCCCGCTCCTCGGGGTGCCGCCGGACGCTCTCCCGAGCTCGCCGCACTACCACCGTGCGCCTCCAGGTGCCGCTGTGCGTCCGGTCGACCCGACGCACGCTCATCCCGCTCCTCGGGGTGCCGCCGGACGCTCTCCCGAGCTCTTCGCGCTCCACCCTGCGCATGTGAGTGCCGCTGGGTGCTCTCGGGATCTCGCCGCGGTACCACAGCGCGCCTCCGAGTGCCGGCGAGCCCTCTCCCGATATCGCCGCTCCTTCACCACGGTGCTTGGGGTGCCGCCAGGTGCTCTGCCGAGCTCGCCGCGTTACCACCGTGCGCCTCTGAGTGCCGCCGAGCGCTCTCCCGGTATCGACACTCGTTGACCCCGCACGTCGGGGTGCCGCCAGGCGCTCTCCCGATATCGCCGCTCCTTCACCACAGTGCTCGGGGTGCCGCCGGGCGCTCTCCCGAGCTTGCCGCACTACCACCGTGCGCCTCCAGGTGCCGCTGTGCGTCCGGTCGACCCGACGCACGCTCATCCCGCTCCTCGGGGTGCTGCCGGGCGCTCTGCTGAGCTCTCCGCGCTACCACCGTGCGCCGGCAAGTGCCAGCGGGCACTCTCGGGATCTCGCCGCGGTACCACAGCGCGCCTCCGAGTGCCGCCGAACGCTCTCCCGATATCGCCGCTCCTTCACCCTGCTTGTCTGGGTGCCGCCGGGCGCTTTCCCGAGCTCGCCGCACTACCACCGTGCGCCTCCAGGTGCCCCTGTACGTCCGGTCGACCCGACGCACGCTCATCCCACTTCTCGGGGTGCCGCCGGACGCTCTCCCGAGCTCTTCGCGCTCCACCCTGCGCATGTGAGTGCCGCTGGGTGCTCTCGGGATCTCGCCGCGGTACCACAGCGCGCCTCTGAGTGCCGCCGAGCGCTCTCTCGATATTGCCGCTCCTTCACCACGGTGCTCGGGGTGCAGCCGGGCGCTCTCCTGAGCTCGCAGCGGTACCACCGTGCGCCTCCGAGTGCCGCCGAGCGCTCTCCCGGTATTGCCACTCGTTGACCCCGCACGTCGGGGTGCCGCCAGGCGCTCTCCCGATATCGCCGCTCCTTCACCACAGTGCTCCGGGTGCCGCCGGGCGCTCTCCCGAGCTTGCCGCAATACCACCGTGCGCCTCCGGGTGCCGCTGTGCGTCCAGTCGACCTGACGCACGCTCATCCCGCTCCTCGGGGTGCTGCCGGGCGCTCTGCTGAGCTCTCCGCGCTACCACCGTGCGCCGGCAAGTGCCAGCGGGCACTCTCGGGATCTCGCCGCGGTACCACAGCGCGCCTCCGAGTGCCGCCGAGCGCTCTCCCTATATCGCCGCTCCTTCACCCTGCTTGTCTGGGTGCCGCCGGGCGCTTTCCCGAACTTGCCGCACTACCACCGTGCGCCTCCAGGTGCCGCTGTGCGTCCGGTCGACCCGACGCACGCTCATCCCGCTCCTCGGGGTGCCGCCAGGCGCTCTGCTGAGCTCTCCGCGCTACCACCGTGCGCTGAGAAGTGTCAGCGGGCACTCTCGGGATCTCGCCACGGTACCACCGCGCGCCTCCAAGTGCCACTGAGCGCTCTCGCCATATCGCCGCTCCTTCACCCCGCTTGTCGGGGTGCCGCCACGCGCTCTCCCGATATCGCCGCTCCTTCACCACGGTGCTCGGGGTGCCGCCGGGCGCTCTCCTGAGCTCGCAGCGGTAACACCGTGCGCCGGCAAGTGCCAGCGGGCACTCTCGGGATCTCGCCGCGGTACCACAGCGCGCCTCCGAGTGCCGCCGAGCGCTCTCCCGATATCGCTGCTACTTCACCACAGTGCCTGGGGTGCCGCCGGGCGCACTGCCGAGCTCACAGCGGTACCACCGCGTGCCTCCGAGTGCCGCTGAACGCTCTCCCGATATCGCCGCTCCTTCACCCTGCTTGTCTGGGTGCCGCCGGGCGCTCTCCCGAGCTTGCCGCACTACCACCGTGCGCCTCCAGGTGCCGCTGTGCGTCCAGTCGACCCGACGCACGCTCATCCCGCTCCTCGGGGTGCCGCCGGACGCTCTCCCGAGCTCGCCGCACTACCACCGTGCGCCTCCAGGTGCCGCTGTGCGTCCGGTCGACCCGACGCACGCTCATCCCGCTCCTCGGGGTGCCGCCGGGCGCTCTCCCGAGCTCGCCGCACTACCACCGTGCGCCTCCAGGTGGCGCTGTGCGTCCGGTCGACCCGACGCATGCTCATCCCGCTCCTCGGGTTGCCGCCGGACGCTCTCCCGAGCTCGTCGCGCTACCACCGTGCGCCTCCAGGTGCCGCTGTGCGTCCGGTCGACCCGACGCATGCTCATCCCGCTCCTCGGGGTGCCGCCGGACGCTCTCCCGAGCTCGTCGCGCTACCACCGTGCGCCTCCAGGTGCCGCTGTGCGTCCGGTCGACCCGACGCACGCTCATCCCGCTCCTCGGGGTGCCGCCGGACGCTCTCCCGAGCTCTTCGCTCTCCACCCTGCGCATGCGAGTGCCGCTGGGTGCTCTCGGGATCTCGCCGCGGTACCACAGCGCGCCTCTGAGTGCCGCCGAGCGCTCTCCCGATATCGCCGCTCCTTCACCACGGTGCTCGGGGTGCAGCCGGGCGCTCTCCTGAGCTCGCAGCGGTACCACCGTGCGCCTCCGAGTGCCGCCGAGCGCTCTTCCGGTATCGACACTCGTTGACCCCGCACGTCGGAGTGCCGCCACGCGCTCTCCCGATATCGCCGCTCCTTCACCCTGCTTGTCTGGGTGCCGCCGGGCGCTCTCCCGAGCTTGCCGCAATACCACCGTGCGCCTCCAGGTGCCGCTGTGCGTCCAGTCGACCCGACGCACGCTCATCCCGCTCCTCGGGGTGCTGCCGGGCGCTCTGCTGAGCTCTCCGCGCTACCACCGTGCGCCGGCAAGTGCCAGCGGGCACTCTCGAGATCTCGCCGCGGTACCACAGCGCGCCTCCGAGTGCCGCTCAACGCTCTCCCGATATCGTTGCTCCTTCACCCTGCTTGTCTGGGTGCCGCCGGGCGCTTTCCCGAGCTTGCCGCACTACCACCGTGCGCCTCCAGGTGCCGCTGTGCGTCCGGTCGACCCGACGCACGCTCACCCCGCTCCTCGGGGTGCCGCCGGGCGCTCTGCTGAGCTCTCCGCGCTACCACCGTGCGCTGAGAAGTGCCAGCGGGCACTCTCGGGATCTCGCCGCGGTACCACAGCGCGCCTCCGAGTGCCGCCGAGCGCTCTCCCGATATCGCTGCTCCTTCACCACAGTGCCTGGGGTGCCGCCGGGCGAACTGCCTAGCTCACAGCGATACCACCGCGTGCCTCCGAGTGCCGCTGAACGCTCTCCCGATATCGCCGCTCCTTCACCCTGCTTGTCTGGGTGCCGCCGGGCGCTTTCCCGAGCTTGCCGCACTACCACCGTGCGCCTCCAGGTGGCGCTGTGCGTCCAGTCGACCCGACGCACGCTCATCCCGCTCCTCGGGGTGCCGCCGGGCGCTCCCGAGCTCGCCGCACTACCACCGTGCGCCTCCAGGTGCCGCTGTGCGTCCGGTCGACCCGACGCATGCTCATCCCGCTCCTCGGGGTGCCGCCGGGCGCTCTGCTGAGCTCTCCGCGCTACCACCGTGCGCCGGCAAGTGCCAGCGGGCACTCTCGGGATCTCGCCACGGTACCACCGCGCGCCTCCAAGTGCCACTGAGCGCTCTCGCCATATCGCCGCTCCTTCACCCCGCTTGTCGGGGTGCCGCCACGCGCTCTCCCGATATCGCCGCTCCTTCACCACGGTGCTCGGGGTGCCGCCGGGCGCTCTCCTGAGCTCGCAGCGGTAACACCGTGCGCTGAGAAGTGCCAGCGGGCACTCTCGGGATCTCGCCGCGGTACCACAGCGCGCCTCCGAGTGCCGCCGAGCGCTCTCCCGATATCGCTGCTCCTTCACCACAGTGCCTGGGGTGCCGCCGGGCGCACTGCCGAGCTCACAGCGATACCACCGCGTGCCTCCGAGTGCCGCTGAACGCTCTCCCGATATCGCCGCTCCTTCACCCTGCTTGTCTGGGTGCCGCCGGGCGCTCTCCCGAGCTTGCCGCACTACCACCGTGCGCCTCCAGGTGCCGCTGTGCGTCCAGTCGACCCGACGCACGCTCATCCCGCTCCTCGGGGTGCCGCCGGAAGCTCTCCCGAGCTCGCCGCACTACCACCGTGCGCCTCCAGGTGCCGCTGTGCGTCCGGTCGACCCGACGCACGCTCATCCCGCTCCTCGGGGTGCCGCCGGGCGCTCTCCCGAGCTCGCCGCACTACCACCGTGCGCCTCCAGGTGCCGCTGTGCGTCCGGTCGACCCGACGCATGCTCATCCCGCTCCTCGGGGTGCCGCCGGACGCTCTCCCGAGCTCGTCGCGCTACCACCGTGCGCCTCCAGGTGCCGCTGTGCGTCCGGTCGACCCGACGCATGCTCATCCCGCTCCTCGGGGTGCCGCCGGACGCTCTCCCGAGCTCGTCGCGCTACCACCGTGCGCCTCCAGGTGCCGCTGTGCGTCCGGTCGACCCGACGCACGCTCATCCCGCTCCTCGGGGTGCCGCCGGACGCTCTCCCGAGCTCTTCGCTCTCCACCCTGCGCATGCGAGTGCCGCTGGGTGCTCTCGGGATCTCGCCGCGGTACCACAGCGCGCCTCTGAGTGCCGCCGAGCGCTCTACCGATATCGCCGCTCCTTCACCACGGTGCTCGGGGTGCAGCCGGGCGCTCTCCTGAGCTCGCAGCGGTACCACCGTGCGCCTCCGAGTGCCGCCGAGCGCTCTTCCGGTATCGACACTCGTTGACCCCGCACGTCGGGGTGCCGCCACGCGCTCTCCCGATATCGCCGCTCCTTCACCCTGCTTGTCTGGGTGCCGCCGGGCGCTCTCCCGAGCTTGCCGCAATACCACCGTGCGCCTCCAGGTGCCGCTGTGCGTCCAGTCGACCCGACGCACGCTCATCCCGCTCCTCGGGGTGCTGCCGGGCGCTCTGCTGAGCTCTCCGCGCTACCACCGTGCGCCGGCAAGTGCCAGCGGGCACTCTCGGGATCTCGCCGCGGTACCACAGCGCGCCTCCGAGTGCCGCCGAGCGCTCTCCCGATATCGCCGCTCCTTCACCCTGCTTGTCTGGGTGCCGCCGGGCGCTTTCCCGAGCTTGCCGCACTACCACCGTGCGCCTCCAGGTGCCGCTGTGCGTCCGGTCGACCCGACGCACGCTCATCCCGCTCCTCGGGGTGCCGCCGGGCGCTCTGCTGAGCTCTCCGCGCTACCACCGTGCGCTGAGAAGTGCCAGCGGGCACTCTCGGGATCTCGCCGCGGTACCACAGCGCGCCTCCGAGTGCCGCCGAGCGCTCTCCCGATATCGCTGCTCCTTCACCACAGTGCCTGGGGTGCCGCCGGGCGAACTGCCGAGCTCACAGCGATACCACCACGTGCCTCCGAGTGCCGCTGAACGCTCTCCCGATATCGCCGCTCCTTCACCACGGTGCTCGGGGTGCCGCCAGGTGCTCTGCCGAGCTCGCCGCGTTACCACCGTGCGCCTCCAGGTGCCGCTGTACGTCCGGTCGACCCGACGCACGCTCATCCCACTTCTCGGGGTGCCACCGGGCGCTCTCCCGAGCTCGTCGCGCTACCACCGTGCGCCTCCAGGTGCCGCTGTGCGTCCGGTCGACCCGACGCACGCTCATCCCGCTCCTCGGGGTGCCGCCGGACGCTCTCCCGAGCTCTTCGCGCTCCACCCTGCGCATGTGAGTGCCGCTGGGTGCTCTCGGGATCTCGCCGCGGTACCACAGCGCGCCTCTGAGTGCCGCCGAGCGCTCTCTCGATATTGCCGCTCCTTCACCACGGTGCTCGGGGTGCAGCCGGGCGCTCTCCTGAGCTCGCAGCGGTACCACCGTGTGCCTCCGAGTGCCGCCGAGCGCTCTCCCGGTATTGCCACTCGTTGACCCCGCACGTCGGGGTGCCGCCAGGCGCTCTCCCGATATCGCCGCTCCTTCACCACAGTGCTCCGGGTGCCGCCGGGCGCTTTCCCGAGCTTGCCGCACTACCACCGTGCGCCTCCAGGTGGCGCTGTGCGTCCAGTCGACCCGACGCACGCTCATCCCGCTCCTCGGGGTGCTGCCGGGCGCTCTGCTGAGCTCTCCGCGCTACCACCGTGCGCCGGCAAGTGCCAGCGGGCACTCTCGGGATCTCGCCGCGGTACCACAGCGCGCCTCCGAGTGCCGCCGAACGCTCTCCCGATATCGCCGCTCCTTCACCCTGCTTGTCTGGGTGCCGCCGGGCGCTTTCCCGAGCTCGCCGCACTACCACCGTGCGCCTCCAGGTGCCGCTGTACGTCCGGTCGACCCGACGCACGCTCATCCCACTTCTCGGGGTGCCACCGGGCGCTCTCCCGAGCTCGTCGCGCTACCACCGTGCGCCTCCAGGTGCCGCTGTGCGTCCGGTCGACCCGACGCACGCTCATCCCGCTCCTCGGGGTGCCGCCGGACGCTCTCCCGAGCTCTTCGCGCTCCACCCTGCGCATGTGAGTGCCGCTGGGTGCTCTCGGTATCTCGCCGCGGTACCACAGCGCGCCTCTGAGTGCCGCCGAGCGCTCTCTCGATATTGCCGCTCCTTCACCACGGTGCTCGGGGTGCAGCCGGGCGCTCTCCTGAGCTCGCAGCGGTACCACCGTGCGCCTCCGAGTGCCGCCGAGCGCTCTCCCGGTATTGCCACTCGTTGACCCCGCACGTCGGGGTGCCGCCAGGCGCTCTCCCGATATCGCCGCTCCTTCACCACAGTGCTCCGGGTGCCGCCGGGCGCTCTCCCGAGCTTGCCGCAATACCACCGTGCGCCTCCGGGTGCCGCTGTGCGTCCAGTCGACCTGACGCACGCTCATCCCGCTCCTCGGGGTGCTGCCGGGCGCTCTGCTGAGCTCTCCGCGCTACCACCGTGCGCCGGCAAGTGCCAGCGGGCACTCTCGGGATCTCGCCGCAGTACCACAGCGCGCCTCCGAGTGCCGCCGAGCGCTCTCCCGATATCGCCGCTCCTTCACCCTGCTTGTCTGGGTGCCGCCGGGCGCTTTCCCGAGCTTGCCGCACTACCACCGTGCGCCTCCAGGTGCCGCTGTGCGTCCGGTCGACCCGACGCACGCTCATCCCGCTCCTCGGGGTGCCGCCGGGCGCTCTGCTGAGCTCTCCGCGCTACCACCGTGCGCTGAGAAGTGCCAGCGGGCACTCTCGGGATCTCGCCGCGGTACCACAGCGCGCCTCCGAGTGCCGCCGAGCGCTCTCCCGATATCGCCGCTCCTTCACCCTGCTTGTCTGGGTGCCGCCGGGTGCTCTGCCGAGCTCGCCGCACTACCACCGTGCACCTCCAGGTGCCGCTGTGCGTCCGGTCGACCCGACGCACGCTCATCCCGCTCCTCGGGGTGCCGCCGGACGCTCTCCCGAGCTCTTCGCGCTCCACCCTGCGCATGCGAGTGCCGCTGGGTGCTCTCGGGATCTCGCCGCGGTACCACCGTGCGCCTCCGAGTGCCGCCGAGCGCTCTCCCGGTATCGCCACTCGTTGACCCCGCACGTCGGGGTGCCGCCGAGCGCTCTCCCGATATCGCCGCTCCTTCACCACGGTGCTCGGGGTGCAGCCGGGCGCTCTCCTGAGCTCGCAGCGGTACCACCGTGCGCCTCCGAGTGCCGCCGAGCGCTCTCCCGGTATCGCCACTCGTTGACCCCGCACGTCGGGGTGCCGCCAGGCGCTCTCCCGATATCGCCGCTCCTTCACCACGGTGCTCGGGGTGCCGCCGGGCGCTCTCCTGAGCTCGCAGCGTTACCACCGTGCGCCTCCGAGTGCCGCCGAGCGCTCTCCCGGTATCGCCACTCGTTGACCCCGCACGTCGGGGTGCCGCCAGGCGCTCTCCCGATATCGCCGCTCCTTCACCACGGTGCTCGGGGTGCAGCCGGGCGCTCTCCTGAGCTCGCAGCGGTACCACCGTGCGCCTCCGAGTGCCGCCGAGCGCTCTCCCGGTATCGCCACTCGTTGACCCCGCACGTCGGGGTGCCGCCAGGCGCTCTCCCGATATCGCCGCTCCTTCACCACCGTGCTCGGGGTGCCGCCGGGCGCTCTCCTGAGCTCGCAGCGTTACCACCGTGCGCCTCTGAGTGCCGCCGAGCGCTCTCCCGGTATCGACACTCGTTGACCCCGCACGTCGGGGTGCCGCCAGGCGCTCTCCCGATATCGCCGCTCCTTCACCACAGTGCTCGGGGTGCCGCCGGGCGCTCTCCCGAGCTTGCCGCACTACCACCGTGCGCCTCCACGTGCCGCTGTGCGTCCGGTCGACCCGACGCACGCTCATCCCGCTCCTCGGGGTGCTGCCGGGCGCTCTGCTGAGCTCTCCGCGCTACCACCGTGCGCCGGCAAGTGCCAGCGGGCACTCTCGGGATCTCGCCGCGGTACCACAGCGCGCCTCCGAGTGCCGCCGAACGCTCTCCCGATATCGCCGCTCCTTCACCCTGCTTGTCTGGGTGCCGCCGGGCGCTTTCCCGAGCTCGCCGCACTACCACCGTGCGCCTCCAGGTGCCGCTGTACGTCCGGTCGACCCGACGCACGCTCATCCCACTTCTCGGGGTGCCACCGGGCGCTCTCCCGAGCTCGTCGCGCTACCACCGTGCGCCTCCAGGTGCCGCTGTGCGTCCGGTCGACCCGACGCACGCTCATCCCGCTCCTCGGGGTGCCGCCGGACGCTCTCCCGAGCTCTTCGCGCTCCACCCTGCGCATGTGAGTGCCGCTGGGTGCTCTCGGGATCTCGCCGCGGTACCACAGCGCGCCTCTGAGTGCCGCCGAGCGCTCTCTCGATATTGCCGCTCCTTCACCACGGTGCTCGGGGTGCAGCCGGGCGCTCTCCTGAGCTCGCAGCGGTACCACCGTGCGCCTCCGAGTGCCGCCGAGCGCTCTCCCGGTATTGCCACTCGTTGACCCCGCACGTCGGGGTGCCGCCAGGCGCTCTCCCGATATCGCCGCTCCTTCACCACAGTGCTCCGGGTGCCGCCGGGCGCTCTCCCGAGCTTGCCGCAATACCACCGTGCGCCTCCGGGTGCCGCTGTGCGTCCAGTCGACCTGACGCACGCTCATCCCGCTCCTCGGGGTGCTGCCGGGCGCTCTGCTGAGCTCTCCGCGCTACCACCGTGCGCCGGCAAGTGCCAGCGGGCACTCTCGGGATCTCGCCGCGGTACCACAGCGCGCCTCCGAGTGCCGCCGAGCGCTCTCCCGATATCGCCGCTCCTTCACCCTGCTTGTCTGGGTGCCGCCGGGCGCTTTCCCGAGCTTGCCGCACTACCACCGTGCGCCTCCAGGTGCCGCTGTGCGTCCGGTCGACCCGACGCACGCTCATCCCGCTCCTCGGGGTGCCGCCGGGCGCTCTGCTGAGCTCTCCGCGCTACCACCGTGCGCTGAGAAGTGTCAGCGGGCACTCTCGGGATCTCGCCACGGTACCACCGCGCGCCTCCAAGTGCCACTGAGCGCTCTCGCCATATCGCCGCTCCTTCACCCCGCTTGTCGGGGTGCCGCCACGCGCTCTCCCGATATCGCCGCTCCTTCACCACGGTGCTCGGGGTGCCGCCGGGCGCTCTCCTGAGCTCGCAGCGGTAACACCGTGCGCTGAGAAGTGCCAGCGGGCACTCTCGGGATCTCGCCGCGGTACCACAGCGCGCCTCCGAGTGCCGCCGAGCGCTCTCCCGATATCGCTGCTCCTTCACCACAGTGCCTGGGGTGCCGCCGGGCGCACTGCCGAGCTCACAGCGATACCACCGCGTGCCTCCGAGTGCCGCTGAACGCTCTCCCGATATCGCCGCTCCTTCACCCTGCTTGTCTGGGTGCCGCCGGGCGCTCTCCCGAGCTTGCCGCACTACCACCGTGCGCCTCCAGGTGCCGCTGTGCGTCCAGTCGACCCGACGCACGCTCATCCCGCTCCTCGGGGTGCCGCCGGACGCTCTCCCGAGCTCGCCGCACTACCACCGTGCGCCTCCAGGTGCCGCTGTGCGTCCGGTCGACCCGACGCACGCTCATCCCGCTCCTCGGGGTGCCGCCGGGCGCTCTCCCGAGCTCGCCGCACTACCACCGTGCGCCTCCAGGTGGCGCTGTGCGTCCGGTCGACCCGACGCATGCTCATCCCGCTCCTCGGGGTGCCGCCGGACGCTCTCCCGAGCTCGTCGCGCTACCACCGTGCGCCTCCAGGTGCCGCTGTGCGTCCGGTCGACCCGACGCACGCTCATCCCGCTCCTCGGGGTGCCGCCGGACGCTCTCCCGAGCTCGTCGCTCTCCACCCTGCGCATGCGAGTGCCGCTGGGTGCTCTCGGGATCTCGCCGCGGTACCACAGCGCGCCTCTGAGTGCCGCCGAGCGCTCTCCCGATATCGCCGCTCCTTCACCACGGTGCTCGGGGTGCAGCCGGGCGCTCTCCTGAGCTCGCAGCGGTACCACCGTGCGCCTCCGAGTGCCGCCGAGCGCTCTTCCGGTATCGACACTCGTTGACCCCGCACGTCGGGGTGCCGCCACGCGCTCTCCCGATATCGCCACTCGTTGACCCCGCACGTCGGGGTGCCGCCGGGCGCTCTCCCGAGCTTGCCGCAATACCACCGTGCGCCTCCAGGTGCCGCTGTGCGTCCAGTCGACCCGACGCACGCTCATCCCGCTCCTCGGGGTGCTGCCGGGCGCTCTGCTGAGCTCTCCGCGCTACCACCGTGCGCCGGCAAGTGCCAGCGGGCACTCTCGGGATCTCGCCGCGGTACCACAGCGCGCCTCCGAGTGCCGCTCAACGCTCTCCCGATATCGCCGCTCCTTCACCCTGCTTGTCTGGGTGCCGCCGGGCGCTTTCCCGAGCTTGCCGCACTACCACCGTGCGCCTCCAGGTGCCGCTGTGCGTCCAGTCGACCCGACGCACGCTCATCCCGCTCCTCGGGGTGCCGCCGGGCGCTCTCCCGAGCTCGCCGCACTACCACCGTGCGCCTCCAGGTGCCGCTGTGCGTCCGGTCGACCCGACGCACGCTCATCCCGCTCCTCGGGGTGCCGCCGGACGCTCTCCCGAGCTCGCCGCACTACCACCGTGCGCCTCCAGGTGCCGCTGTGCGTCCGGTCGACCCGACGCATGCTCATCCCGCTCCTCGGGGTGCCGCCGGACGCTCTCCCGAGCTCTTTGCGCTCCACCCTGCGCATGCGAGTGCCGCTGGGTGCTCTCGGGATCTCGCCGCGGTACCACAGCGCGCCTCCGAGTGCCGCCGAGCCCTCTCCCGATATCGCCGCTCCTTCACCACGGTGCTCGGGGTGCCGCCAGGTGCTCTGCCGAGCTCGCAGCGGTACCACCGTGCGCCTCCGAGTGCCGCCGAGCGCTCTCCCGGTATCGACACTCGTTCACCCCGCACGTCGGGGTGCCGCCAGGCGCTCTCCCGATATCGCCGCTCCTTCACCACAGTGCTCGGGGTGCCGCCGGGCGCTCTCCCGAGCTTGCCGCACTACCACCGTGCGCCTCCAGGTGCCGCTGTGCGTCCGGTCGACCCGACGCACGCTCATCCCGCTCCTCGGGGTGCTGCCGGGCGCTCTGCTGAGCTCTCCGCACTACCACCGTGCGCCGGCAAGTGCCAGCGGGCACTCTCGGGATCTCGCCGCGGTACCACAGCGCGCCTCCGAGTGCCGCCGAGCGCTCTCCCGATATCGCCGCTCCTTCACCCTGCTTGTCTGGGTGCCGCCGGGCGCTTTCCCGAGCTTGCCGCACTACCACCGTGCGCCTCCAGGTGCCGCTGTGCGTCCGGTCGACCCGACGCACGCTCATCCCGCTCCTCGGGGTGCCGCCGGGCGCTCTCCTGAGCTCGCAGCGGTAACACCGTGCGCTGAGAAGTGCCAGCGGGCACTCTCGGGATCTCGCCGCGGTACCACAGCGCGCCTCCGAGTGCCGCCGAGCGCTCTCCCGATATCGCCGCTCCTTCACCCTGCTTGTCTGGGTGCCGCCGGGTGCTCTGCCGAGCTCGCCGCACTACCACCGTGCACCTCCAGGTGCCGCTGTGCGTCCGGTCGACCCGACGCACGCTCATCCCGCTCCTCGGGGTGCCGCCGGACGCTCTCCCGAGCTCTTCGCGCTCCACCCTGCGCATGCGAGTGCCGCTGGGTGCTCTCAGGATCTCGCCGCGGTACCACCGTGCGCCTCCGAGTGCCGCCGAGCGCTCTCCCGGTATCGCCACTCGTTGACCCCGCACGTCGGGGTGCCGCCAGGCGCTCTCCCGATATCGCCGCTCCTTCACCACGGTGCTCGGGGTGCCGCCGGGCGCTCTCCTGAGCTCGCAGCGGTACCACCGTGCGCCTCCGAGTGCCGCCGAGCGCTCTCCCGGTATCGCCACTCGTTGACCCCGCACGTCGGGGTGCCGCCAGGCGCTCTCCCGATATCGCCGCTCCTTCACCACGGTGCTCGGGGTGCCGCCGGGCGCTCTCCTGAGCTCGCAGCGGTACCACCGTGCGCCTCCGAGTGCCGCCGAGCGCTCTCCCGGTATCGCCACTCGTTGACCCCGCACGTCGGGGTGCCGCCAGGCGCTCTCCCGATATCGCCGCTCCTTCACCACGGTGCTCGGGGTGCCGCCGGGCGCTCTCCTGAGCTCGCAGCGGTACCACCGTGCGCCGGCAAGTGCCAGCAGGCACTCTCGGGATCTCGCCGCGGTACCACAGCGCGCCTCCGAGTGCCGCAGAGCGCTCTCCCGATATCGCTGCTCCTTCACCACAGTGCCTGGGGTGCCGCCGGGCGCACTGCCGAGCTCACAGCGGTACCACCGCGTGCCTCCGAGTGCCGCTGAACGCTCTCCCGATATCGCCGCTCCTTCACCCTGCTTGTCTGGGTGCCGCCGGGCGCTTTCCCGAGCTCGCCGCACTACCACCGTGCGCCTCCAGGTGCCGCTGTACGTCCGGTCGACCCGACGCACGCTCATCCCACTTCTCGGGGTGCCACCGGGCGCTCTCCCGAGCTCGTCGCGCTACCACCGTGCGCCTCCAGGTGCCGCTGTGCGTCCGGTCGACCCGACGCACGCTCATCCCGCTCCTCGGGGTGACGCCGGACGCTCTCCCGAGCTCTTCGCGCTCCACCCTGCGCATGCGAGTGCCGCTGGGTGCTCTCGGTATCTCGCCGCGGTACCACAGCGCGCCTCTGAGTGCCGCCGAGCGCTCTCTCGATATTGCCGCTCCTTCACCACGGTGCTCGGGGTGCAGCCGGGCGCTCTCGGGATCTCGCCGCGGTACCACAGCGCGCCTCCGAGTGCCGCCGAGCGCTCTCCCGGTATCGCCACTCGTTGACCCCGCACGTCGGGGTGCCGCCACGCGCTCTCCCGATATCGCCGCTCCTTCACCACGGTGCTCCGGGTGCCGCCGGGCGCTCTCCCGAGCTTGCCGCAATACCACCGTGCGCCTCCAGGTGCCGCTGTGCGTCCCGTCGACCTGACGCACGCTCATCCCGCTCCTCGGGGTGCTGCCGGGCGCTCTGCTGAGCTCTCCGCGCTACCACCGTGCGCCGGCAAGTGCCAGCGGGCACTCTCGGGATCTCGCCGCGGTACCACAGTGCGCCTCCGAGTGCCGCCGAGCCCTCTCCCGATATCGCCGCTCCTTCACCCCGCTTGTCTGGGTGCCGCCGGGCGCTTTCCCGAGCTTGCCGCACTACCACCGTGCGCCTCCAGGTGCCGCTGTGCGTCCGGTCGACCCGACGCACGCTCATCCCGCTCCTCGGGGTGCCGCCGGGCGCTCTGCTGAGCTCTCCGCGCTACCACCGTGCGCTGAGAAGTGCCAGCGGGCACTCTCGGGATCTCGCCGCGGTACCACAGCGCGCCTCCGAGTGCCGCCGAGCGCTCTCCCGATATCGCTGCTCCTTCACCACAGTGCCTGGGGTGCCGCCGGGCGAACTGCCGAGCTCACAGCGATACCACCGCGTGCCTCCGAGTGCCGCTGAACGCTCTCCCGATATCGCCGCTCCTTCACCCTGCTTGTCTGGGTGCCGCCGGGCGCTCTCCCGAGCTTGCCGCACTACCACCGTGCGCCTCCAGGTGCCGCTGTGCGTCCAGTCGACCCGACGCACGCTCATCCCGCTCCTCGGGGTGCCGCCGGACGCTCTCCCGAGCTCGCCGCACTACCACCGTGCGCCTCCAGGTGCCGCTGTGCGTCCGGTCGACCCGACGCACGCTCATCCCGCTCCTCGGGGTGCCGCCGGGCGCTCTCCCGAGCTCGCCGCACTACCACCGTGCGCCTCCAGGTGCCGCTGTGCGTCCGGTCGACCCGACGCATGCTCATCCCGCTCCTCGGGGTGCCGCCGGACGCTCTCCCGAGCTCGTCGCGCTACCACCGTGCGCCTCCAGGTGCCGCTGTGCGTCCGGTCGACCCGACGCATGCTCATCCCGCTCCTCGGGGTGCCGCCGGACGCTCTCCCGAGCTCGTCGCGCTACCACCGTGCGCCTCCAGGTGCCGCTGTGCGTCCGGTCGACCCGACGCACGCTCATCCCGCTCCTCGGGGTGCCGCCGGACGCTCTCCCGAGCTCTTCGCTCTCCACCCTGCGCATGCGAGTGCCGCTGGGTGCTCTCGGGATCTCGCCGCGGTACCACAGCGCGCCTCTGAGTGCCGCCGAGCGCTCTCCCGATATCGCCGCTCCTTCACCACGGTGCTCGGGGTGCAGCCGGGCGCTCTCCTGAGCTCGCAGCGGTACCACCGTGCGCCTCCGAGTGCCGCCGAGCGCTCTTCCGGTATCGACACTCGTTGACCCCGCACGTCGGGGTGCCGCCACGCGCTCTCCCGATATCGCCGCTCCTTCACCCTGCTTGTCTGGGTGCCGCCGGGCGCTCTCCCGAGCTTGCCGCAATACCACCGTGCGCCTCCAGGTGCCGCTGTGCGTCCCGTCGACCCGACGCACGCTCATCCCGCTCCTCGGGGTGCTGCCGGGCGCTCTGCTGAGCTCTCCGCGCTACCACCGTGCGCCGGCAAGTGCCAGCGGGCACTCTCGGGATCTCGCCGCGGTACCACAGCGCGCCTCCGAGTGCTGCTCAACGCTCTCCCGATATCGCCGCTCCTTCACCCTGCTTGTCTGGGTGCCGCCGGGCGCTTTCCCGAGCTTGCCGCACTACCACCGTGCGCCTCCAGGTGCCGCTGTGCGTCCGGTCGACCCGACGCACGCTCATCCCGCTCCTCGGGGTGCCGCCGGGCGCTCTGCTGAGCTCTCCGCGCTACCACCGTGCGCTGAGAAGTGCCAGCGGGCACTCTCGGGATCTCGCCGCGGTACCACCGTGCGCCTCCGAGTGCCGCCGAGCGCTCTCCCGATATCGCTGCTCCTTCACCACAGTGCCTGGGGTGCCGCCGGGCGAACTGCCGAGCTCACAGCGATACCACCGCGTGCCTCCGAGTGCCGCTGAACGCTCTCCCGATATCGCCGCTCCTTCACCCTGCTTGTCTGGGTGCCGCCGGGCGCTTTCCCGAGCTTGCCGCACTACCACCGTGCGCCTCCAGGTGGCGCTGTGCGTCCAGTCGACCCGACGCACGCTCATCCCGCTCCTCGGGGTGCCGCCGGGCGCTCTCCCGAGCTCGCCGCACTACCACCGTGCGCCTCCAGGTGCCGCTGTGCGTCCGGTCGACCCGACGCACGCTCATCCCGCTCCTCGGGGTGCCGCCGGACGCTCTCCCGAGCTCGCCGCACTACCACCGTGCGCCTCCAGGTGCCGCTGTGCGTCCGGTCGACCCGACGCATGCTCATCCCGCTCCTCGGGGTGCCGCCGGACGCTCTCCCGAGCTCTTTGCGCTCCACCCTGCGCATGCGAGTGCCGCTGGGTGCTCTCGGGATCTCGCCGCGGTACCACAGCGCGCCTCCGAGTGCCGCCGAGCCCTCTCCCGATATCGCCGCTCCTTCACCACGGTGCTCGGGGTGCCGCCAGGTGCTCTGCCGAGCTCGCCGCGTTACCACCGTGCGCCTCTGAGTGCCGCCGAGCGCTCTCCCGGTATCGACACTCGTTGACCCCGCACGTCGGGGTGCCGCCAGGCGCTCTCCCGATATCGCCGCTCCTTCACCACAGTGCTCGGGGTGCCGCCGGGCGCTCTCCCGAGCTTGCCGCACTACCACCGTGCGCCTCCAGGTGCCGCTGTGCGTCCGGTCGACCCGACGCACGCTCATCCCGCTCCTCGGGGTGCTGCCGGGCGCTCTGCTGAGCTCTCCGCGCTACCACCGTGCGCCGGCAAGTGCCAGCGGGCACTCTCGGGATCTCGCCGCGGTACCACAGCGCGCCTCCGAGTGCCGCCGAACGCTCTCCCGATATCGCCGCTCCTTCACCCTGCTTGTCTGGGTGCCGCCGGGCGCTTTCCCGAGCTCGCCGCACTACCACCGTGCGCCTCCAGGTGCCGCTGTACGTCCGGTCGACCCGACGCACGCTCATCCCACTTCTCGGGGTGCCACCGGGCGCTCTCCCGAGCTCGTCGCGCTACCACCGTGCGCCTCCAGGTGCCGCTGTGCGTCCGGTCGACCCGACGCACGCTCATCCCGCTCCTCGGGGTGCCGCCGGACGCTCTCCCGAGCTCTTCGCGCTCCACCCTGCGCATGTGAGTGCCGCTGGGTGCTCTCGGGATCTCGCCGCGGTACCACAGCGCGCCTCTGAGTGCCGCCGAGCGCTCTCTCGATATTGCCGCTCCTTCACCACGGTGCTCGGGGTGCAGCCGGGCGCTCTCCTGAGCTCGCAGCGGTACCACCGTGCGCCTCCGAGTGCCGCCGAGCGCTCTCCCGGTATTGCCACTCGTTGATCCCGCACGTCGGGGTGCCGCCAGGCGCTCTCCCGATATCGCCGCTCCTTCACCACAGTGCTCCGGGTGCCGCCGGGCGCTCTCCCGAGCTTGCCGCAATACCACCGTGCGCCTCCGGGTGCCGCTGTGCGTCCGGTCGACCTGACGCACGCTCATCCCGCTCCTCGGGGTGCTGCCGGGCGCTCTGCTGAGCTCTCCGCGCTACCACCGTGCGCCGGCAAGTGCCAGCGGGCACTCTCGGGATCTCGCCGCGGTACCACAGCGCGCCTCCGAGTGCCGCCGAGCGCTCTCCCGATATCGCCGCTCCTTCACCCTGCTTGTCTGGGTGCCGCCGGGCGCTTTCCCGAGCTTGCCGCACTACCACCGTGCGCCTCCAGGTGCCGCTGTGCGTCCGGTCGACCCGACGCACGCTCATCCCGCTCCTCGGGGTGCCGCCGGGCGCTCTGCTGAGCTCTCCGCGCTACCACCGTGCGCTGAGAAGTGCCAACGGGCACTCTCGGGATCTCGCCGCGGTACCACAGCGCGCCTCCGAGTGCCGCCGAGCGCTCTCCCGATATCGCCGCTCCTTCACCCTGCTTGTCTGGGTGCCGCCGGGCGAACTGCCGAGCTCACAGCGATACCACCGCGTGCCTCCGAGTGCCGCTGAACGCTCTCCCGATATCGCCGCTCCTTCACCCTGCTTGTCTGGGTGCCGCCGGGCGCTCTCCCGAGCTTGCCGCACTACCACCGTGCGCCTCCAGGTGCCGCTGTGCGTCCAGTCGACCCGACGCACGCTCATCCCGCTCCTCGGGGTGCCGCCGGACGCTCTCCCGAGCTCGCCGCACTACCACCGTGCGCCTCCAGGTGCCGCTGTGCGTCCGGTCGACCCGACGCACGCTCATCCCGCTCCTCGGGGTGCCGCCGGGCGCTCTCCCGAGCTCGCCGCACTACCACCGTGCGCCTCCAGGTGCCGCTGTGCGTCCGGTCGACCCGACGCATGCTCATCCCGCTCCTCGGGGTGCCGCCGGACGCTCTCCCGAGCTCGTCGCGCTACCACCGTGCGCCTCCAGGTGCCGCTGTGCGTCCGGTCGACCCGACGCATGCTCATCCCGCTCCTCGGGGTGCCGCCGGACGCTCTCCCGAGCTCGTCGCGCTACCACCGTGCGCCTCCAGGTGCCGCTGTGCGTCCGGTCGACCCGACGCACGCTCATCCCGCTCCTCGGGGTGCCGCCGGACGCTCTCCCGAGCTCTTCGCTCTCCACCCTGCGCATGCGAGTGCCGCTGGGTGCTCTCGGGATCTCGCCGCGGTACCACAGCGCGCCTCTGAGTGCCGCCGAGCGCTCTCCCGATATCGCCGCTCCTTCACCACGGTGCTCGGGGTGCAGCCGGGCGCTCTCCTGAGCTCGCAGCGGTACCACCGTGCGCCTCCGAGTGCCGCCGAGCGCTCTTCCGGTATCGACACTCGTTGACCCCGCACGTCGGGGTGCCGCCACGCGCTCTCCCGATATCGCCGCTCCTTCACCCTGCTTGTCTGGGTGCCGCCGGGCGCTCTCCCGAGCTTGCCGCAATATCACCGTGCGCCTCCAGGTGCCGCTGTGCGTCCCGTCGACCCGACGCACGCTCATCCCGCTCCTCGGGGTGCTGCCGGGCGCTCTGCTGAGCTCTCCGCGCTACCACCGTGCGCCGGCAAGTGCCAGCGGGCACTCTCGGGATCTCGCCGCGGTACCACCGTGCGCCTCCGAGTGCCGCCGAGCGCTCTCCCGATATCGCTGCTCCTTCACCACAGTGCCTGGGGTGCCGCTGGGCGAACTGCCGAGCTCACAGCGATACCACCGCGTGCCTCCGAGTGCCGCTGAACGCTCTCCCGATATCGCCGCTCCTTCACCCTGCTTGTCTGGGTGCCGCCGGGCGCTTTCCCGAGCTTGCCGCACTACCACCGTGCGCCTCCAGGTGCCACTGTGCGTCCAGTCGACCCGACGCACGCTCATCCCGCTCCTCGGGGTGCCGCCGGGCGCTCTCCCGAGCTCGCCGCACTACCACCGTGCGCCTCCAGGTGCCGCTGTGCGTCCGGTCGACCCGACGCACGCTCATCCCGCTCCTCGGGGTGCCGCCGGACGCTCTCCCGAGCTCTTTGCGCTCCACCCTGCGCATGCGAGTGCCGCTGGGTGCTCTCGGGATCTCGCCGCGGTACCACAGCGCGCCTCCGAGTGCCGCCGAGCCCTCTCCCGATATCGCCGCTCCTTCACCACGGTGCTCGGGGTGCCGCCAGGTGCTCTGCCGAGCTCGCCGCGTTACCACCGTGCGCCTCTGAGTGCCGCCGAGCGCTCTCCCGGTATCGACACTCGTTGACCCCGCACGTCGGGGTGCCGCCAGGCGCTCTCCCGATATCGCCGCTCCTTCACCACAGTGCTCGGGGTGCCGCCGGGCGCTCTCCCGAGCTTGCCGCACTACCACCGTGCGCCTCCAGGTGCCGCTGTGCGTCCGGTCGACCCGACGCACGCTCATCCCGCTCCTCGGGGTGCTGCCGGGCGCTCTGCTGAGCTCTCCGCGCTACCACCGTGCGCCGGCAAGTGCCAGCGGGCACTCTCGGGATCTCGCCGCGGTACCACAGCGCGCCTCCGAGTGCCGCCGAACGCTCTCCCGATATCGCCGCTCCTTCACCCTGCTTGTCTGGGTGCCGCCGGGCGCTTTCCCGAGCTCGCCGCACTACCACCGTGCGCCTCCAGGTGCCGCTGTACGTCCGGTCGACCCGACGCACGCTCATCCCACTTCTCGGGGTGCCACCGGGCGCTCTCCCGAGCTCGTCGCGCTACCACCGTGCGCCTCCAGGTGCCGCTGTGCGTCCGGTCGACCCGACGCACGCTCATCCCGCTCCTCGGGGTGCCGCCGGACGCTCTCCCGAGCTCTTCGCGCTCCACCCTGCGCATGTGAGTGCCGCTGGGTGCTCTCGGGATCTCGCCGCGGTACCACAGCGCGCCTCTGAGTGCCGCCGAGCGCTCTCCCGATATCGCCGCTCCTTCACCACAGTGCTCCGGGTGCCGCCGGACGCTCTCCCGAGCTCGTCGCGCTACCACCGTGCGCCTCCAGGTGCCGCTGTGCGTCCGGTCGACCCGACGCACGCTCATCCCGCTCCTCGGGGTGCCGCCGGACGCTCTCCCGAGCTCGTCGCGCTACCACCGTGCGCCTCCAGGTGCCGCTGTGCGTCCGGTCGACCCGACGCACGCTCATCCCGCTCCTCGGGGTGCCGCCGGACGCTCTCCCGAGCTCGTCGCGCTACCACCGTGCGCCTCCAGGTGCCGCTGTGCGTCCGGTCGACCCGACGCACGCTCATCCCGCTCCTCGGGGTGCCGCCGGACGCTCTCCCGAGCTCTTCGCGCTCCACCCTGCGCATGCGAGTGCCGCTGGGTGCTCTCGGAATCTCGCCGCGGTACCACAGCGCGCCTCTGAGTGCCGCCGAGCGCTCTACCGATATCGCCGCTCCTTCACCACGGTGCTCGGGGTGCAGCCGGGCGCTCTCCTGAGCTCGCAGCGGTACCACCGTGCGCCTCCGAGTGCCGCCGAGCGCTCTTCCGGTATCGACACTCGTTGACCCCGCACGTCGGGGTGCCGCCACGCGCTCTCCCGATATCGCCGCTCCTTCACCCTGCTTGTCTGGGTGCCGCCGGGCGCTCTCCCGAGCTTGCCGCAATACCACCGTGCGCCTCCAGGTGCCGCTGTGCGTCCGGTCGACCCGACGCACGCTCATCCCGCTCCTCGGGGTGCCGCCGGGCGCTCTGCTGAGCTCTCCGCGCTACCACCGTGCGCTGAGAAGTGCCAGCGGGCACTCTCGGGATCTCGCCGCGGTACCACAGCGCGCCTCCGAGTGCCGCCGAGCGCTCTCCCGATATCGCTGCTCCTTCACCACAGTGCCTGGGGTGCCGCCGGGCGAACTGCCGAGCTCACAGCGATACCACCGCGTGCCTCCGAGTGCCGCTGAACGCTCTCCCGATATCGCCGCTCCTTCACCCTGCTTGTCTGGGTGCCGCCGGGCGCTTTCCCGAACTTGCCGCACTACCACCGTGCGCCTCCAGGTGGCGCTGTGCGTCCAGTCGACCCGACGCACGCTCATCCCGCTCCTCGGGGTGCCGCCGGGCGCTCTGCTGAGCTCTCCGCGCTACCACCGTGCGCTGAGAAGTGTCAGCGGGCACTCTCGGGATCTCGCCACGGTACCACCGCGCGCCTCCAAGTGCCACTGAGCGCTCTCGCGATATCGCCGCTCCTTCACCCCGCTTGTCGGGGTGCCGCCACGCGCTCTCCCGATATCGCCGCTCCTTCACCACGGTGCTCGGGGTGCCGCCGGGCGCTCTCCTGAGCTCGCAGCGGTAACACCGTGCGCCGGCAAGTGCCAGCGGGCACTCTCGGGATCTCGCCGCGGTACCACAGCGCGCCTCCGAGTGCCGCCGAGCGCTCTCCCGATATCGCTGCTCCTTCACCACAGTGCCTGGGGTGCCGCCGGGCGCACTGCCGAGCTCACAGCGATACCACCGCGTGCCTCCGAGTGCCGCTGAACGCTCTCCCGATATCGCCGCTCCTTCACCCTGCTTGTCTGGGTGCCGCCGGGCGCTCTCCCGAGCTTGCCGCACTACCACCGTGCGCCTCCAGGTGCCGCTGTGCGTCCAGTCGACCCGACGCACGCTCATCCCGCTCCTCGGGGTGCCGCCGGACGCTCTCCCGAGCTCGCCGCACTACCACCGTGCGCCTCCAGGTGCCGCTGTGCGTCCGGTCGACCCGACGCACGCTCATCCCGCTCCTCGGGGTGCCGCCGGGCGCTCTCCCGAGCTCGCCGCACTACCACCGTGCGCCTCCAGGTGCCGCTGTGCGTCCGGTCGACCCGACGCATGCTCATCCCGCTCCTCGGGGTGCCGCCGGACGCTCTCCCGAGCTCGTCGCGCTACCACCGTGCGCCTCCAGGTGCGGCTGTGCGTCCGGTCGACCCGACGCACGCTCATCCCGCTCCTCGGGGTGCCGCCGGACGCTCTCCCGAGCTCTTCGCTCTCCACCCTGCGCATGCGAGTGCCGCTGGGTGCTCTCGGGATCTCGCCGCGGTACCACAGCGCGCCTCTGAGTGCCGCCGAGCGCTCTACCGATATCGCCGCTCCTTCACCACGGTGCTCGGGGTGCAGCCGGGCGCTCTCCTGAGCTCGCAGCGGTACCACCGTGCGCCTCCGAGTGCCGCCGAGCGCTCTTCCGGTATCGACACTCGTTGACCCCGCACGTCGGGGTGCCGCCACGCGCTCTCCCGATATCGCCGCTCCTTCACCCTGCTTGTCTGGGTGCCGCCGGGCGCTCTCCCGAGCTTGCCGCAATACCACCGTGCGCCTCCAGGTGCCGCTGTGCGTCCAGTCGACCCGACGCACGCTCATCCCGCTCCTCGGGGTGCTGCCGGGCGCTCTGCTGAGCTCTCCGCGCTACCACCGTGCGCCGGCAAGTGCCAGCGGGCACTCTCGGGATCTCGCCGCGGTACCACAGCGCGCCTCCGAGTGCCGCTCAACGCTCTCCCGATATCGTTGCTCCTTCACCCTGCTTGTCTGGGTGCCGCCGGGCGCTTTCCCGAGCTTGCCGCACTACCACCGTGCGCCTCCAGGTGCCGCTGTGCGTCCGGTCGACCCGACGCACGCTCATCCCGCTCCTCGGGGTGCCGCCGGGCGCTCTGCTGAGCTCTCCGCGCTACCACCGTGCGCTGAGAAGTGCCAGCGGGCACTCTCGGGATCTCGCCGCGGTACCACAGCGCGCCTCCGAGTGCCGCCGAGCGCTCTCCCGATATCGCTGCTCCTTCACCACAGTGCCTGGGGTGCCGCCGGGCGAACTGCCGAGCTCACAGCGATACCACCGCGTGCCTCCGAGTGCCGCTGAACGCTCTCCCGATATCGCCGCTCCTTCACCCTGCTTGTCTGGGTGCCGCCGGGCGCTTTCCCGAGCTTGCCGCACTACCACCGTGCGCCTCCAGGTGGCGCTGTGCGTCCAGTCGACCCGACGCACGCTCATCCCGCTCCTCGGGGTGCCGCCGGGCGCTCTCCCGAGCTCGCCGCACTACCACCGTGCGCCTCCAGGTGCCGCTGTGCGTCCGGTCGACCCGACGCACGCTCATCCCGCTCCTCGGGGTGCCGCCGGACGCTCTCCCGAGCTCGCCGCACTACCACCGTGCGCCTCCAGGTGCCGCTGTGCGTCCGGTCGACCCGACGCACGCTCATCCCGCTCCTCGGGGTGCCGCCGGACGCTCTCCCGAGCTCTTCGCGCTCCACCCTGCGCATGTGAGTGCCGCTGGGTGCTCTCGGGATCTCGCCGCGGTACCACAGCGCGCCTCCGAGTGCCGGCGAGCCCTCTCCCGATATCGCCGCTCCTTCACCACGGTGCTCGGGGTGCCGCCAGGTGCTCTGCCGAGCTCGCCGCGTTACCACCGTGCGCCTCTGAGTGCCGCCGAGCGCTCTCCCGGTATCGACACTCGTTGACCCCGCACGTCGGGGTGCCGCCAGGCGCTCTCCCGATATCGCCGCTCCTTCACCACAGTGCTCCGGGTGCCGCCGGGCGCTCTCCCGAGCTTGCCGCACTACCACCGTGCGCCTCCAGGTGCCGCTGTGCGTCCGGTCGACCCGACGCACGCTCATCCCGCTCCTCGGGGTGCTGCCGGGCGCTCTGCTGAGCTCTCCGCGCTACCACCGTGCGCCGGCAAGTGCCAGCGGGCACTCTCGGGATCTCGCCGCGGTACCACAGCGCGCCTCCGAGTGCCGCCGAACGCTCTCCCGATATCGCCGCTCCTTCACCCTGCTTGTCTGGGTGCCGCCGGGCGCTTTCCCGAGCTCGCCGCACTACCACCGTGCGCCTCCAGGTGCCGCTGTACGTCCGGTCGACCCGACGCACGCTCATCCCACTTCTCGGGGTGCCACCGGGCGCTCTCCCGAGCTCGTCGCGCTACCACCGTGCGCCTCCAGGTGCCGCTGTGCGTCCGGTCGACCCGACGCACGCTCATCCCGCTCCTCGGGGTGCCGCCGGACGCTCTCCCGAGCTCTTCGCGCTCCACCCTGCGCATGCGAGTGCCGCTGGGTGCTCTCGGGATCTCGCCGCGGTACCACAGCGCGCCTCTGAGTGCCGCCGAGCGCTCTCTCGATATTGCCGCTCCTTCACCAGGGTGCTCGGGGTGCAGCCGGGCGCTCTCCTGAGCTCGCAGCGGTACCACCGTGCGCCTCCGAGTGCCGCCGAGCGCTCTCCCGGTATTGCCACTCGTTGACCCCGCACGTCGGGGTGCCGCCAGGCGCTCTCCCGATATCGCCGCTCCTTCACCACAGTGCTCCGGGTGCCGCCGGGCGCTCTCCCGAGCTTGCCGCAATACCACCGTGCGCCTCCGGGTGCCGCTGTGCGTCCAGTCGACCTGACGCACGCTCATCCCGCTCCTCGGGGTGCTGCCGGGCGCTCTGCTGAGCTCTCCGCGCTACCACCGTGCGCCGGCAAGTGCCAGCGGGCACTCTCGGGATCTCGCCGCGGTACCACAGCGCGCCTCCGAGTGCCGCCGAGCGCTCTCCCGATATCGCCGCTCCTTCACCCTGCTTGTCTGGGTGCCGCCGGGCGCTTTCCCGAACTTGCCGCACTACCACCGTGCGCCTCCAGGTGCCGCTGTGCGTCCGGTCGACCCGACGCACGCTCATCCCGCTCCTCGGGGTGCCGCCGGGCGCTCTGCTGAGCTCTCCGCGCTACCACCGTGCGCTGAGAAGTGTCAGCGGGCACTCTCGGGATCTCGCCACGGTACCACCGCGCGCCTCCAAGTGCCACTGAGCGCTCTCGCCATATCGCCGCTCCTTCACCCCGCTTGTCGGGGTGCCGCCACGCGCTCTCCCGATATCGCCGCTCCTTCACCACGGTGCTCGGGGTGCCGCCGGGCGCTCTCCTGAGCTCGCAGCGGTAACACCGTGCGCCGGCAAGTGCCAGCGGGCACTCTCGGGATCTCGCCGCGGTACCACAGCGCGCCTCCGAGTGCCGCCGAGCGCTCTCCCGATATCGCTGCTCCTTCACCACAGTGCCTGGGGTGCCGCCGGGCGAACTGCCGAGCTCACAGCGATACCACCGCGTGCCTCCGAGTGCCGCTGAACGCTCTCCCGATATCGCCGCTCCTTCACCCTGCTTGTCTGGGTGCCGCCGGGGGCTTTCCCGAGCTTGCCGCACTACCACCGTGCGCCTCCAGGTGGCGCTGTGCGTCCAGTCGACCCGACGCACGCTCATCCCGCTCCTCGGGGTGCCGCCGGGCGCTCTCCCGAGCTCGCCGCACTACCACCGTGCGCCTCCAGGTGCCGCTGTGCGTCCGGTCGACCCGACGCACGCTCATCCCGCTCCTCGGGGTGCCGCCGGACGCTCTCCCGAGCTTGCCGCACTACCACCGTGCGCCTCCAGGTGCCGCTGTGCGTCCGGTCGACCCGACGCATGCTCATCCCGCTCCTCGGGGTGCCGCCGGGCGCTCTGCTGAGCTCTCCGCGCTACCACCGTGCGCTGAGAAGTGTCAGCGGGCACTCTCGGGATCTCGCCACGGTACCACCGCGCGCCTCCAAGTGCCACTGAGCGCTCTCGCCATATCGCCGCTCCTTCACCCCTCTTGTCGGGGTGCCGCCACGCGCTCTCCCGATATCGCCGCTCCTTCACCACGGTGCTCGGGGTGCCGCCGGGCGCTCTCCTGAGCTCGCAGCGGTAACACCGTGCGCCGGCAAGTGCCAGCGGGCACTCTCGGGATCTCGCCGCGGTACCACAGCGCGCCTCCGAGTGCCGCCGAGCGCTCTCCCGATATCGCTGCTCCTTCACCACGGTGCTCGGGGTGCCGCCAGGTGCTCTGCCGAGCTCGCCGCGTTACCACCGTGCGCCTCTGAGTGCCGCCGAGCGCTCTCCCGGTATCGACACTCGTTGACCCCGCACGTCGGGGTGCCGCCAGGCGCTCTCCCGATATCGCCGCTCCTTCACCACAGTGCTCGGGGTGCCGCCGGGCGCTCTCCCGAGCTTGCCGCACTACCACCGTGCGCCTCCAGGTGCCGCTGTGCGTCCGGTCGACCCGACGCACGCTCATCCCGCTCCTCGGGGTGCTGCCGGGCGCTCTGCTGAGCTCTCCGCGCTACCACCGTGCGCCGGCAAGTGCCAGCGGGCACTCTCGGGATCTCGCCGCGGTACCACAGCGCGCCTCCGAGTGCCGCCGAACGCTCTCCCGATATCGCCGCTCCTTCACCCTGCTTGTCTGAGTGCCGCCGGGCGCTTTCCCGAGCTCGCCGCACTACCACCGTGCGCCTCCAGGTGCCGCTGTACGTCCGGTCGACCCGACGCACGCTCATCCCACTTCTCGGGGTGCCACCGGGCGCTCTCCCGAGCTCGTCGCGCTACCACCGTGCGCCTCCAGGTGCCGCTGTGCGTCCGGTCGACCCGACGCACGCTCATCCCGCTCCTCGCGGTGCCGCCGGACGCTCTCCCGAGCTCTTCGCGCTCCACCCTGCGCATGTGAGTGCCGCTGGGTGCTCTCGGGATCTCGCCGCGGTACCACAGCGCGCCTCTGAGTGCCGCCGAGCGCTCTCTCGATATCGCCGCTCCTTCACCACAGTGCTCCGGGTGCCGCCGGGCGCTCTCCCGAGCTTGCCGCAATACCACCGTGCGCCTCCGGGTGCCGCTGTGCGTCCAGTCGACCTGACGCACGCTCATCCCGCTCCTCGGGGTGCTGCCGGGCGCTCTGCTGAGCTCTCCGCGCTACCACCGTGCGCCGGCAAGTGCCAGCGGGCACTCTCGGGATCTCGCCGCGGTACCACAGTGCGCCTCCGAGTGCCGCCGAGCGCTCTCCCGATATCGCCGCTCCTTCACCCTGCTTGTCTGGGTGCCGCCGGGCGCTTTCCCGAACTTGCCGCACTACCACCGTGCGCCTCCAGGTGCCGCTGTGCGTCCGGTCGACCCGACGCACGCTCATCCCGCTCCTCGGGGTGCCGCCGGGCGCTCTGCTGAGCTCTCCGCGCTACCACCGTGCGCTGAGAAGTGTCAGCGGGCACTCTCGGGATCTCGCCACGGTACCACCGCGCGCCTCCAAGTGCCACTGAGCGCTCTCGCCATATCGCCGCTCCTTCACCCCGCTTGTCGGGGTGCCGCCACGCGCTCTCCCGATATCGCCGCTCCTTCACCACGGTGCTCGGGGTGCCGCCGGGCGCTTTCCTGAGCTCGCAGCGGTAACACCGTGCGCCGGCAAGTGCCAGCGGGCACTCTCGGGATCTCGCCGCGGTACCACAGCGCGCCTCCGAGTGCCGCCGAGCGCTCTCCCGATATCGCTGCTCCTTCACCACAGTGCCTGGGGTGCCGCCGGGCGCACTGCCGAGCTCACAGCGATACCACCGCGTGCCTCCGAGTGCCGCTGAACGCTCTCCCGATATCGCCGCTCCTTCACCCTGCTTGTCTGGGTGCCGCCGGGCGCTCTCCCGAGCTTGCCGCACTACCACCGTGCGCCTCCAGGTGCCGCTGTGCGTCCAGTCGACCCGACGCACGCTCATCCCGCTCCTCGGGGTGCCGCCGGACGCTCTCCCGAGCTCGCCGCACTACCACCGTGCGCCTCCAGGTGCCGCTGTGCGTCCGGTCGACCCGACGCACGCTCATCCCGCTCCTCGGGGTGCCGCCGGGCGCTCTCCCGAGCTCGCCGCACTACCACCGTGCGCCTCCAGGTGCCGCTGTGCGTCCGGTCGACCCGACGCACGCTCATCCCGCTCCTCGGGGTGCCGCCGGACGCTCTCCCGAGCTCTTCGCGCTCCACCCTGCGCATGTGAGTGCCGCTGGGTGCTCTCGGGATCTCGCCGCGGTACCACAGCGCGCCTCCGAGTGCCGCCGAGCCCTCTCCCGATATCGCCGCTCCTTCACCACGGTGCTCGGGGTGCCGCCAGGTGCTCTGCCGAGCTCGCCGCGTTACCACCGTGCGCCTCTGAGTGCCGCCGAGCGCTCTCCCGGTATCGACACTCGTTGACCCCGCACGTCGGGGTGCCGCCAGGCGCTCTCCCGATATCGCCGCTCCTTCACCACAGTGCTCGGGGTGCCGCCGGGCGCTCTCCCGAGCTTGCCGCACTACCACCGTGCGCCTCCAGGTGCCGCTGTGCGTCCGGTCGACCCGACGCACGCTCATCCCGCTCCTCGGGGTGCTGCCGGGCGCTCTGCTGAGCTCTCCGCGCTACCACCGTGCGCCGGCAAGTGCCAGCGGGCACTCTCGGGATCTCGCCGCGGTACCACAGCGCGCCTCCGAGTGCCGCCGAACGCTCTCCCGATATCGCCGCTCCTTCACCCTGCTTGTCTGGGTGCCGCCGGGCGCTTTCCCGAGCTCGCCGCACTACCACCGTGCGCCTCCAGGTGCCGCTGTACGTCCGGTCGACCCGACGCACGCTCATCCCACTTCTCGGGGTGCCACCGGGCGCTCTCCCGAGCTCGTCGCGCTACCACCGTGCGCCTCCAGGTGCCGCTGTGCGTCCGGTCGACCCGACGCACGCTCATCCCGCTCCTCGGGGTGCCGCCGGGCGCTCTGCTGAGCTCTCTGCGCTACCACCGTGCGCTGAGAAGTGTCAGCGGGCACTCTCGGGATCTCGCCACGGTACCACCGCGCGCCTCCAAGTGCCACTGAGCGCTCTCGCCATATCGCCGCTCCTTCACCCCGCTTGTCGGGGTGCCGCCACGCGCTCTCCCGATATCGCCGCTCCTTCACCACGGTGCTCGGGGTGCCGCCGGGCGCTCTCCTGAGCTCGCAGCGGTAACACCGTGCGCCGGCAAGTGCCAGCGGGCACTCTCGGGATCTCGCCGCGGTACCACAGCGCGCCTCCGAGTGCCGCCGAGCGCTCTCCCGATATCGCTGCTCCTTCACCACAGTGCCTGGGGTGCCGCCGGGCGCACTGCCGAGCTCACAGCGATACCACCGCGTGCCTCCGAGTGCCGCTGAACGCTCTCCCGATATCGCCGCTCCTTCACCCTGCTTGTCTGGGTGCCGCCGGGCGCTCTCCCGAGCTTGCCGCACTACCACCGTGCGCCTCCAGGTGCCGCTGTGCGTCCGGTCGACCCGACGCACGCTCATCCCGCTCCTCGGGGTGCCGCCGGGCGCTCTCCCGAGCTCGCCGCACTACCACCGTGCGCCTCCAGGTGGCGCTGTGCGTCCGGTCGACCCGACGCATGCTCATCCCGCTCCTCGGGGTGCCGCCGGACGCTCTCCCGAGCTCGTCGCGCTACCACCGTGCGCCTCCAGGTGCCGCTGTGCGTCCGGTCGACCCGACGCATGCTCATCCCGCTCCTCGGGGTGCCGCCGGACGCTCTCCCGAGCTCGTCGCGCTACCACCGTGCGCCTCCACGTGCCGCTGTGCGTCCGGTCGACCCGACGCACGCTCATCCCGCTCCTCGGGGTGCCGCCGGACGCTCTCCCGAGCTCTTCGCTCTCCACCCTGCGCATGCGAGTGCCGCTGGGTGCTCTCGGGATCTCGCCGCGGTACCACAGCGCGCCTCTGAGTGCCGCCGAGCGCTCTCCCGATATCGCCGCTCCTTCACCACGGTGCTCGGGGTGCAGCCGGGCGCTCTCCTGAGCTCGCAGCGGTACCACCGTGCGCCTCCGAGTGCCGCCGAGCGCTCTTCCGGTATCGACACTCGTTGACCCCGCACGTCGGGGTGCCGCCACGCGCTCTCCCGATATCGCCGCTCCTTCACCCTGCTTGTCTGGGTGCCGCCGGGCGCTCTCCCGAGCTTGCCGCAATACCACCGTGCGCCTCCAGGTGCCGCTGTGCGTCCAGTCGACCCGACGCACGCTCATCCCGCTCCTCGGGGTGCTGCCGGGCGCTCTGCTGAGCTCTCCGCGCTACCACCGTGCGCCGGGAAGTGCCAGCGGGCACTCTCGGGATCTCGCCGCGGTACCACAGCGCGCCTCCGAGTGCCGCTCAACGCTCTCCCGATATCGTTGCTCCTTCACCCTGCTTGTCTGGGTGCCGCCGGGCGCTTTCCCGAGCTTGCCGCACTACCACCGTGCGCCTCCAGGTGCCGCTGTGCGTCCGGTCGACCCGACGCACGCTCATCCCGCTCCTCGGGGTGCCGCCGGGCGCTCTGCTGAGCTCTCCGCGCTACCACCGTGCGCTGAGAAGTGCCAGCGGGCACTCTCGGGATCTCGCCGCGGTACCACAGCGCGCCTCCGAGTGCCGCCGAGCGCTCTCCCGATATCGCTGCTCCTTCACCACAGTGCCTGGGGTGCCGCCGGGCGAACTGCCTAGCTCACAGCGATACCACCGCGTGCCTCCGAGTGCCGCTGAACGCTCTCCCGATATCGCCGCTCCTTCACCCTGCTTGTCTGGGTGCCGCCGGGCGCTCTCCCGAGCTTGCCGCACTACCACCGTGCGCCTCCAGGTGGCGCTGTGCGTCCAGTCGACCCGACGCACGCTCATCCCGCTCCTCGGGGTGCCGCCGGGCGCTCTCCCGAGCTCGCCGCACTACCACCGTGCGCCTCCAGGTGCCGCTGTGCGTCCGGTCGACCCGACGCACGCTCATCCCGCTCCTCGGGGTGCCGCGGGCGCTCTCCCGAGCTCGCCGCACTACCACCGTGCGCCTCCAGGTGCCGCTGTGCGTCCGGTCGACCCGACGCATGCTCATCCCGCTCCTCGGGGTGCCGCCGGGCGCTCTGCTGAGCTCTCCGCGCTACCACCGTGCGCTGAGAAGTGTCAGCGGGCACTCTCGGGATCTCGCCACGGTACCACCGCGCGCCTCCAAGTGCCACTGAGCGCTCTCGCCATATCGCCGCTCCTTCACCCCGCTTGTCGGGGTGCCGCCACGCGCTCTCCCGATATCGCCGCTCCTTCACCACGGTGCTCGGGGTGCCGCCGGGCGCTCTCCTGAGCTCGCAGCGGTAACACCGTGCGCCGGCAAGTGCCAGCGGGCACTCTCGGGATCTCGCCGCGGTACCACAGCGCGCCTCCGAGTGCCGCCGAGCGCTCTCCCGATATCGCTGCTCCTTCACCACAGTGCCTGGGGTGCCGCCGGGCGCACTGCCGAGCTCACAGCGATACCACCGCGTGCCTCCGAGTGCCGCTGAACGCTCTCCCGATATCGCCGCTCCTTCACCCTGCTTGTCTGGGTGCCGCCGGGCGCTCTCCCGAGCTTGCCGCACTACCACCGTGCGCCTCCAGGTGCCGCTGTGCGTCCAGTCGACCCGACGCACGCTCATCCCGCTCCTCGGGGTGCCGCCGGACGCTCTCCCGAGCTCGCCGCACTACCACCGTGCGCCTCCAGGTGCCGCTGTGCGTCCGGTCGACCCGACGCACGCTCATCCCGCTCCTCGGGGTGCCGCCGGGCGCTCTCCCGAGCTCGCCGCACTACCACCGTGCGCCTCCAGGTGCCGCTGTGCGTCCGGTCGACCCGACGCATGCTCATCCCGCTCCTCGGGGTGCCGCCGGACGCTCTCCCGAGCTCGTCGCGCTACCACCGTGCGCCTCCAGGTGCCGCTGTGCGTCCGGTCGACCCGACGCACGCTCATCCCGCTCCTCGGGGTGCCGCCGGACGCTCTCCCGAGCTCTTCGCTCTCCACCCTGCGCATGCGAGTGCCGCTGGGTGCTCTCGGGATCTCGCCGCGGTACCACAGCGCGCCTCTGAGTGCCGCCGAGCGCTCTCCCGATATCGCCGCTCCTTCACCACGGTGCTCGGGGTGCAGCCGGGCGCTCTCCTGAGCTCGCAGCGGTACCACCGTGCGCCTCCGAGTGCCGCCGAGCGCTCTTCCGGTATCGACACTCGTTGACCCCGCACGTCGGGGTGCCGCCACGCGCTCTCCCGATATCGCCGCTCCTTCACCCTGCTTGTCTGGGTGCCGCCGGGCGCTCTCCCGAGCTTGCCGCAATACCACCGTGCGCCTCCGGGTGCCGCTGTGCGTCCAGTCGACCCGACGCACGCTCATCCCGCTCCTCGGGGTGCTGCCGGGCGCTCTGCTGAGCTCTCCGCGCTACCACCGTGCGCCGGGAAGTGCCAGCGGGCACTCTCGGGATCTCGCCGCGGTACCACAGCGCGCCTCCGAGTGCCGCTCAACGCTCTCCCGATATCGTTGCTCCTTCACCCTGCTTGTCTGGGTGCCGCCGGGCGCTTTCCCGAGCTTGCCGCACTACCACCGTGCGCCTCCAGGTGCCGCTGTGCGTCCGGTCGACCCGACGCACGCTCATCCCGCTCCTCGGGGTGCCGCCGGGCGCTCTGCTGAGCTCTCCGCGCTACCACCGTGCGCTGAGAAGTGCCAGCGGGCACTCTCGGGATCTCGCCGCGGTACCACAGCGCGCCTCCGAGTGCCGCCGAGCGCTCTCCCGATATCGCTGCTCCTTCACCACAGTGCCTGGGGTGCCGCCGGGCGAACTGCCGAGCTCACAGCGATACCACCGCGTGCCTCCGAGTGCCGCTGAACGCTCTCCCGATATCGCCGCTCCTTCACCCTGCTTGTCTGGGTGCCGCCGGGCGCTTTCCCGAGCTTGCCGCACTACCACCGTGCGCCTCCAGGTGGCGCTGTGCGTCCAGTCGACCCGACGCATGCTCATCCCGCTCCTCGGGGTGCCGCCGGGCGCTCTCCCGAGCTCGCCGCACTACCACCGTGCGCCTCCAGGTGCCGCTGTGCGTCCGGTCGGCCCGACGCACGCTCATCCCGCTCCTCGGGGTGCCGCCGGACGCTCTCCCGAGCTCGCCGCACTACCACCGTGCGCCTCCAGGTGCCGCTGTGCGTCCGGTCGACCCGACGCATGCTCATCCCGCTCCTCGGGGTGCCGCCGGACGCTCTCCCGAGCTCTTTGCGCTCCACCCTGCGCATGCGAGTGCCGCTGGGTGCTCTCGGGATCTCGCCGCGGTACCACAGCGCGCCTCCGAGTGCCGGCGAGCCCTCTCCCGATATCGCCGCTCCTTCACCACGGTGCTCGGGGTGCCGCCAGGTGCTCTGCCGAGCTCGCCGCGTTACCACCGTGCGCCTCTGAGTGCCGCCGAGCGCTCTCCCGGTATCGACACTCGTTGACCCCGCACGTCGGGGTGCCGCCAGGCGCTCTCCCGATATCGCCGCTCCTTCACCACAGTGCTCGGGGTGCCGCCGGGCGCTCTCCCGAGCTTGCCGCACTACCACCGTGCGCCTCCAGGTGCCGCTGTGCGTCCGGTCGACCCGACGCACGCTCATCCCCCTCCTCGGGGTGCTGCCGGGCGCTCTGCTGAGCTCTCCGCGCTACCACCGTGCGCCGGCAAGTGCCAGCGGGCACTCTCGGGATCTCGCCGCGGTACCACAGCGCGCCTCCGAGTGCCGCCGAACGCTCTCCCGATATCGCCGCTCCTTCACCCTGCTTGTCTGGGTGCTGACGGGCGCTTTCCCGAGCTCGCCGCACTACCACCGTGCGCCTCCAGGTGCCGCTGTACGTCCGGTCGACCCGACGCACGCTCATCCCACTTCTCGGGGTGCCACCGGGCGCTCTCCCGAGCTCGTCGCGCTACCACCGTGCGCCTCCAGGTGCCGCTGTGCGTCCGGTCGACCCGACGCACGCTCATCCCGCTCCTCGGGGTGCCGCCGGACGCTCTCCCGAGCTCTTCGCGCTCCACCCTGCGCATGTGAGTGCCGCTGGGTGCTCTCGGGATCTCGCCGCGGTACCACAGCGCGCCTCTGAGTGCCGCCGAGCGCTCTCTCGATATTGCCGCTCCTTCACCACGGTGCTCGGGGTGCAGCCGGGCGCTCTCCTGAGCTCGCAGCGGTACCACCGTGCGCCTCCGAGTGCCGCCGAGCGCTCTCCCGGTATTGCCACTCGTTGACCCCGCACGTCGGGGTGCCGCCAGGCGCTCTCCCGATATCGCCGCTCCTTCACCACAGTGCTCCGGGTGCCGCCGGGCGCTCTCCCGAGCTTGCCGCAATACCACCGTGCGCCTCCGGGTGCCGCTGTGCGTCCCGTCGACCTGACGCACGCTCATCCCGCTCCTCGGGGTGCTGCCGGGCGCTCTGCTGAGCTCTCCGCGCTACCACCGTGCGCCGGCAAGTGCCAGCGGGCACTCTCGGGATCTCGCCGCGGTACCACAGCGCGCCTCCGAGTGCCGCCGAGCGCTCTCCCGATATCGCCGCTCCTTCACCCTGCTTGTCTGGGTGCCGCCGGGCGCTTTCCCGAACTTGCCGCACTACCACCGTGCGCCTCCAGGTGCCGCTGTGCGTCCGGTCGACCCGACGCACGCTCATCCCGCTCCTCGGGGTGCCGCCGGGCGCTCTGCTGAGCTCTCCGCGCTACCACCGTGCGCTGAGAAGTGTCAGCGGGCACTCTCGGGATCTCGCCACGGTACCACCGCGCGCCTCCAAGTGCCACTGAGCGCTCTCGCCATATCGCCGCTCCTTCACCCCGCTTGTCGGGGTGCCGCCACGCGCTCTCCCGATATCGCCGCTCCTTCACCACGGTGCTCGGGGTGCCGCCGGGCGCTCTCCTGAGCTCGCAGCGGTAACACCGTGCGCCGGCAAGTGCCAGCGGGCACTCTCGGGATCTCGCCGCGGTACCACAGCGCGCCTCCGAGTGCCGCCGAGCGCTCTCCCGATATCGCTGCTCCTTCACCACAGTGCCTGGGGTGCCGCCGGGCGCACTGCCGAGCTCACAGCGATACCACCGCGTGCCTCCGAGTGCCGCTGAACGCTCTCCCGATATCGCCGCTCCTTCACCCTGCTTGTCTGGGTGCCGCCGGGCGCTCTCCCGAGCTTGCCGCACTACCACCGTGCGCCTCCAGGTGCCGCTGTGCGTCCAGTCGACCCGACGCACGCTCATCCCGCTCCTCGGGGTGCCACCGGAAGCTCTCCCGAGCTCGCCGCACTACCACCGTGCGCCTCCAGGTGCCGCTGTGCGTCCGGTCGACCCGACGCACGCTCATCCCGCTCCTCGGGGTGCCGCCGGGCGCTCTCCCGAGCTCGCCGCACTACCACCGTGCGCCTCCAGGTGCCGCTGTGCGTCCGGTCGACCCGACGCATGCTCATCCCGCTCCTCGGGGTGCCGCCGGACGCTCTCCCGAGCTCGTCGCGCTACCACCGTGCGCCTCCAGGTGCCGCTGTGCGTCCGGTCGACCCGACGCATGCTCATCCCGCTCCTCGGGGTGCCGCCGGACGCTCTCCCGAGCTCGTCGCGCTACCACCGTGCGCCTCCAGGTGCCGCTGTGCGTCCGGTCGACCCGACGCACGCTCATCCCGCTCCTCGGGGTGCCGCCGGACGCTCTCCCGAGCTCTTCGCTCTCCACCTTGCGCATGCGAGTGCCGCTGGGTGCTCTCGGGATCTCGCCGCGGTACCACAGCGCGCCTCTGAGTGCCGCCGAGCGCTCTACCGATATCGCCGCTCCTTCACCACGGTGCTCGGGGTGCAGCCGGGCGCTCTCCTGAGCTCGCAGCGGTACCACCGTGCGCCTCCGAGTGCCGCCGAGCGCTCTTCCGGTATCGACACTCGTTGACCCCGCACGTCGGGGTGCCGCCACGCGCTCTCCCGATATCGCCGCTCCTTCACCCTGCTTGTCTGGGTGCCGCCGGGCGCTCTCCCGAGCTTGCCGCAATACCACCGTGCGCCTCCGGGTGCCGCTGTGCGTCCAGTCGACCCGACGCACGCTCATCCCGCTCCTCGGGGTGCTGCCGGGCGCTCTGCTGAGCTCTCCGCGCTACCACCGTGCGCCGGGAAGTGCCAGCGGGCACTCTCGGGATCTCGCCGCGGTACCACAGCGCGCCTCCGAGTGCCGCTCAACGCTCTCCCGATATCGCCGCTCCTTCACCCTGCTTGTCTGGGTGCCGCCGGGCGCTTTCCCGAGCTTGCCGCACTACCACCGTGCGCCTCCAGGTGCCGCTGTGCGTCCGGTCGACCCGACGCACGCTCATCCCGCTCCTCGGGGTGCCGCCGGGCGCTCTGCTGAGCTCTCCGCGCTACCACCGTGCGCTGAGAAGTGCCAGCGGGCACTCTCGGGATCTCGCCGCGGTACCACAGCGCGCCTCCGAGTGCCGCCGAGCGCTCTCCCGATATCGCTGCTCCTTCACCACAGTGCCTGGGGTGCCGCCGGGCGAACTGCCGAGCTCACAGCGATACCACCGCGTGCCTCCGAGTGCCGCTGAACGCTCTCCCGATATCGCCGCTCCTTCACCCTGCTTGTCTGGGTGCCGCCGGGCGCTTTCCCGAGCTTGCCGCACTACCACCGTGCGCCTCCAGGTGGCGCTGTGCGTCCAGTCGACCCGACGCATGCTCATCCCGCTCCTCGGGGTGCCGCCGGGCGCTCTCCCGAGCTCGCCGCACTACCACCGTGCGCCTCCAGGTGCCGCTGTGCGTCCGGTCGACCCGACGTACGCTCATCCCGCTCCTCGGGGTGCCGCCGGACGCTCTCCCGAGCTCGCCGCACTACCACCGTGCGCCTCCAGGTGCCGCTGTGCGTCCGGTCGACCCGACGCATGCTCATCCCGCTCCTCGGGGTGCCGCCGGACGCTCTCCCGAGCTCTTTACGCTCCACCCTGCGCATGCGAGTGCCGCTGGGTGCTCTCGGGATCTCGCCGCGGTACCACAGCGCGCCTCCGAGTGCCGCCGAACGCTCTCCCGATATCGCCGCTCCTTCACCACGGTGCTCGGGGTGCCGCCAGGTGCTCTGCCGAGCTCGCCGCGTTACCACCGTGCGCCTCAAGGTGCCGCTGTACGTCCGGTCGACCCGACGCACGCTCATCCCACTTCTCGGGGTGCCACCGGGCGCTCTCCCGAGCTCGTCGCGCTACCACCGTGCGCCTCCAGGTGCCGCTGTGCGTCCGGTCGACCCGACGCACGCTCATCCCGCTCCTCGGGGTGCCGCCGGACGCTCTCCCGAGCTCTTCGCGCTCCACCCTGCGCATGTGAGTGCCGCTGGGTGCTCTCGGGATCTCGCCGCGGTACCACAGCGCGCCTCTGAGTGCCGCCGAGCGCTCTCTCGATATTGCCGCTCCTTCACCACGGTGCTCGGGGTGCAGCCGGGCGCTCTCCTGAGCTCGCAGCGGTACCACCGTGCGCCTCCGAGTGCCGCCGAGCGCTCTCCCGGTATCGCCACTCGTTGACCCCGCACGTCGGGGTGCCGCCAGGCGCTCTCCCGATATCGCCGCTCCTTCACCACGGTGCTCGGGGTGCCGCCGGGCGCTCTCCTGAGCTCGCAGCGGTACCACCGTGCGCCTCCGAGTGCCGCCGAGCGCTCTCCCGGTATCGCCACTCGTTGACCCCGCACGTCGGGGTGCCGCCAGGCGCTCTCCCGATATCGCCGCTCCTTCACCACGGTGCTCGGGGTGCCGCCGGGCGCTCTCCTGAGGTCGCAGCGGTACCACCGTGCGCCTCCGAGTGCCGCCGAGCGCTCTCCCGGTATCGCCACTCGTTGACCCCGCACGTCGGGGTGCCGCCAGGCGCTCTCCCGATATCGCCGCTCCTTCACCACGGTGCTCGGGGTGCCGCCGGGCGCTCTCCTGAGCTCGCAGCGGTACCACCGTGCGCCGGCAAGTGCCAGCAGGCACTCTCGGGATCTCGCCGCGGTACCACAGCGCGCCTCCGAGTGCCGCAGAGCGCTCTCCCGATATCGCTGCTCCTTCACCACAGTGCCAGGGGTGCCGCCGGGCGCACTGCCGAGCTCACAGCGGTACCACCGCGTGCCTCCGAGTGCCGCTGAACGCTCTCCCGATATCGCCGCTCCTTCACCCTGCTTGTCTGGGTGCCGCCGGGCGCTTTCCCGAGCTCGCCGCACTACCACCGTGCGCCTCCAGGTGCCGCTGTACGTCCGGTCGACCCGACGCACGCTCATCCCACTTCTCGGGGTGCCACCGGGCGCTCTCCCGAGCTCGTCGCGCTACCACCGTGCGCCTCCAGGTGCCGCTGTGCGTCCGGTCGACCCGACGCACGCTCATCCCGCTCCTCGGGGTGCCGCCGGACGCTCTCCCGAGCTCTTCGCGCTCCACCCTGCGCATGCGAGTGCCGCTGGGTGCTCTCGGTATCTCGCCGCGGTACCACAGCGCGCCTCTGAGTGCCGCCGAGCGCTCTCTCGATATTGCCGCTCCTTCACCACGGTGCTCGGGGTGCAGCCGGGCGCTCTCGGGATCTCGCCGCGGTACCACAGCGCGCCTCCGAGTGCCGCCGAGCGCTCTCCCGGTATCGCCACTCGTTGACCCCGCACGTCGGGGTGCCGCCACGCGCTCTCCCGATATCGCCGCTCCTTCACCACGGTGCTCCGGGTGCCGCCGGGCGCTCTCCCGAGCTTGCCGCAATACCACCGTGCGCCTCCAGGTGCCGCTGTGCGTCCCGTCGACCTGACGCACGCTCATCCCGCTCCTCGGGGTGCTGCCGGGCGCTCTGCTGAGCTCTCCGCGCTACCACCGTGCGCCGGCAAGTGCCAGCGGGCACTCTCGGGATCTCGCCGCGGTACCACAGTGCGCCTCCGAGTGCCGCCGAGCCCTCTCCCGATATCGCCGCTCCTTCACCCCGCTTGTCTGGGTGCCGCCGGGCGCTTTCCCGAGCTTGCCGCACTACCACCGTGCGCCTCCAGGTGCCGCTGTGCGTCCGGTCGACCCGACGCACGCTCATCCCGCTCCTCGGGGTGCCGCCGGGCGCTCTGCTGAGCTCTCCGCGCTACCACCGTGCGCTGAGAAGTGCCAGCGGGCACTCTCGGGATCTCGCCGCGGTACCACAGCGCGCCTCCGAGTGCCGCCGAGCGCTCTCCCGATATCGCTGCTCCTTCACCACAGTGCCTGGGGTGCCGCCGGGCGAACTGCCGAGCTCACAGCGATACCACCGCGTGCCTCCGAGTGCCGCTGAACGCTCTCCCGATATCGCCGCTCCTTCACCCTGCTTGTCTGGGTGCCGCCGGGCGCTCTCCCGAGCTTGCCGCACTACCACCGTGCGCCTCCAGGTGCCGCTGTGCGTCCAGTCGACCCGACGCACGCTCATCCCGCTCCTCGGGGTGCCGCCGGACGCTCTCCCGAGCTCGCCGCACTACCACCGTGCGCCTCCAGGTGCCGCTGTGCGTCCGGTCGACCCGACGCACGCTCATCCCGCTCCTCGGGGTGCCGCCGGGCGCTCTCCCGAGCTCGCCGCACTACCACCGTGCGCCTCCAGGTGCCGCTGTGCGTCCGGTCGACCCGACGCATGCTCATCCCGCTCCTCGGGGTGCCGCCGGACGCTCTCCCGAGCTCGTCGCGCTACCACCGTGCGCCTCCAGGTGCCGCTGTGCGTCCGGTCGACCCGACGCATGCTCATCCCGCTCCTCGGGGTGCCGCCGGACGCTCTCCCGAGCTCGTCGCGCTACCACCGTGCGCCTCCAGGTGCCGCTGTGCGTCCGGTCGACCCGACGCACGCTCATCCCGCTCCTCGGGGTGCCGCCGGACGCTCTCCCGAGCTCGTCGCGCTACCACCGTGCGCCTCCAGGTGCCGCTGTGCGTCCGGTCGACCCGACGCACGCTCATCCCGCTCCTCGGGGTGCCGCCGGACGCTCTCCCGAGCTCTTCGCGCTCCACCCTGCGCATGTGAGTGCCGCTGGGTGCTCTCGGGATCTCGCCGCGGTACCACAGCGCGCCTCTGAGTGCCGCCGAGCGCTCTCTCGATATTGCCGCTCCTTCACCACGGTGCTCTGGGTGCAGCCGGGCGCTCTCCTGAGCTCGCAGCGGTACCACCGTGCGCCTCCGAGTGCCGCCGAGCGCTCTCCCGGTATTGCCACTCGTTGACCCCGCACGTCGGGGTGCCGCCAGGCGCTCTCCCGATATCGCCGCTCCTTCACCACAGTGCTCCGGGTGCCGCCGGGCGCTCTCCCGAGCTTGCCGCAATACCACCGTGCGCCTCCGGGTGCCGCTGTGCGTCCAGTCGACCTGACGCACGCTCATCCCGCTCCTCGGGGTGCTGCCGGGCGCTCTGCTGAGCTCTCCGCGCTACCACCGTGCGCCGGCAAGTGCCAGCGGGCACTCTCGGGATCTCGCCGCGGTACCACAGCGCGCCTCCGAGTGCCGCCGAGCGCTCTCCCGATATCGCCGCTCCTTCACCCTGCTTGTCTGGGTGCCGCCGGGCGCTTTCCCGAACTTGCCGCACTACCACCGTGCGCCTCCAGGTGCCGCTGTGCGTCCGGTCGACCCGACGCACGCTCATCCCGCTCCTCGGGGTGCCGCCGGGCGCTCTGCTGAGCTCTCCGCGCTACCACCGTGCGCTGAGAAGTGTCAGCGGGCACTCTCGGGATCTCGCCACGGTACCACCGCGCGCCTCCAAGTGCCACTGAGCGCTCTCGCCATATCGCCGCTCCTTCACCCCGCTTGTCGGGGTGCCGCCACGCGCTCTCCCGATATCGCCGCTCCTTCACCACGGTGCTCGGGGTGCCGCCGGGCGCTCTCCTGAGCTCGCAGCGGTAACACCGTGCGCCGGCAAGTGCCAGCGGGCACTCTCGGGATCTCGCCGCGGTACCACAGCGCGCCTCCGAGTGCCGCCGAGCGCTCTCCCGATATCGCTGCTCCTTCACCACAGTGCCTGGGGTGCCGCCGGGCGCACTGCCGAGCTCACAGCGATACCACCGCGTGCCTCCGAGTGCCGCTGAACGCTCTCCCGATATCGCCGCTCCTTCACCCTGCTTGTCTGGGTGCCGCCGGGCGCTCTCCCGAGCTTGCCGCACTACCACCGTGCGCCTCCAGGTGCCGCTGTGCGTCCAGTCGACCCGACGCACGCTCATCCCGCTCCTCGGGGTGCCACCGGAAGCTCTCCCGAGCTCGCCGCACTACCACCGTGCGCCTCCAGGTGCCGCTGTGCGTCCGGTCGACCCGACGCACGCTCATCCCGCTCCTCGGGGTGCCGCCGGGCGCTCTCCCGAGCTCGCCGCACTACCACCGTGCGCCTCCAGGTGCCGCTGTGCGTCCGGTCGACCCGACGCACGCTCATCCCGCTCCTCGGGGTGCCGCCGGACGCTCTCCCGAGCTCTTCGCTCTCCACCCTGCGCATGCGAGTGCCGCTGGGTGCTCTCGGGATCTCGCCGCGGTACCACAGCGCGCCTCTGAGTGCCGCCGAGCGCTCTACCGATATCGCCGCTCCTTCACCACGGTGCTCGGGGTGCAGCCGGGCGCTCTCCTGAGCTCGCAGCTGTACCACCGTGCGCCTCTGAGTGCCGCCGAGCGCTCTTCCGGTATCGACACTCGTTGACCCCGCACGTCGGGGTGCCGCCAGGCGCTCTCCCGATATCGCCGCTCCTTCACCACGGTGCTCGGGGTGCCGCCAGGCGCTCTCCCGATATCGCCGCTCCTTCACCCTGCTTGTCTGGGTGCCGCCGGGCGCTTTCCCGAGCTTGCCGCACTACCACCGTGCGCCTCCAGGTGCCGCTGTGCGTCCGGTCGACCCGACGCACGCTCATCCCGCTCCTCGGGGTGCCGCCGGGCGCTCTGCTGAGCTCTCCGCGCTACCACCGTGCGCTGAGAAGTGCCAGCGGGCACTCTCGGGATCTCGCCGCGGTACCACAGCGCGCCTCCGAGTGCCGCCGAGCGCTCTCCCGATATCGCTGCTCCTTCACCACAGTGCCTGGGGTGCCGCCGGGCGAACTGCCGAGCTCACAGCGATACCACCGCGTGCCTCCGAGTGCCGCTGAACGCTCTCCCGATATCGCCGCTCCTTCACCCTGCTTGTCTGGGTGCCGCCGGGCGCTTTCCCGAGCTTGCCGCACTACCACCGTGCGCCTCCAGGTGGCGCTGTGCGTCCAGTCGACCCGACGCATGCTCATCCCGCTCCTCGGGGTGCCGCCGGGCGCTCTCCCGAGCTCGCCGCACTACCACCGTGCGCCTCCAGGTGCCGCTGTGCGTCCGGTCGACCCGACGCACGCTCATCCCGCTCCTCGGGGTGCCGCCGGACGCTCTCCCGAGCTCGCCGCACTACCACCGTGCGCCTCCAGGTGCCGCTGTGCGTCCGGTCGACCCGACGCATGCTCATCCCGCTCCTCGGGGTGCCGCCGGACGCTCTCCCGAGCTCTTTACGCTCCACCCTGCGCATGCGAGTGCCGCTGGGTGCTCTCGGGATCTCGCCGCGGTACCACAGCGCGCCTCCGAGTGCCGCCGAACGCTCTCCCGATATCGCCGCTCCTTCACCACGGTGCTCGGGGTGCCGCCAGGTGCTCTGCCGAGCTCGCCGCGTTACCACCGTGCGCCTCAAGGTGCCGCTGTACGTCCGGTCGACCCGACGCACGCTCATCCCACTTCTCGGGGTGCCACCGGGCGCTCTCCCGAGCTCGTCGCGCTACCACCGTGCGCCTCCAGGTGCCGCTGTGCGTCCGGTCGACCCGACGCACGCTCATCCCGCTCCTCGGGGTGCCGCCGGACGCTCTCCCGAGCTCTTCGCGCTCCACCCTGCGCATGTGAGTGCCGCTGGGTGCTCTCGGTATCTCGCCGCGGTACCACAGCGCGCCTCTGAGTGCCGCCGAGCGCTCTCTCGATATTGCCGCTCCTTCACCACGGTGCTCGGGGTGCAGCCGGGCGCTCTCCTGAGCTCGCAGCGGTACCACCGTGCGCCTCCGAGTGCCGCCGAGCGCTCTCCCGGTATCGCCACTCGTTGACCCCGCACGTCGGGGTGCCGCCAGGCGCTCTCCCGATATCGCCGCTCCTTCACCACGGTGCTCGGGGTGCCGCCGGGCGCTCTCCTGAGCTCGCAGCGGTACCACCGTGCGCCTCCGAGTGCCGCCGAGCGCTCTCCCGGTATCGCCACTCGTTGACCCCGCACGTCGGGGTGCCGCCAGGCGCTCTCCCGATATCGCCGCTCCTTCACCACGGTGCTCGGGGTGCCGCCGGGCGCTCTCCTGAGGTCGCAGCGGTACCACCGTGCGCCTCCGAGTGCCGCCGAGCGCTCTCCCGGTATCGCCACTCGTTGACCCCGCACGTCGGGGTGCCGCCAGGCGCTCTCCCGATATCGCCGCTCCTTCACCACGGTGCTCGCGGTGCCGCCGGGCGCTCTCCTGAGCTCGCAGCGGTACCACCGTGCGCCGGCAAGTGCCAGCAGGCACTCTCGGGATCTCGCCGCGGTACCACAGCGCGCCTCCGAGTGCCGCAGAGCGCTCTCCCGATATCGCTGCTCCTTCACCACAGTGCCTGGGGTGCCGCCGGGCGCACTGCCGAGCTCACAGCGGTACCACCGCGTGCCTCCGAGTGCCGCTGAACGCTCTCCCGATATCGCCGCTCCTTCACCCTGCTTGTCTGGGTGCCGCCGGGCGCTTTCCCGAGCTCGCCGCACTACCACCGTGCGCCTCCAGGTGCCGCTGTACGTCCGGTCGACCCGACGCACGCTCATCCCACTTCTCGGGGTGCCACCGGGCGCTCTCCCGAGCTCGTCGCGCTACCACCGTGCGCCTCCAGGTGCCGCTGTGCGTCCGGTCGACCCGACGCACGCTCATCCCGCTCCTCGGGGTGCCGCCGGACGCTCTCCCGAGCTCTTCGCGCTCCACCCTGCGCATGCGAGTGCCGCTGGGTGCTCTCGGTATCTCGCCGCGGTACCACAGCGCGCCTCTGAGTGCCGCCGAGCGCTCTCTCGATATTGCCGCTCCTTCACCACGGTGCTCGGGGTGCAGCCGGGCGCTCTCCGGATCTCGCCGCGGTACCACCGTGCGCCTCCGAGTGCCGCCGAGCGCTCTCCCGGTATCGCCACTCGTTGACCCCGCACGTCGGGGTGCCGCCAGGCGCTCTCCCGATATCGCCGCTCCTTCACCACGGTGCTCGGGGTGCCGCCGGGCGCTCTCCTGAGCTCGCAGCGGTAACACCGTGCGCCGGCAAGTGCCAGCAGGCACTCTCGGGATCTCGCCGCGGTACCACAGCGCTCCTCCGAGTGCCGCAGAGCGCTCTCCCGATATCGCTGCTCCTTCACCACAGTGCCTGGGGTGCCGCCGGGCGCACTGCCGAGCTCACAGCGGTACCACCGCGTGCCTCCGAGTGCCGCTGAACGCTCTCCCGATATCGCCGCTCCTTCACCCTGCTTGTCTGGGTGCCGCCGGGCGCTTTCCCGAGCTCGCCGCACTACCACCGTGCGCCTCCAGGTGCCGCTGTACGTCCGGTCGACCCGACGCACGCTCATCCCACTTCTCGGGGTGCCACCGGGCGCTCTCCCGAGCTCGTCGCGCTACCACCGTGCGCCTCCAGGTGCCGCTGTGCGTCCGGTCGACCCGACGCACGCTCATCCCGCTCCTCGGGGTGCCGCCGGACGCTCTCCCGAGCTCTTCGCGCTCCACCCTGCGCATGCGAGTGCCGCTGGGTGCTCTCGGTATCTCGCCGCGGTACCACAGCGCGCCTCTGAGTGCCGCCGAGCGCTCTCTCGATATTGCCGCTCCTTCACCACGGTGCTCGGGGTGCAGCCGGGCGCTCTCGGGATCTCGCCGCGGTACCACAGCGCGCCTCCGAGTGCCGCCGAGCGCTCTCCCGGTATCGCCACTCGTTGACCCCGCACGTCGGGGTGCCGCCACGCGCTCTCCCGATATCGCCGCTCCTTCACCACGGTGCTCCGGGTGCCGCCGGGCGCTCTCCCGAGCTTGCCGCAATACCACCGTGCGCCTCCAGGTGCCGCTGTGCGTCCGGTCGACCCGACGCACGCTCATCCCGCTCCTCGGGGTGCTGCCGGGCGCTCTGCTGAGCTCTCCGCGCTACCACCGTGCGCCGGCAAGTGCCAGCGGGCACTCTCGGGATCTCGCCGCGGTACCACAGTGCGCCTCCGAGTGCCGCCGAGCCCTCTCCCGATATCGCCGCTCCTTCACCCCGCTTGTCTGGGTGCCGCCGGGCGCTTTCCCGAGCTTGCCGCACTACCACCGTGCGCCTCCAGGTGCCGCTGTGCGTCCGGTCGACCCGACGCACGCTCATCCCGCTCCTCGGGGTGCCGCCGGGCGCTCTGCTGAGCTCTCCGCGCTACCACCGTGCGCTGAGAAGTGCCAGCGGGCACTCTCGGGATCTCGCCGCGGTACCACAGCGCGCCTCCGAGTGCCGCCGAGCGCTCTCCCGATATCGCTGCTCCTTCACCACAGTGCCTGGGGTGCCGCCGGGCGAACTGCCGAGCTCACAGCGATACCACCGCGTGCCTCCGAGTGCCGCTGAACGCTCTCCCGATATCGCCGCTCCTTCACCCTGCTTGTCTGGGTGCCGCCGGGCGCTCTCCCGAGCTTGCCGCAATACCACCGTGCGCCTCCAGGTGCCGCTGTGCGTCCAGTCGACCCGACGCACGCTCATCCCGCTCCTCGGGGTGCCGCCGGACGCTCTCCCGAGCTCGCCGCACTACCACCGTGCGCCTCCAGGTGCCGCTGTGCGTCCGGTCGACCCGACGCACGCTCATCCCGCTCCTCGGGGTGCCGCCGGGCGCTCTCCCGAGCTCGCCGCACTACCACCGTGCGCCTCCAGGTGCCGCTGTGCGTCCGGTCGACCCGACGCATGCTCATCCCGCTCCTCGGGGTGCCGCCGGACGCTCTCCCGAGCTCGTCGCGCTACCACCGTGCGCCTCCAGGTGCCGCTGTGCGTCCGGTCGACCCGACGCATGCTCATCCCGCTCCTCGGGGTGCCGCCGGACGCTCTCCCGAGCTCGTCGCGCTACCACCGTGCGCCTCCAGGTGCCGCTGTGCGTCCGGTCGACCCGACGCACGCTCATCCCGCTCCTCGGGGTGCCGCCGGACGCTCTCCCGAGCTCGTCGCGCTACCACCGTGCGCCTCCAGGTGCCGCTGTGCGTCCGGTCGACCCGACGCACGCTCATCCCGCTCCTCGGGGTGCCGCCGGACGCTCTCCCGAGCTCTTCGCGCTCCACCCTGCGCATGTGAGTGCCGCTGGGTGCTCTCGGGATCTCGCCGCGGTACCACAGCGCGCCTCTGAGTGCCGCCGAGCGCTCTCTCGATATTGCCGCTCCTTCACCACGGTGCTCTGGGTGCAGCCGGGCGCTCTCCTGAGCTCGCAGCGGTACCACCGTGCGCCTCCGAGTGCCGCCGAGCGCTCTCCCGGTATTGCCACTCGTTGACCCCGCACGTCGGGGTGCCGCCAGGCGCTCTCCCGATATCGCCGCTCCTTCACCACAGTGCTCCGGGTGCCGCCGGGCGCTCTCCCGAGCTTGCCGCAATACCACCGTGCGCCTCCGGGTGCCGCTGTGCGTCCAGTCGACCTGACGCACGCTCATCCCGCTCCTCGGGGTGCTGCCGGGCGCTCTGCTGAGCTCTCCGCGCTACCACCGTGCGCCGGCAAGTGCCAGCGGGCACTCTCGGGATCTCGCCGCGGTACCACAGCGCGCCTCCGAGTGCCGCCGAGCGCTCTCCCGATATCGCCGCTCCTTCACCCTGCTTGTCTGGGTGCCGCCGGGCGCTTTCCCGAACTTGCCGCACTACCACCGTGCGCCTCCAGGTGCCGCTGTGCGTCCGGTCGACCCGACGCACGCTCATCCCGCTCCTCGGGGTGCCGCCGGGCGCTCTGCTGAGCTCTCCGCGCTACCACCGTGCGCTGAGAAGTGTCAGCGGGCACTCTCGGGATCTCGCCACGGTACCACCGCGCGCCTCCAAGTGCCACTGAGCGCTCTCGCCATATCGCCGCTCCTTCACCCCGCTTGTCGGGGTGCCGCCACGCGCTCTCCCGATATCGCCGCTCCTTCACCACGGTGCTCGGGGTGCCGCCGGGCGCTCTCCTGAGCTCGCAGCGGTAACACCGTGCGCCGGCAAGTGCCAGCGGGCACTCTCGGGATCTCGCCGCGGTACCACAGCGCGCCTCCGAGTGCCGCCGAGCGCTCTCCCGATATCGCTGCTCCTTCACCACAGTGCCTGGGGTGCCGCCGGGCGCACTGCCGAGCTCACAGCGATACCACCGCGTGCCTCCGAGTGCCGCTGAACGCTCTCCCGATATCGCCGCTCCTTCACCCTGCTTGTCTGGGTGCCGCCGGGCGCTCTCCCGAGCTTGCCGCACTACCACCGTGCGCCTCCAGGTGCCGCTGTGCGTCCAGTCGACCCGACGCACGCTCATCCCGCTCCTCGGGGTGCCACCGGAAGCTCTCCCGAGCTCGCCGCACTACCACCGTGCGCCTCCAGGTGCCGCTGTGCGTCCGGTCGACCCGACGCACGCTCATCCCGCTCCTCGGGGTGCCGCCGGGCGCTCTCCCGAGCTCGCCGCACTACCACCGTGCGCCTCCAGGTGCCGCTGTGCGTCCGGTCGACCCGACGCACGCTCATCCCGCTCCTCGGGGTGCCGCCGGACGCTCTCCCGAGCTCTTCGCTCTCCACCCTGCGCATGCGAGTGCCGCTGGGTGCTCTCGGGATCTCGCCGCGGTACCACAGCGCGCCTCTGAGTGCCGCCGAGCGCTCTACCGATATCGCCGCTCCTTCACCACGGTGCTCGGGGTGCAGCCGGGCGCTCTCCTGAGCTCGCAGCTGTACCACCGTGCGCCTCCGAGTGCCGCCGAGCGCTCTTCCGGTATCGACACTCGTTGACCCCGCACGTCGGGGTGCCGCCAGGCGCTCTCCCGATATCGCCGCTCCTTCACCACGGTGCTCGGGGTGCCGCCAGGCGCTCTCCCGATATCGCCGCTCCTTCACCCTGCTTGTCTGGGTGCCGCCGGGCGCTTTCCCGAGCTTGCCGCACTACCACCGTGCGCCTCCAGGTGCCGCTGTGCGTCCGGTCGACCCGACGCACGCTCATCCCGCTCCTCGGGGTGCCGCCGGGCGCTCTGCTGAGCTCTCCGCGCTACCACCGTGCGCTGAGAAGTGCCAGCGGGCACTCTCGGGATCTCGCCGCGGTACCACAGCGCGCCTCCGAGTGCCGCCGAGCGCTCTCCCGATATCGCTGCTCCTTCACCACAGTGCCTGGGGTGCCGCCGGGCGAACTGCCGAGCTCACAGCGATACCACCGCGTGCCTCCGAGTGCCGCTGAACGCTCTCCCGATATCGCCGCTCCTTCACCCTGCTTGTCTGGGTGCCGCCGGGCGCTTTCCCGAGCTTGCCGCACTACCACCGTGCGCCTCCAGGTGGCGCTGTGCGTCCAGTCGACCCGACGCATGCTCATCCCGCTCCTCGGGGTGCCGCCGGGCGCTCTCCCGAGCTCGCCGCACTACCACCGTGCGCCTCCAGGTGCCGCTGTGCGTCCGGTCGACCCGACGCACGCTCATCCCGCTCCTCGGGGTGCCGCCGGACGCTCTCCCGAGCTCGCCGCACTACCACCGTGCGCCTCCAGGTGCCGCTGTGCGTCCGGTCGACCCGACGCATGCTCATCCCGCTCCTCGGGGTGCCGCCGGACGCTCTCCCGAGCTCTTTACGCTCCACCCTGCGCATGCGAGTGCCGCTGGGTGCTCTCGGGATCTCGCCGCGGTACCACAGCGCGCCTCCGAGTGCCGCCGAACGCTCTCCCGATATCGCCGCTCCTTCACCACGGTGCTCGGGGTGCCGCCAGGTGCTCTGCCGAGCTCGCCGCGTTACCACCGTGCGCCTCAAGGTGCCGCTGTACGTCCGGTCGACCCGACGCACGCTCATCCCACTTCTCGGGGTGCCACCGGGCGCTCTCCCGAGCTCGTCGCGCTACCACCGTGCGCCTCCAGGTGCCGCTGTGCGTCCGGTCGACCCGACGCACGCTCATCCCGCTCCTCGGGGTGCCGCCGGACGCTCTCCCGAGCTCTTCGCGCTCCACCCTGCGCATGTGAGTGCCGCTGGGTGCTCTCGGGATCTCGCCGCGGTACCACAGCGCGCCTCTGAGTGCCGCCGAGCGCTCTCTCGATATTGCCGCTCCTTCACCACGGTGCTCGGGGTGCAGCCGGGCGCTCTCCTGAGCTCGCAGCGGTACCACCGTGCGCCTCCGAGTGCCGCCGAGCGCTCTCCCGGTATCGCCACTCGTTGACCCCGCACGTCGGGGTGCCGCCAGGCGCTCTCCCGATATCGCCGCTCCTTCACCACGGTGCTCGGGGTGCCGCCGGGCGCTCTCCTGAGCTCGCAGCGGTACCACCGTGCGCCTCCGAGTGCCGCCGAGCGCTCTCCCGGTATCGCCACTCGTTGACCCCGCACGTCGGGGTGCCGCCAGGCGCTCTCCCGATATCGCCGCTCCTTCACCACGGTGCTCGGGGTGCCGCCGGGCGCTCTCCTGAGGTCGCAGCGGTACCACCGTGCGCCTCCGAGTGCCGCCGAGCGCTCTCCCGGTATCGCCACTCGTTGACCCCGCACGTCGGGGTGCCGCCAGGCGCTCTCCCGATATCGCCGCTCCTTCACCACGGTGCTCGCGGTGCCGCCGGGCGCTCTCCTGAGCTCGCAGCGGTACCACCGTGCGCCGGCAAGTGCCAGCAGGCACTCTCGGGATCTCGCCGCGGTACCACAGCGCGCCTCCGAGTGCCGCAGAGCGCTCTCCCGATATCGCTGCTCCTTCACCACAGTGCCTGGGGTGCCGCCGGGCGCACTGCCGAGCTCACAGCGGTACCACCGCGTGCCTCCGAGTGCCGCTGAACGCTCTCCCGATATCGCCGCTCCACCCGCTGTGAGCTCGGCAGGTGCGCCCGGCGGCACCCCAGCGCCACTGTGCCGTGCAGCAGCGATATCGGGAGAGCGCTCTGCCGGCACTCCGGAGCGCACGCTCATCCCACTTCTCGGGGTGCCACCGGGCGCTCTCCCGAGCTCGTCGCGCTACCACCGTGCGCCTCCAGGTGCCGCTGTGCGTCCGGTCGACCCGACGCACGCTCATCCCGCTCCTCGGGGTGCCGCCGGACGCTCTCCCGAGCTCTTCGCGCTCCACCCTGCGCATGCGAGTGCCGCTGGGTGCTCTCGGTATCTCGCCGCGGTACCACAGCGCGCCTCTGAGTGCCGCCGAGCGCTCTCTCGATATTGCCGCTCCTTCACCACGGTGCTCGGGGTGCAGCCGGGCGCTCTCCGGATCTCGCCGCGGTACCACAGCGCGCCTCCGAGTGCCGCCGAGCGCTCTCCCGGTATCGCCACTCGTTGACCCCGCACGTCGGGGTGCCGCCACGCGCTCTCCCGATATCGCCGCTCCTTCACCACGGTGCTCCGGGTGCCGCCGGGCGCTCTCCCGAGCTTGCCGCAATACCACCGTGCGCCTCCAGGTGCCGCTGTGCGTCCCGTCGACCTGACGCACGCTCATCCCGCTCCTCGGGGTGCCGCCGGGCGCTCTGCTGAGCTCTCCGCGCTACCACCGTGCGCTGAGAAGTGCCAGCGGGCACTCTCGGGATCTCGCCGCGGTACCACAGCGCGCCTCCGAGTGCCGCCGAGCGCTCTCCCGATATCGCTGCTCCTTCACCACAGTGCCTGGGGTGCCGCCGGGCGAACTGCCGAGCTCACAGCGATACCACCGCGTGCCTCCGAGTGCCGCTGAACGCTCTCCCGATATCGCCGCTCCTTCACCCTGCTTGTCTGGGTGCCGCCGGGCGCTCTCCCGAGCTTGCCGCACTACCACCGTGCGCCTCCAGGTGCCGCTGTGCGTCCAGTCGACCCGACGCACGCTCATCCCGCTCCTCGGGGTGCCGCCGGACGCTCTCCCGAGCTCGCCGCACTACCACCGTGCGCCTCCAGGTGCCGCTGTGCGTCCGGTCGACCCGACGCACGCTCATCCCGCTCCTCGGGGTGCCGCCGGGCGCTCTCCCGAGCTCGCCGCACTACCACCGTGCGCCTCCAGGTGCCGCTGTGCGTCCGGTCGACCCGACGCATGCTCATCCCGCTCCTCGGGGTGCCGCCGGACGCTCTCCCGAGCTCGTCGCGCTACCACCGTGCGCCTCCAGGTGCCGCTGTGCGTCCGGTCGACCCGACGCATGCTCATCCCGCTCCTCGGGGTGCCGCCGGACGCTCTCCCGAGCTCGTCGCGCTACCACCGTGCGCCTCCAGGTGCCGCTGTGCGTCCGGTCGACCCGACGCACGCTCATCCCGCTCCTCGGGGTGCCGCCGGACGCTCTCCCGAGCTCTTCGCTCTCCACCCTGCGCATGCGAGTGCCGCTGGGTGCTCTCGGGATCTCGCCGCGGTACCACAGCGCGCCTCTGAGTGCCGCCGAGCGCTCTCCCGATATCGCCGCTCCTTCACCACGGTGCTCGGGGTGCAGCCGGGCGCTCTCCTGAGCTCGCAGCGGTACCACCGTGCGCCTCCGAGTGCCGCCGAGCGCTCTTCCGGTATCGACACTCGTTGACCCCGCACGTCGGGGTGCCGCCACGCGCTCTCCCGATATCGCCGCTCCTTCACCCTGCTTGTCTGGGTGCCGCCGGGCGCTCTCCCGAGCTTGCCGCAATATCACCGTGCGCCTCCAGGTGCCGCTGTGCGTCCCGTCGACCCGACGCACGCTCATCCCGCTCCTCGGGGTGCTGCCGGGCGCTCTGCTGAGCTCTCCGCGCTACCACCGTGCGCCGGCAAGTGCCAGCGGGCACTCTCGGGATCTCGCCGCGGTACCACCGTGCGCCTCCGAGTGCCGCCGAGCGCTCTCCCGATATCGCTGCTCCTTCACCACAGTGCCTGGGGTGCCGCTGGGCGAACTGCCGAGCTCACAGCGATACCACCGCGTGCCTCCGAGTGCCGCTGAACGCTCTCCCGATATCGCCGCTCCTTCACCCTGCTTGTCTGGGTGCCGCCGGGCGCTTTCCCGAGCTTGCCGCACTACCACCGTGCGCCTCCAGGTGGCGCTGTGCGTCCAGTCGACCCGACGCACGCTCATCCCGCTCCTCGGGGTGCCGCCGGGCGCTCTCCCGAGCTCGCCGCACTACCACCGTGCGCCTCCAGGTGCCGCTGTGCGTCCGGTCGACCCGACGCACGCTCATCCCGCTCCTCGGGGTGCCGCCGGACGCTCTCCCGAGCTCGCCGCACTACCACCGTGCGCCTCCAGGTGCCGCTGTGCGTCCGGTCGACCCGACGCATGCTCATCCCGCTCCTCGGGGTGCCGCCGGACGCTCTCCCGAGCTCTTTGCGCTCCACCCTGCGCATGCGAGTGCCGCTGGGTGCTCTCGGGATCTCGCCGCGGTACCACAGCGCGCCTCCGAGTGCCGCCGAGCCCTCTCCCGATATCGCCGCTCCTTCACCACGGTGCTCGGGGTGCCGCCAGGTGCTCTGCCGAGCTCGCCGCGTTACCACCGTGCGCCTCTGAGTGCCGCCGAGCGCTCTCCCGGTATCGACACTCGTTGACCCCGCACGTCGGGGTGCCGCCAGGCGCTCTCCCGATATCGCCGCTCCTTCACCACAGTGCTCGGGGTGCCGCCGGGCGCTCTCCCGAGCTTGCCGCACTACCACCGTGCGCCTCCAGGTGCCCCTGTGCGTCCGGTCGACCCGACGCACGCTCATCCCGCTCCTCGGGGTGCTGCCGGGCGCTCTGCTGAGCTCTCCGCGCTACCACCGTGCGCCGGCAAGTGCCAGCGGGCACTCTCGGGATCTCGCCGCGGTACCACAGCGCGCCTCCGAGTGCCGCCGAACGCTCTCCCGATATCGCCGCTCCTTCACCCTGCTTGTCTGGGTGCCGCCGGGCGCTTTCCCGAGCTCGCCGCACTACCACCGTGCGCCTCCAGGTGCCGCTGTACGTCCGGTCGACCCGACGCACGCTCATCCCACTTCTCGGGGTGCCACCGGGCGCTCTCCCGAGCTCGTCGCGCTACCACCGTGCGCCTCCAGGTGCCGCTGTGCGTCCGGTCGACCCGACGCACGCTCATCCCGCTCCTCGGGGTGCCGCCGGACGCTCTCCCGAGCTCTTCGCGCTCCACCCTGCGCATGTGAGTGCCGCTGGGTGCTCTCGGGATCTCGCCGCGGTACCACAGCGCGCCTCTGAGTGCCGCCGAGCGCTCTCTCGATATTGCCGCTCCTTCACCACGGTGCTCGGGGTGCAGCCGGGCGCTCTCCTGAGCTCGCAGCGGTACCACCGTGCGCCTCCGAGTGCCGCCGAGCGCTCTCCCGGTATTGCCACTCGTTGACCCCGCACGTCGGGGTGCCGCCAGGCGCTCTCCCGATATCGCCGCTCCTTCACCACAGTGCTCCGGGTGCCGCCGGGCGCTCTCCCGAGCTCGTCGCGCTACCACCGTGCGCCTCCAGGTGCCGCTGTGCGTCCGGTCGACCCGACGCACGCTCATCCCGCTCCTCGGGGTGCCGCCGGACGCTCTCCCGAGCTCGTCGCGCTACCACCGTGCGCCTCCAGGTGCCGCTGTGCGTCCGGTCGACCCGACGCACGCTCATCCCGCTCCTCGGGGTGCCGCCGGACGCTCTCCCGAGCTCGTCGCGCTACCACCGTGCGCCTCCAGGTGCCGCTGTGCGTCCGGTCGACCCGACGCACGCTCATCCCGCTCCTCGGGGTGCCGCCGGACGCTCTCCCGAGCTCTTCGCTCTCCACCCTGCGCATGCGAGTGCCGCTGGGTGCTCTCGGGATCTCGCCGCGGTACCACAGCGCGCCTCTGAGTGCCGCCGAGCGCTCTCCCGATATCGCCGCTCCTTCACCACGGTGCTCGGGGTGCAGCCGGGCGCTCTCCTGAGCTCGCAGCGGTACCACCGTGCGCCTCCGAGTGCCGCCGAGCGCTCTTCCGGTATCGACACTCGTTGACCCCGCACGTCGGGGTGCCGCCACGCGCTCTCCCGATATCGCCGCTCCTTCACCCTGCTTGTCTGGGTGCCGCCGGGCGCTCTCCCGAGCTTGCCGCAATACCACCGTGCGCCTCCAGGTGCCGCTGTGCGTCCGGTCGACCCGACGCACGCTCATCCCGCTCCTCGGGGTGCCGCCGGGCGCTCTGCTGAGCTCTCCGCGCTACCACCGTGCGCTGAGAAGTGCCAGCGGGCACTCTCGGGATCTCGCCGCGGTACCACAGCGCGCCTCCGAGTGCCGCCGAGCGCTCTCCCGATATCGCTGCTCCTTCACCACAGTGCCTGGGGTGCCGCCGGACGAACTGCCGAGCTCACAGCGATACCACCGCGTGCCTCCGAGTGCCGCTGAACGCTCTCCCGATATCGCCGCTCCTTCACCCTGCTTGTCTGGGTGCCGCCGGGCGCTTTCCCGAACTTGCCGCACTACCACCGTGCGCCTCCAGGTGGCGCTGTGCGTCCAGTCGACCCGACGCACGCTCATCCCGCTTTTCGGGGTGCCGCCGGGCGCTCTGCTGAGCTCTCCGCGCTACCACCGTGCGCTGAGAAGTGTCAGCGGGCACTCTCGGGATCTCGCCACGGTACCACCGCGCGCCTCCAAGTGCCACTGAGCGCTCTCGCCATATCGCCGCTCCTTCACCCCGCTTGTCGGGGTGCCGCCACGCGCTCTCCCGATATCGCCGCTCCTTCACCACGGTGCTCGGGGTGCCGCCGGGCGCTCTCCTGAGCTCGCAGCGGTAACACCGTGCGCCGGCAAGTGCCAGCGGGCACTCTCGGGATCTCGCCGCGGTACCACAGCGCGCCTCCGAGTGCCGCCGAGCGCTCTCCCGATATCGCTGCTCCTTCACCACAGTGCCTGGGGTGCCGCCGGGCGCACTGCCGAGCTCACAGCGATACCACCGCGTGCCTCCGAGTTCCGCTGAACGCTCTCCCGATATCGCCGCTCCTTCACCCTGCTTGTCTGGGTGCCGCCGGGCGCTCTCCCGAGCTTGCCGCACTACCACCGTGCGCCTCCAGGTGCCGCTGTGCGTCCAGTCGACCCGACGCACGCTCATCCCGCTCCTCGGGGTGCCGCCGGACGCTCTCCCGAGCTCGCCGCACTACCACCGTGCGCCTCCAGGTGCCGCTGTGCGTCCGGTCGACCCGACGCACGCTCATCCCGCTCCTCGGGGTGCCGCCGGGCGCTCTCCCGAGCTCGCCGCACTACCACCGTGCGCCTCCAGGTGCCGCTGTGCGTCCGGTCGACCCGACGCATGCTCATCCCGCTCCTCGGGGTGCCGCCGGACGCTCTCCCGAGCTCGTCGCGCTACCACCGTGCGCCTCCAGGTGCCGCTGTGCGTCCGGTCGACCCGACGCACGCTCATCCCGCTCCTCGGGGTGCCGCCGGACGCTCTCCCGAGCTCGTCGCGCTACCACCGTGCGCCTCCAGGTGCCGCTGTGCGTCCGGTCGACCCGACGCACGCTCATCCCGCTCCTCGGGGTGCCGCCGGACGCTCTCCCGAGCTCTTCGCTCTCCACCCTGCGCATGCGAGTGCCGCTGGGTGCTCTCGGGATCTCGCCGCGGTACCACAGCGCGCCTCTGAGTGCCGCCGAGCGCTCTACCGATATCGCCGCTCCTTCACCACGGTGCTCGGGGTGCAGCCGGGCGCTCTCCTGAGCTCGCAGCGGTACCACCGTGCGCCTCCGAGTGCCGCCGAGCGCTCTTCCGGTATCGACACTCGTTGACCCCGCACGTCGGGGTGCCGCCACGCGCTCTCCCGATATCGCCGCTCCTTCACCCTGCTTGTCTGGGTGCCGCCGGGCGCTCTCCCGAGCTTGCCGCAATACCACCGTGCGCCTCCAGGTGCCGCTGTGCGTCCAGTCGACCCGACGCACGCTCATCCCGCTCCTCGGGGTGCTGCCGGGCGCTCTGCTGAGCTCTCCGCGCTACCACCGTGCGCCGGCAAGTGCCAGCGGGCACTCTCGGGATCTCGCCGCGGTACCACAGCGCGCCTCCGAGTGCCGCCGAACGCTCTCCCGATATCGCCGCTCCTTCACCCTGCTTGTCTGGGTGCCGCCGGGCGCTTTCCCGAGCTCGCCGCACTACCACCGTGCGCCTCCAGGTGCCGCTGTACGTCCGGTCGACCCGACGCACGCTCATCCCACTTCTCGGGGTGCCACCGGGCGCTCTCCCGAGCTCGTCGCGCTACCACCGTGCGCCTCCAGGTGCCGCTGTGCGTCCGGTCGACCCGACGCACGCTCATCCCGCTCCTCGGGGTGCCGCCGGACGCTCTCCCGAGCTCTTCGCGCTCCACCCTGCGCATGTGAGTGCCGCTGGGTGCTCTCGGGATCTCGCCGCGGTACCACAGCGCGCCTCTGAGTGCCGCCGAGCGCTCTCTCGATATTGCCGCTCCTTCACCACGGTGCTCGGGGTGCAGCCGGGCGCTCTCCTGAGCTCGCAGCGGTACCACCGTGCGCCTCCGAGTGCCGCCGAGCGCTCTCCCGGTATTGCCACTCGTTGACCCCGCACGTCGGGGTGCCGCCAGGCGCTCTCCCGATATCGCCGCTCCTTCACCACAGTGCTCCGGGTGCCGCCGGGCGCTCTCCCGAGCTCGTCGCGCTACCACCGTGCGCCTCCAGGTGCCGCTGTGCGTCCGGTCGACCCGACGCACGCTCATCCCGCTCCTCGGGGTGCCGCCGGACGCTCTCCCGAGCTCGTCGCGCTACCACCGTGCGCCTCCAGGTGCCGCTGTGCGTCCGGTCGACCCGACGCACGCTCATCCCGCTCCTCGGGGTGCCGCCGGACGCTCTCCCGAGCTCGTCGCGCTACCACCGTGCGCCTCCAGGTGCCGCTGTGCGTCCGGTCGACCCGACGCACGCTCATCCCGCTCCTCGGGGTGCCGCCGGACGCTCTCCCGAGCTCTTCGCTCTCCACCCTGCGCATGCGAGTGCCGCTGGGTGCTCTCGGGATCTCGCCGCGGTACCACAGCGCGCCTCTGAGTGCCGCCGAGCGCTCTCCCGATATCGCCGCTCCTTCACCACGGTGCTCGGGGTGCAGCCGGGCGCTCTCCTGAGGTCGCAGCGGTACCACCGTGCGCCTCCGAGTGCCGCCGAGCGCTCTTCCGGTATCGACACTCGTTGACCCCGCACGTCGGGGTGCCGCCACGCGCTCTCCCGATATCGCCGCTCCTTCACCCTGCTTGTCTGGGTGCCGCCGGGCGCTCTCCCGAGCTTGCCGCAATACCACCGTGCGCCTCCAGGTGCCGCTGTGCGTCCGGTCGACCCGACGCACGCTCATCCCGCTCCTCGGGGTGCCGCCGGGCGCTCTGCTGAGCTCTCCGCGCTACCACCGTGCGCTGAGAAGTGCCAGCGGGCACTCTCGGGATCTCGCCGCGGTACCACAGCGCGCCTCCGAGTGCCGCCGAGCGCTCTCCCGATATCGCTGCTCCTTCACCCTGCTTGTCTGGGTGCCGCCGGACGAACTGCCATGCTCACAGCGATACCACCGCGTGCCTCCGAGTGCCGCTGAACGCTCTCCCGATATCGCCGCTCCTTCACCCTGCTTGTCTGGGTGCCGCCGGGCGCTTTCCCGAACTTGCCGCACTACCACCGTGCGCCTCCAGGTGGCGCTGTGCGTCCAGTCGACCCGACGCACGCTCATCCCGCTCCTCGGGGTGCCGCCGGGCGCTCTGCTGAGCTCTCCGCGCTACCACCGTGCGCTGAGAAGTGTCAGCGGGCACTCTCGGGATCTCGCCACGGTACCACCGCGCGCCTCCAAGTGCCACTGAGCGCTCTCGCCATATCGCCGCTCCTTCACCCCGCTTGTCGGGGTGCCGCCACGCGCTCTCCCGATATCGCCGCTCCTTCACCACGGTGCTCGGGGTGCCGCCGGGCGCTCTCCTGAGCTCGCAGCGGTAACACCGTGCGCCGGCAAGTGCCAGCGGGCACTCTCGGGATCTCGCCGCGGTACCACAGCGCGCCTCCGAGTGCCGCCGAGCGCTCTCCCGATATCGCTGCTCCTTCACCACAGTGCCTGGGGTGCCGCCGGGCGCACTGCCGAGCTCACAGCGATACCACCGCGTGCCTCCGAGTGCCGCTGAACGCTCTCCCGATATCGCCGCTCCTTCACCCTGCTTGTCTGGGTGCCGCCGGGCGCTCTCCCGAGCTTGCCGCACTACCACCGTGCGCCTCCAGGTGCCGCTGTGCGTCCAGTCGACCCGACGCACGCTCATCCCGCTCCTCGGGGTGCCGCCGGACGCTCTCCCGAGCTCGCCGCACTACCACCGTGCGCCTCCAGGTGCCGCTGTGCGTCCGGTCGACCCGACGCACGCTCATCCCGCTCCTCGGGGTGCCGCCGGGCGCTCTCCCGAGCTCGCCGCACTACCACCGTGCGCCTCCAGGTGCCGCTGTGCGTCCGGTCGACCCGACGCATGCTCATCCCGCTCCTCGGGGTGCCGCCGGACGCTCTCCCGAGCTCGTCGCGCTACCACCGTGCGCCTCCAGGTGCCGCTGTGCGTCCGGTCGACCCGACGCATGCTCATCCCGCTCCTCGGGGTGCCGCCGGACGCTCTCCCGAGCTCGTCGCGCTACCACCGTGCGCCTCCAGGTGCCGCTGTGCGTCCGGTCGACCCGACGCACGCTCATCCCGCTCCTCGGGGTGCCGCCGGACGCTCTCCCGAGCTCTTCGCTCTCCACCCTGCGCATGCGAGTGCCGCTGGGTGCTCTCGGGATCTCGCCGCGGTACCACAGCGCGCCTCTGAGTGCCGCCGAGCGCTCTACCGATATCGCCGCTCCTTCACCACGGTGCTCGGGGTGCAGCCGGGCGCTCTCCTGAGCTCGCAGCGGTACCACCGTGCGCCTCCGAGTGCCGCCGAGCGCTCTTCCGGTATCGACACTCGTTGACCCCGCACGTCGGGGTGCCGCCACGCGCTCTCCCGATATCGCCGCTCCTTCACCCTGCTTGTCTGGGTGCCGCCGGGCGCTCTCCCGAGCTTGCCGCAATACCACCGTGCGCCTCCAGGTGCCGCTGTGCGTCCAGTCGACCCGACGCACGCTCATCCCGCTCCTCGGGGTGCTGCCGGGCGCTCTGCTGAGCTCTCCGCGCTACCACCGTGCGCCGGCAAGTGCCAGCGGGCACTCTCGGGATCTCGCCGCGGTACCACAGCGCGCCTCCGAGTGCCGCCGAGCGCTCTCCCGATATCGCTGCTCCTTCACCACAGTGCCTGGGGTGCCGCCGGGCGAACTGCCGAGCTCACAGCGATACCACCGCGTGCCTCCGACTGCCGCTGAACGCTCTCCCGATATCGCCGCTCCTTCACCCTGCTTGTCTGGGTGCCGCCGGGCGCTCTCCCGAGCTTGCCGCACTACCACCGTGCGCCTCCAGGTGGCGCTGTGCGTCCAGTCGACCCGACGCACGCTCATCCCGCTCCTCGGGGTGCCGCCGGGCGCTCTCCCGAGCTCGCCGCACTACCACCGTGCGCCTCCAGGTGCCGCTGTGCGTCCGGTCGACCCGACGCACGCTCATCCCGCTCCTCGGGGTGCCGCCGGGCGCTCTCCCGAGCTCGCCGCACTACCACCGTGCGCCTCCAGGTGCCGCTGTGCGTCCGGTCGACCCGACGCACGCTCATCCCGCTCCTCGGGGTGCCGCCGGGCGCTCTCCCGAGCTCGCCGCACTACCACCGTGCGCCTCCAGGTGCCGCTGTGCGTCCGGTCGACCCGACGCACGCTCATCCCGCTCCTCGGGGTGCCGCCGGGCGCTCTGCTGAGCTCTCCGCGCTACCACCGTGCGCTGAGAAGTGTCAGCGGGCACTCTCGGGATCTCGCCACGGTACCACCGCGCGCCTCCAAGTGCCACTGAGCGCTCTCGCCATATCGCCGCTCCTTCACCCCGCTTGTCGGGGTGCCGCCACGCGCTCTCCCGATATCGCCGCTCCTTCACCACGGTGCTCGGGGTGCCGCCGGGCGCTCTCCTGAGCTCGCAGCGGTAACACCGTGCGCCGGCAAGTGCCAGCGGGCACTCTCGGGATCTCGCCGCGGTACCACAGCGCGCCTCCGAGTGCCGCCGAGCGCTCTCCCGATATCGCTGCTCCTTCACCACAGTGCCTGGGGTGCCGCCGGGCGAACTGCCGAGCTCACAGCGATACCACCGCGTGCCTCCGAGTGCCGCTGAACGCTCTCCCGATATCGCCGCTCCTTCACCCTGCTTGTCTGGGTGCCGCCGGGGGCTTTCCCGAGCTTGCCGCACTACCACCGTGCGCCTCCAGGTGCCGCTGTGCGTCCAGTCGACCCGACGCACGCGCATCCCGCTCCTCGGGGTGCCGCCGGGCGCTCTCCCGAGCTCGCCGCACTACCACCGTGCGCCTCCAGGTGCCGCTGTGCGTCCGGTCGACCCGACGCACGCTCATCCCGCTCCTCGGGGTGCCGCCGGGCGCTCTCCCGAGCTTGCCGCACTACCACCGTGCGCCTCCAGGTGCCGCTGTGCGTCCGGTCGACCCGACGCACGCTCATCCCGCTCCTCGGGGTGCTGCCGGGCGCTCTGCTGAGCTCTCCGCGCTACCACCGTGCGCCGGCAAGTGCCAGCGGGCACTCTCGGGATCTCGCCGCGGTACCACAGCGCGCCTCCGAGTGCCGCCGAACGCTCTCCCGATATCGCCGCTCCTTCACCCTGCTTGTCTGGGTGCCGCCGGGCGCTTTCCCGAGCTCGCCGCACTACCACCGTGCGCCTCCAGGTGCCGCTGTACGTCCAGTCGACCCGACGCACGCTCATCCCACTTCTCGGGGTGCCACCGGGCGCTCTCCCGAGCTCGTCGCGCTACCACCGTGCGCCTCCAGGTGCCGCTGTGCGTCCGGTCGACCCGACGCACGCTCATCCCGCTCCTCGGGGTGCCGCCGGACGCTCTCCCGAGCTCTTCGCGCTCCACCCTGCGCATGTGAGTGCCGCTGGGTGCTCTCGGAATCTCGCCGCGGTACCACAGCGCGCCTCCGAGTGCCGGCGAGCCCTCTCCCGATATCGCCGCTCCTTCACCACGGTGCTCGGGGTGCCGCCAGGTGCTCTGCCGAGCTCGCCGCGTTACCACCGTGCGCCTCTGAGTGCCGCCGAGCGCTCTCCCGGTATCGACACTCGTTGACCCCGCACGTCGGGGTGCCGCCAGGCGCTCTCCCGATATCGCCGCTCCTTCACCACAGTGCTCGGGGTGCCGCCGGGCGCTCTCCCGAGCTTGCCGCACTACCACCGTGCGCCTCCAGGTGCCGCTGTGCGTCCGGTCGACCCGACGCACGCTCATCCCGCTCCTCGGGGTGCTGCCGGGCGCTCTGCTGAGCTCTCCGCGCTACCACCGTGCGCCGGCAAGTGCCAGCGGGCACTCTCGGGATCTCGCCGCGGTACCACAGCGCGCCTCCGAGTGCCGCCGAACGCTCTCCCGATATCGCCGCTCCTTCACCCTGCTTGTCTGAGTGCCGCCGGGCGCTTTCCCGAGCTCGCCGCACTACCACCGTGCGCCTCCAGGTGCCGCTGTACGTCCGGTCGACCCGACGCACGCTCATCCCACTTCTCGGGGTGCCACCGGGCGCTCTCCCGAGCTCGTCGCGCTACCACCGTGCGCCTCCAGGTGCCGCTGTGCGTCCGGTCGACCCGACGCACGCTCATCCCGCTCCTCGGGGTGCCGCCGGACGCTCTCCCGAGCTCTTCGCGCTCCACCCTGCGCATGTGAGTGCCGCTGGGTGCTCTCGGGATCTCGCCGCGGTACCACAGCGCGCCTCTGAGTGCCGCCGAGCGCTCTCTCGATATTGCCGCTCCTTCACCACAGTGCTCCGGGTGCCGCCGGGCGCTCTCCCGAGCTTGCCGCAATACCACCGTGCGCCTCCGGGTGCCGCTGTGCGTCCAGTCGACCTGACGCACGCTCATCCCGCTCCTCGGGGTGCTGCCGGGCGCTCTGCTGAGCTCTACGCGCTACCACCGTGCGCCGGCAAGTGCCAGCGGGCACTCTCGGGATCTCGCCGCGGTACCACAGCGCGCCTCCGAGTGCCGCCGAGCGCTCTCCCGATATCGCCGCTCCTTCACCCTGCTTGTCTGGGTGCCGCCGGGCGCTTTCCCCGAACTTGCCGCACTACCACCGTGCGCCTCCAGGTGCCGCTGTGCGTCCGGTCGACCCGACGCACGCTCATCCCGCTCCTCGGGGTGCCGCCGGGCGCTCTGCTGAGCTCTCCGCGCTACCACCGTGCGCTGAGAAGTGTCAGCGGGCACTCTCGGGATCTCGCCACGGTACCACCGCGCGCCTCCAAGTGCCACTGAGCGCTCTCGCCATATCGCCGCTCCTTCACCCCGCTTGTCGGGGTGCCGCCACGCGCTCTCCCGATATCGCCGCTCCTTCACCACGGTGCTCGGGGTGCCGCCGGGCGCTCTCCTGAGCTCGCAGCGGTAACACCGTGCGCCGGCAAGTGCCAGCGGGCACTCTCGGGATCTCGCCGCGGTACCACAGCGCGCCTCCGAGTGCCGCCGAGCGCTCTCCCGATATCGCTGCTCCTTCACCACAGTGCCTGGGGTGCCGCCGGGCGCACTGCCGAGCTCACAGCGATACCACCGCGTGCCTCCGAGTGCCGCTGAACGCTCTCCCGATATCGCCGCTCCTTCACCCTGCTTGTCTGGGTGCCGCCGGGCGCTCTCCCGAGCTTGCCGCACTACCACCGTGCGCCTCCAGGTGCCGCTGTGCGTCCAGTCGACCCGACGCACGCTCATCCCGCTCCTCGGGGTGCCGCCGGACGCTCTCCCGAGCTCGCCGCACTACCACCGTGCGCCTCCAGGTGCCGCTGTGCGTCCGGTCGACCCGACGCACGCTCATCCCGCTCCTCGGGGTGCCGCCGGGCGCTCTCCCGAGCTCGCCGCACTACCACCGTGCGCCTCCAGGTGCCGCTGTGCGTCCGGTCGACCCGACGCATGCTCATCCCGCTCCTCGGGGTGCCGCCGGACGCTCTCCCGAGCTCTTTGCGCTCCACCCTGCACATGCGAGTGCCGCTGGGTGCTCTCGGGATCTCGCCGCGGTACCACAGCGCGCCTCCGAGTGCCGCCGAGCCCTCTCCCGATATCGCCGCTCCTTCACCACGGTGCTCGGGGTGCCGCCAGGTGCTCTGCCGAGCTCGCCGCGTTACCACCGTGCGCCTCTGAGTGCCGCCGAGCGCTCTCCCGGTATCGACACTCGTTGACCCCGCACGTCGGGGTGCCGCCAGGCGCTCTCCCGATATCGCCGCTCCTTCACCACAGTGCTCGGGGTGCCGCCGGGCGCTCTCCCGAGCTTGCCGCACTACCACCGTGCGCCTCCAGGTGCCGCTGTGCGTCCGGTCGACCCGACGCACGCTCATCCCCCTCCTCGGGGTGCTGCCGGGCGCTCTGCTGAGCTCTCCGCGCTACCACCGTGCGCCGGCAAGTGCCAGCGGGCACTCTCGGGATCTCGCCGCGGTACCACAGCGCGCCTCCGAGTGCCGCCGAACGCTCTCCCGATATCGCCGCTCCTTCACCCTGCTTGTCTGGGTGCTGACGGGCGCTTTCCCGAGCTCGCCGCACTACCACCGTGCGCCTCCAGGTGCCGCTGTACGTCCGGTCGACCCGACGCACGCTCATCCCACTTCTCGGGGTGCCACCGGGCGCTCTCCCGAGCTCGTCGCGCTACCACCGTGCGCCTCCAGGTGCCGCTGTGCGTCCGGTCGACCCGACGCACGCTCATCCCGCTCCTCGGGGTGCCGCCGGACGCTCTCCCGAGCTCTTCGCGCTCCACCCTGCGGATGTGAGTGCCGCTGGGTGCTCTCGGGATCTCGCCGCGGTACCACAGCGCGCCTCTGAGTGCCGCCGAGCGCTCTCTCGATATTGCCGCTCCTTCACCACAGTGCTCCGGGTGCCGCCGGGCGCTCTCCCGAGCTTGCCGCAATACCACCGTGCGCCTCCGGGTGCCGCTGTGCGTCCGGTCGACCTGACGCACGCTCATCCCGCTCCTCGGGGTGCTGCCGGGCGCTCTGCTGAGCTCTCCGCGCTACCACCGTGCGCCGGCAAGTGCCAGCGGGCACTCTCGGGATCTCGCCGCGGTACCACAGCGCGCCTCCGAGTGCCGCCGAGCGCTCTCCCGATATCGCCGCTCCTTCACCCTGCTTGTCTGGGTGCCGCCGGGCGCTTTCCCGAACTTGCCGCACTACCACCGTGCGCCTCCAGGTGCCGCTGTGCGTCCGGTCGACCCGACGCACGCTCATCCCGCTCCTCGGGGTGCCGCCGGGCGCTCTGCTGAGCTCTCCGCGCTACCACCGTGCGCTGAGAAGTGTCAGCGGGCACTCTCGGGATCTCGCCACGGTACCACCGCGCGCCTCCAAGTGCCACTGAGCGCTCTCGCCATATCGCCGCTCCTTCACCCCGCTTGTCGGGGTGCCGCCACGCGCTCTCCCGATATCGCCGCTCCTTCACCACGGTGCTCGGGGTGCCGCCGGGCGCTCTCCTGAGCTCCCAGCGGTAACACCGTGCGCCGGCAAGTGCCAGCGGGCACTCTCGGGATCTCGCCGCGGTACCACAGCGCGCCTCCGAGTGCCGCCGAGCGCTCTCCCGGTATTGCCACTCGTTGACCCCGCACGTCGGGGTGCCGCCAGGCGCTCTCCCGATATCGCCGCTCCTTCACCACAGTGCTCCGGGTGCCGCCGGGCGCTCTCCCGAGCTCGTCGCGCTACCACCGTGCGCCTCCAGGTGCCGCTGTGCGTCCGGTCGACCCGACGCACGCTCATCCCGCTCCTCGGGGTGCCGCCGGACGCTCTCCCGAGCTCGTCGCGCTACCACCGTGCGCCTCCAGGTGCCGCTGTGCGTCCGGTCGACCCGACGCACGCTCATCCCGCTCCTCGGGGTGCCGCCGGACGCTCTCCCGAGCTCTTCGCGCTCCACCCTGCGCATGTGAGTGCCGCTGGGTGCTCTCGGAATCTCGCCGCGGTACCACAGCGCGCCTCCGAGTGCCGGCGAGCCCTCTCCCGATATCGCCGCTCCTTCACCACGGTGCTCGGGGTGCCGCCAGGTGCTCTGCCGAGCTCGCCGCGTTACCACCGTGCGCCTCTGAGTGCCGCCGAGCGCTCTCCCGGTATCGACACTCGTTGACCCCGCACGTCGGGGTGCCGCCAGGCGCTCTCCCGATATCGCCGCTCCTTCACCACAGTGCTCGGGGTGCCGCCGGGCGCTCTCCCGAGCTTGCCGCACTACCACCGTGCGCCTCCAGGTGCCGCTGTGCGTCCGGTCGACCCGACGCACGCTCATCCCGCTCCTCGGGGTGCTGCCGGGCGCTCTGCTGAGCTCTCCGCGCTACCACCGTGCGCCGGCAAGTGCCAGCGGGCACTCTCGGGATCTCGCCGCGGTACCACAGCGCGCCTCCGAGTGCCGCCGAACGCTCTCCCGATATCGCCGCTCCTTCACCCTGCTTGTCTGAGTGCCGCCGGGCGCTTTCCCGAGCTCGCCGCACTACCACCGTGCGCCTCCAGGTGCCGCTGTACGTCCGGTCGACCCGACGCACGCTCATCCCACTTCTCGGGGTGCCACCGGGCGCTCTCCCGAGCTCGTCGCGCTACCACCGTGCGCCTCCAGGTGCCGCTGTGCGTCCGGTCGACCCGACGCACGCTCATCCCGCTCCTCGGGGTGCCGCCGGACGCTCTCCCGAGCTCTTCGCGCTCCACCCTGCGCATGTGAGTGCCGCTGGGTGCTCTCGGGATCTCGCCGCGGTACCACAGCGCGCCTCTGAGTGCCGCCGAGCGCTCTCTCGATATTGCCGCTCCTTCACCACAGTGCTCCGGGTGCCGCCGGGCGCTCTCCCGAGCTTGCCGCAATACCACCGTGCGCCTCCGGGTGCCGCTGTGCGTCCAGTCGACCTGACGCACGCTCATCCCGCTCCTCGGGGTGCTGCCGGGCGCTCTGCTGAGCTCTACGCGCTACCACCGTGCGCCGGCAAGTGCCAGCGGGCACTCTCGGGATCTCGCCGCGGTACCACAGCGCGCCTCCGAGTGCCGCCGAGCGCTCTCCCGATATCGCCGCTCCTTCACCCTGCTTGTCTGGGTGCCGCCGGGCGCTTTCCCGAACTTGCCGCACTACCACCGTGCGCCTCCAGGTGCCGCTGTGCGTCCGGTCGACCCGACGCACGCTCATCCCGCTCCTCGGGGTGCCGCCGGGCGCTCTGCTGAGCTCTCCGCGCTACCACCGTGCGCTGAGAAGTGTCAGCGGGCACTCTCGGGATCTCGCCACGGTACCACCGCGCGCCTCCAAGTGCCACTGAGCGCTCTCGCCATATCGCCGCTCCTTCACCCCGCTTGTCGGGGTGCCGCCACGCGCTCTCCCGATATCGCCGCTCCTTCACCACGGTGCTCGGGGTGCCGCCGGGCGCTCTCCTGAGCTCGCAGCGGTAACACCGTGCGCCGGCAAGGGCCAGCGGGCACTCTCGGGATCTCGCCGCGGTACCACAGCGCGCCTCCGAGTGCCGCCGAGCGCTCTCCCGATATCGCTGCTCCTTCACCACAGTGCCTGGGGTGCCGCCGGGCGCACTGCCGAGCTCACAGCGATACCACCGCGTGCCTCCGAGTGCCGCTGAACGCTCTCCCGATATCGCCGCTCCTTCACCCTGCTTGTCTGGGTGCCGCCGGGCGCTCTCCCGAGCTTGCCGCACTACCACCGTGCGCCTCCAGGTGCCGCTGTGCGTCCGGTCGACCCGACGCACGCTCATCCCGCTCCTCGGGGTGCCGCCGGGCGCTCTCCCGAGCTCGCCGCACTACCACCGTGCGCCTCCAGGTGCCGCTGTGCGTCCGGTCGACCCGACGCATGCTCATCCCGCTCCTCGGGGTGCCGCCGGACGCTCTCCCGAGCTCTTTGCGCTCCACCCTGCACATGCGAGTGCCGCTGGGTGCTCTCGGGATCTCGCCGCGGTACCACAGCGCGCCTCCGAGTGCCGCCGAGCCCTCTCCCGATATCGCCGCTCCTTCACCACGGTGCTCGGGGTGCCGCCAGGTGCTCTGCCGAGCTCGCCGCGTTACCACCGTGCGCCTCTGAGTGCCGCCGAGCGCTCTCCCGGTATCGACACTCGTTGACCCCGCACGTCGGGGTGCCGCCAGGCGCTCTCCCGATATCGCCGCTCCTTCACCACAGTGCTCGGGGTGCCGCCGGGCGCTCTCCCGAGCTTGCCGCACTACCACCGTGCGCCTCCAGGTGCCGCTGTGCGTCCGGTCGACCCGACGCACGCTCATCCCCCTCCTCGGGGTGCTGCCGGGCGCTCTGCTGAGCTCTCCGCGCTACCACCGTGCGCCGGCAAGTGCCAGCGGGCACTCTCGGGATCTCGCCGCGGTACCACAGCGCGCCTCCGAGTGCCGCCGAACGCTCTCCCGATATCGCCGCTCCTTCACCCTGCTTGTCTGGGTGCTGACGGGCGCTTTCCCGAGCTCGCCGCACTACCACCGTGCGCCTCCAGGTGCCGCTGTACGTCCGGTCGACCCGACGCACGCTCATCCCACTTCTCGGGGTGCCACCGGGCGCTCTCCCGAGCTCGTCGCGCTACCACCGTGCGCCTCCAGGTGCCGCTGTGCGTCCGGTCGACCCGACGCACGCTCATCCCGCTCCTCGGGGTGCCGCCGGACGCTCTCCCGAGCTCTTCGCGCTCCACCCTGCGCATGTGAGTGCCGCTGGGTGCTCTCGGGATCTCGCCGCGGTACCACAGCGCGCCTCTGAGTGCCGCCGAGCGCTCTCTCGATATTGCCGCTCCTTCACCACGGTGCTCTGGGTGCAGCCGGGCGCTCTCCTGAGCTCGCAGCGGTACCACCGTGCGCCTCCGAGTGCCGCCGAGCGCTCTCCCGGTATTGCCACTCGTTGACCCCGCACGTCGGGGTGCCGCCAGGCGCTCTCCCGATATCGCCGCTCCTTCACCACAGTGCTCCGGGTGCCGCCGGGCGCTCTCCCGAGCTTGCCGCAATACCACCGTGCGCCTCCGGGTGCCGCTGTGCGTCCAGTCGACCTGACGCACGCTCATCCCGCTCCTCGGGGTGCTGCCGGGCGCTCTGCTGAGCTCTCCGCGCTACCACCGTGCGCCGGCAAGTGCCAGCGGGCACTCTCGGGATCTCGCCGCGGTACCACAGCGCGCCTCCGAGTGCCGCCGAGCGCTCTCCCGATATCGCCGCTCCTTCACCCTGCTTGTCTGGGTGCCGCCGGGCGCTTTCCCGAACTTGCCGCACTACCACCGTGCGCCTCCAGGTGCCGCTGTGCGTCCGGTCGACCCGACGCACGCTCATCCCGCTCCTCGGGGTGCCGCCGGGCGCTCTGCTGAGCTCTCCGCGCTACCACCGTGCGCTGAGAAGTGTCAGCGGGCACTCTCGGGATCTCGCCACGGTACCACCGCGCGCCTCCAAGTGCCACTGAGCGATCTCGCCATATTGCCGCTCCTTCACCCCGCTTGTCGGGGTGCCGCCACGCGCTCTCCCGATATCGCCGCTCCTTCACCACGGTGCTCGGGGTGCCGCCGGGCGCTCTCCTGAGCTCGCAGCGGTAACACCGTGCGCCGGCAAGTGCCAGCGGGCACTCTCGGGATCTCGCCGCGGTACCACAGCGCGCCTCCGAGTGCCGCCGAGCGCTCTCCCGATATCGCTGCTCCTTCACCACAGTGCCTGGGGTGCCGCCGGGCGCACTGCCGAGCTCACAGCGATACCACCGCGTGCCTCCGAGTGCCGCTGAACGCTCTCCCGATATCGCCGCTCCTTCACCCTGCTTGTCTGGGTGCCGCCGGGCGCTCTCCCGAGCTTGCCGCACTACCACCGTGCGCCTCCAGGTGCCGCTGTGCGTCCAGTCGACCCGACGCACGCTCATCCCGCTCCTCGGGGTGCCGCCGGACGCTCTCCCGAGCTCGCCGCACTACCACCGTGCGCCTCCAGGTGCCGCTGTGCGTCCGGTCGACCCGACGCACGCTCATCCCGCTCCTCGGGGTGCCGCCGGGCGCTCTCCCGAGCTCGCCGCACTACCACCGTGCGCCTCCAGGTGCCGCTGTGCGTCCGGTCGACCCGACGCATGCTCATCCCGCTCCTCGGGGTGCCGCCGGACGCTCTCCCGAGCTCTTCGCGCTCCACCCTGCACATGCGAGTGCCGCTGGGTGCTCTCGGGATCTCGCCGCGGTACCACAGCGCGCCTCCGAGTGCCGCCGAGCCCTCTCCCGATATCGCCGCTCCTTCACCACGGTGCTCGGGGTGCCGCCAGGTGCTCTGCCGAGCTCGCCGCGTTACCACCGTGCGCCTCTGAGTGCCGCCGAGCGCTCTCCCGGTATCGACACTCGTTGACCCCGCACGTCGGGGTGCCGCCAGGCGCTCTCCCGATATCGCCGCTCCTTCACCACAGTGCTCGGGGTGCCGCCGGGCGCTCTCCCGAGCTTGCCGCACTACCACCGTGCGCCTCCAGGTGCCGCTGTGCGTCCGGTCGACCCGACGCACGCTCATCCCGCTCCTCGGGGTGCTGCCGGGCGCTCTGCTGAGCTCTCCGCGCTACCACCGTGCGCCGGCAAGTGCCAGCGGGCACTCTCGGGATCTCGCCGCGGTACCACAGCGCGCCTCCGAGTGCCGCCGAACGCTCTCCCGATATCGCCGCTCCTTCACCCTGCTTGTCTGGGTGCTGACGGGCGCTTTCCCGAGCTCGCCGCACTACCACCGTGCGCCTCCAGGTGCCGCTGTACGTCCGGTCGACCCGACGCACGCTCATCCCACTTCTCGGGGTGCCACCGGGCGCTCTCCCGAGCTCGTCGCGCTACCACCGTGCGCCTCCAGGTGCCGCTGTGCGTCCGGTCGACCCGACGCACGCTCATCCCGCTCCTCGGGGTGCCGCCGGACGCTCTCCCGAGCTCTTCGCGCTCCACCCTGCGCATGTGAGTGCCGCTGGGTGCTCTCGGGATCTCGCCGCGGTACCACAGCGCGCCTCTGAGTGCCGCCGAGCGCTCTCTCGATATTGCCGCTCCTTCACCACGGTGCTCTGGGTGCAGCCGGGCGCTCTCCTGAGCTCGCAGCGGTACCACCGTGCGCCTCCGAGTGCCGCCGAGCGCTCTCCCGGTATTGCCACTCGTTGACCCCGCACGTCGGGGTGCCGCCAGGCGCTCTCCCGATATCGCCGCTCCTTCACCACAGTGCTCCGGGTGCCGCCGGGCGCTCTCCCGAGCTTGCCGCAATACCACCGTGCGCCTCCGGGTGCCGCTGTGCGTCCAGTCGACCTGACGCACGCTCATCCCGCTCCTCGGGGTGCTGCCGGGCGCTCTGCTGAGCTCTCCGCGCTACCACCGTGCGCCGGCAAGTGCCAGCGGGCACTCTCGGGATCTCGCCGCGGTACCACAGCGCGCCTCCGAGTGCCGCCGAGCGCTCTCCCGATATCGCCGCTCCTTCACCCTGCTTGTCTGGGTGCCGCCGGGCGCTTTCCCGAACTTGCCGCACTACCACCGTGCGCCTCCAGGTGCCGCTGTGCGTCCGGTCGACCCGACGCACGCTCATCCCGCTCCTCGGGGTGCCGCCGGGCGCTCTGCTGAGCTCTCCGCGCTACCACCGTGCGCTGAGAAGTGTCAGCGGGCACTCTCGGGATCTCGCCACGGTACCACCGCGCGCCTCCAAGTGCCACTGAGCGCTCTCGCCATATCGCCGCTCCTTCACCCCGCTTGTCGGGGTGCCGCCACGCGCTCTCCCGATATCGCCGCTCCTTCACCACGGTGCTCGGGGTGCCGCCGGGCGCTCTCCTGAGCTCGCAGCGGTAACACCGTGCGCCGGCAAGTGCCAGCGGGCACTCTCGGGATCTCGCCGCGGTACCACAGCGCGCCTCCGAGTGCCGCCGAGCGCTCTCCCGATATCGCTGCTCCTTCACCACAGTGCCTGGGGTGCCGCCGGGCGCACTGCCGAGCTCACAGCGATACCACCGCGTGCCTCCGAGTGCCGCTGAACGCTCTCCCGATATCGCCGCTCCTTCACCCTGCTTGTCTGGGTGCCGCCGGGCGCTCTCCCGAGCTTGCCGCACTACCACCGTGCGCCTCCAGGTGCCGCTGTGCGTCCAGTCGACCCGACGCACGCTCATCCCGCTCCTCGGGGTGCCGCCGGAAGCTCTCCCGAGCTCGCCGCACTACCACCGTGCGCCTCCAGGTGCCGCTGTGCGTCCGGTCGACCCGACGCACGCTCATCCCGCTCCTCGGGGTGCCGCCGGGCGCTCTCCCGAGCTCGCCGCACTACCACCGTGCGCCTCCAGGTGCCGCTGTGCGTCCGGTCGACCCGACGCATGCTCATCCCGCTCCTCGGGGTGCCGCCGGACGCTCTCCCGAGCTCGTCGCGCTACCACCGTGCGCCTCCAGGTGCCGCTGTGCGTCCGGTCGACCCGACGCATGCTCATCCCGCTCCTCGGGGTGCCGCCGGACGCTCTCCCGAGCTCGTCGCGCTACCACCGTGCGCCTCCAGGTGCCGCTGTGCGTCCGGTCGACCCGACGCACGCTCATCCCGCTCCTCGGGGTGCCGCCGGACGCTCTCCCGAGCTCTTCGCTCTCCACCCTGCGCATGCGAGTGCCGCTGGGTGCTCTCGGGATCTCGCCGCGGTACCACAGCGCGCCTCTGAGTGCCGCCGAGCGCTCTACCGATATCGCCGCTCCTTCACCACGGTGCTCGGGGTGCAGCCGGGCGCTCTCCTGAGCTCGCAGCGGTACCACCGTGCGCCTCCGAGTGCCGCCGAGCGCTCTTCCGGTATCGACACTCGTTGACCCCGCACGTCGGGGTGCCGCCACGCGCTCTCCCGATATCGCCGCTCCTTCACCCTGCTTGTCTGGGTGCCGCCGGGCGCTCTCCCGAGCTTGCCGCAATACCACCGTGCGCCTCCAGGTGCCGCTGTGCGTCCAGTCGACCCGACGCACGCTCATCCCGCTCCTCGGGGTGCTGCCGGGCGCTCTGCTGAGCTCTCCGCGCTACCACCGTGCGCCGGCAAGTGCCAGCGGGCACTCTCGGGATCTCGCCGCGGTACCACAGCGCGCCTCCGAGTGCCGCTCAACGCTCTCCCGATATCGCCGCTCCTTCACCCTGCTTGTCTGGGTGCCGCCGGGCGCTTTCCCGAGCTTGCCGCACTACCACCGTGCGCCTCCAGGTGCCGCTGTGCGTCCGGTCGACCCGACGCACGCTCATCCCGCTCCTCGGGGTGCCGCCGGGCGCTCTGCTGAGCTCTCCGCGCTACCACCGTGCGCTGAGAAGTGCCAGCGGGCACTCTCGGGATCTCGCCGCGGTACCACAGCGCGCCTCCGAGTGCCGCCGAGCGCTCTCCCGATATCGCTGCTCCTTCACCACAGTGCCTGGGGTGCCGCCGGGCGAACTGCCGAGCTCACAGCGATACCACCGCGTGCCTCCGAGTGCCGCTGAACGCTCTCCCGATATCGCCGCTCCTTCACCCTGCTTGTCTGGGTGCCGCCGGGCGCTTTCCCGAGCTTGCCGCACTACCACCGTGCGCCTCCAGGTGGCGCTGTGCGTCCAGTCGACCCGACGCATGCTCATCCCGCTCCTCGGGGTGCCGCCGGGCGCTCTGCCGAGCTCGCCGCACTACCACCGTGCGCCTCCAGGTGCCGCTGTGCGTCCGGTGGACCCGACGCACGCTCATCCCGCTCCTCGGGGTGCCGCCGGACGCTCTCCCGAGCTCGCCGCACTACCACCGTGCGCCTCCAGGTGCCGCTGTGCGTCCGGTCGACCCGACGCATGCTCATCCCGCTCCTCGGGGTGCCGCCGGACGCTCTCCCGAGCTCTTTACGCTCCACCCTGCGCATGCGAGTGCCGCTGGGTGCTCTCGGGATCTCGCCGCGGTACCACAGCGCGCCTCCGAGTGCCGCCGAACGCTCTCCCGATATCGCCGCTCCTTCACCACGGTGCTCGGGGTGCCGCCAGGTGCTCTGCCGAGCTCGCCGCGTTACCACCGTGCGCCTCAAGGTGCCGCTGTACGTCCGGTCGACCCGACGCACGCTCATCCCACTTCTCGGGGTGCCACCGGGCGCTCTCCCGAGCTCATCGCGCTACCACCGTGCGCCTCCAGGTGCCGCTGTGCGTCCGGTCGACCCGACGCACGCTCATCCCGCTCCTCGGGGTGCCGCCGGACGCTCTCCCGAGCTCTTCGCGCTCCACCCTGCGCATGTGAGTGCCGCTGGGTGCTCTCGGGATCTCGCCGCGGTACCACAGCGCGCCTCTGAGTGCCGCCGAGCGCTCTCTCGATATTGCCGCTCCTTCACCACGGTGCTCGGGGTGCAGCCGGGCGCTCTCCTGAGCTCGCAGCGGTACCACCGTGCGCCTCCGAGTGCCGCCGAGCGCTCTCCCGGTATTGCCACTCGTTGACCCCGCACGTCGGGGTGCCGCCAGGCGCTCTCCCGATATCGCCGCTCCTTCACCACAGTGCTCCGGGTGCCGCCGGGCGCTTTCCCGAGCTTGCCGCACTACCACCGTGCGCCTCCAGGTGGCGCTGTGCGTCCAGTCGACCCGACGCACGCTCATCCCGCTCCTCGGGGTGCCGCCGGGCGCTCTCCCGAGCTCGCCGCACTACCACCGTGCGCCTCCAGGTGCCGCTGTGCGTCCGGTCGACCCGACGCACGCTCATCCCGCTCCTCGGGGTGCCGCCGGACGCTCTCCCGAGCTCGCCGCACTACCACCGTGCGCCTCCAGGTGCCGCTGTGCGTCCGGTCGACCCGACGCATGCTCATCCCGCTCCTCGGGGTGCCGCCGGACGCTCTCCCGAGCTCTTTGCGCTCCACCCTGCGCATGCGAGTGCCGCTGGGTGCTCTCAGGATCTCGCCGCGGTACCACAGCGCGCCTCCGAGTGCCGCCGAGCCCTCTCCCGATATCGCCGCTCCTTCACCACGGTGCTCGGGGTGCCGCCAGGTGCTCTGCCGAGCTCGCCGCGTTACCACCGTGCGCCTCTGAGTGCCGCCGAGCGCTCTCCCGGTATCGACACTCGTTGACCCCGCACGTCGGGGTGCCGCCAGGCGCTCTCCCGATATCGCCGCTCCTTCACCACAGTGCTCGGGGTGCCGCCGGGCGCTCTCCCGAGCTTGCCGCACTACCACCGTGCGCCTCCAGGTGCCGCTGTGCGTCCGGTCGACCCGACGCACGCTCATCCCGCTCCTCGGGGTGCTGCCGGGCGCTCTGCTGAGCTCTCCGCGCTACCACCGTGCGCCGGCAAGTGCCAGCGGGCACTCTCGGGATCTCGCCGCGGTACCACAGCGCGCCTCCGAGTGCCGCCGAACGCTCTCCCGATATCGCCGCTCCTTCACCCTGCTTGTCTGGGTGCCGCCGGGCGCTTTCCCGAGCTCGCCGCACTACCACCGTGCGCCTCCAGGTGCCGCTGTACGTCCGGTCGACCCGACGCACGCTCATCCCACTTCTCGGGGTGCCACCGGGCGCTCTCCCGAGCTCGTCGCGCTACCACCGTGCGCCTCCAGGTGCCGCTGTGCGTCCGGTCGACCCGACGCACGCTCATCCCGCTCCTCGGGGTGCCGCCGGACGCTCTCCCGAGCTCTTCGCGCTCCACCCTGCGCATGTGAGTGCCGCTGGGTGCTCTCGGCATCTCGCCGCGGTACCACAGCGCGCCTCTGAGTGCCGCCGAGCGCTCTCTCGATATTGCCGCTCCTTCACCACGGTGCTCGGGGTGCAGCCGGGCGCTCTCCTGAGCTCGCAGCGGTACCACCGTGCGCCTCCGAGTGCCGCCGAGCGCTTTCCCGGTATTGCCACTCGTTGACCCCGCACGTCGGGGTGCCGCCAGGCGCTCTCCCGATATCGCCGCTCCTTCACCACAGTGCTCCGGGTGCCGCCGGGCGCTCTCCCGAGCTTGCCGCAATACCACCGTGCGCCTCCGGGTGCCGCTGTGCGTCCAGTCGACCTGACGCACGCTCATCCCGCTCCTCGGGGTGCTGCCGGGCGCTCTGCTGAGCTCTCCGCGCTACCACCGTGCGCCGGCAAGTGCCAGCGGGCACTCTCGGGATCTCGCCGCGGTACCACAGCGCGCCTCCGAGTGCCGCCGAGCGCTCTCCCGATATCGCCGCTCCTTCACCCTGCTTGTCTGGGTGCCGCCGGGCGCTTTCCCGAGCTTGCCGCACTACCACCGTGCGCCTCCAGGTGCCGCTGTGCGTCCGGTCGACCCGACGCACGCTCATCCCGCTCCTCGGGGTGCCGCCGGGCGCTCTGCTGAGCTCTCCGCGCTACCACCGTGCGCTGAGAAGTGCCAGCGGGCACTCTCGGGATCTCGCCGCGGTACCACCGTGCGCCTCCGAGTGCCGCCGAGCGCTCTCCCGGTATCGCCACTCGTTGACCCCGCACGTCGGGGTGCCGCCAGGCGCTCTCCCGATATCGCCGCTCCTTCACCACGGTGCTCGGGGTGCAGCCGGGCGCTCTCCTGAGCTCGCAGCGGTACCACCGTGCGCCTCCGAGTGCCGCCGAGCGCTCTCCCGGTATCGCCACTCGTTGACCCCGCACGTCGGGGTGCCGCCAGGCGCTCTCCCGATATCGCCGCTCCTTCACCACGGTGCTCGGGGTGCCGCCGGGCGCTCTCCTGAGCTCGCAGCGTTACCACCGTGCGCCTCTGAGTGCCGCCGAGCGCTCTCCCGGTATCGACACTCGTTGACCCCGCACGTCGGGGTGCCGCCAGGCGCTCTCCCGATATCGCCGCTCCTTCACCACAATGCTCGGGGTGCCGCCGGGCGCTCTCCCGAGCTTGCCGCACTACCACCGTGCGCCTCCAGGTGCCGCTGTGCGTCCGGTCGACCCGACGCACGCTCATCCCGCTCCTCGGGGTGCTGCCGGGCGCTCTGCTGAGCTCTCCGCGCTACCACCGTGCGCCGGCAAGTGCCAGCGGGCACTCTCGGGATCTCGCCGCGGTACCACAGCGCGCCTCCGAGTGCCGCCGAGCGCTCTCCCGATATCGCCGCTCCTTCACCCTGCTTGTCTGGGTGCCGCCGGGCGCTTTCCCGAGCTCGCCGCACTACCACCGTGCGCCTCCAGGTGCCGCTGTACGTCCGGTCGACCCGACGCACGCTCATCCCACTTCTCGGGGTGCCACCGGGCGCTCTCCCGAGCTCGTCGCGCTACCACCGTGCGCCTCCAGGTGCCGCTGTGCGTCCGGTCGACCCGACGCACGCTCATCCCGCTCCTCGGGGTGCCGCCGGACGCTCTCCCGAGCTCTTCGCGCTCCACCCTGCGCATGTGAGTGCCGCTGGGTGCTCTCGGGATCTCGCCGCGGTACCACAGCGCGCCTCTGAGTGCCGCCGAGCGCTCTCTCGATATTGCCGCTCCTTCACCACGGTGCTCGGGGTGCAGCCGGGCGCTCTCCTGAGCTCGCAGCGGTACCACCGTGCGCCTCCGAGTGCCGCCGAGCGCTCTCCCGGTATTGCCACTCGTTGACCCCGCACGTCGGGGTGCCGCCAGGCGCTCTCCCGATATCGCCGCTCCTTCACCACAGTGCTCCGGGTGCCGCCGGGCGCTCTCCCGAGCTTGCCGCAATACCACCGTGCGCCTCCGGGTGCCGCTGTGCGTCCAGTCGACCTGACGCACGCTCATCCCGCTCCTCGGGGTGCTGCCGGGCGCTCTGCTGAGCTCTCCGCGCTACCACCGTGCGCCGGCAAGTGCCAGCGGGCACTCTCGGGATCTCGCCGCGGTACCACAGCGCGCCTCCGAGTGCCGCCGAGCGCTCTCCCGATATCGCCGCTCCTTCACCCTGCTTGTCTGGGTGCCGCCGGGCGCTTTCCCGAGCTTGCCGCACTACCACCGTGCGCCTCCAGGTGCCGCTGTGCGTCCAGTCGACCTGACGCACGCTCATCCCGCTCCTCGGGGTGCCGCCGGGCGCTCTGCTGAGCTCTCCGCGCTACCACCGTGCGCTGAGAAGTGCCAGCGGGCACTCTCGGGATCTCGCCGCGGTACCACAGCGCGCCTCCGAGTGCCGCCGAGCGCTCTCCCGATATCGCCGCTCCTTCACCCTGCTTGTCTGGGTGCCGCCGGGTGCTCTGCCGAGTTCGCCGCACTACCACCGTGCACCTCCAGGTGCCGCTGTGCGTCCGGTCGACCCGACGCACGCTCATCCCGCTCCTCGGGGTGCCGCCGGACGCTCTCCCGAGCTCTTCGCGCTCCACCCTGCGCATGCGAGTGCCGCTGGGTGCTCTCGGGATCTCGCCGCGGTACCACCGTGCGCCTCCGAGTGCCGCCGAGCGCTCTCCCGGTATCGCCACTCGTTGACCCCGCACGTCGGGGTGCCGCCAGGCGCTCTCCCGATATCGCCGTTCCTTCACCACGGTGCTCGGGGTGCCGCCGGGCGCTCTCCTGAGCTCGCAGCGGTACCACCGTGCGCCTCCGAGTGCCGCCGAGCGCTCTCCCGGTATCGCCACTCGTTGACCCCGCACGTCGGGGTGCCGCCAGGCGCTCTCCCGATATCGCCGCTCCTTCACCACGGTGCTCGGGGTGCCGCCGGGCGCTCTCCTGAGCTCGCAGCGGTACCACCGTGCGCCGGCAAGTGCCAGCAGGCACTCTCGGGATCTCGCCGCGGTACCACAGCGCGCCTCCGAGTGCCGCAGAGCGCTCTCCCGATATCGCTGCTCCTTCACCACAGTGCCTGGGGTGCCGCCGGGCGCACTGCCGAGCTCACAGCGGTACCACCGCGTGCCTCCGAGTGCCGCTGAACGCTCTCCCGATATCGCCGCTCCTTCACCCTGCTTGTCTGGGTGCCGCCGGGCGCTTTCCCGAGCTCGCCGCACTACCACCGTGCGCCTCCAGGTGCCGCTGTACGTCCGGTCGACCCGACGCACGCTCATCCCACTTCTCGGGGTGCCACCGGGCGCTCTCCCGAGCTCGTCGCGCTACCACCGTGCGCCTCCAGGTGCCGCTGTGCGTCCGGTCGACCCGACGCACGCTCATCCCGCTCCTCGGGGTGCCGCCGGACGCTCTCCCGAGCTCTTCGCGCTCCACCCTGCGCATGCGAGTGCCGCTGGGTGCTCTCGGGATCTCGCCGCGGTACCACAGCGCGCCTCTGAGTGCCGCCGAGCGCTCTCTCGATATTGCCGCTCCTTCACCACGGTGCTCGGGGTGCAGCCGGGCGCTCTCGGGATCTCGCCGCGGTACCACAGCGCGCCTCCGAGTGCCGCCGAGCGCTCTCCCGGTATTGCCACTCGTTGACCCCGCACGTCGGGGTGCCGCCACGCGCTCTCCCGATATCGCCGCTCCTTCACCACGGTGCTCCGGGTGCCGCCGGGCGCTCTCCCGAGCTTGCCGCAATACCACCGTGCGCCTCCAGGTGCCGCTGTGCGTCCCGTCGACCTGACGCACGCTCATCCCGCTCCTCGGGGTGCTGCCGGGCGCTCTGCTGAGCTCTCCGCGCTACCACCGTGCGCCGGCAAGTGCCAGCGGGCACTCTCGGGATCTCGCCGCGGTACCACAGTGCGCCTCCGAGTGCCGCCGAGCCCTCTCCCGATATCGCCGCTCCTTCACCCCGCTTGTCTGGGTGCCGCCGGGCGCTTTCCCGAGCTTGCCGCACTACCACCGTGCGCCTCCAGGTGCCGCTGTGCGTCCGGTCGACCCGACGCACGCTCATCCCGCTCCTCGGGGTGCCGCCGGGCGCTCTGCTGAGCTCTCCGCGCTACCACCGTGCGCTGAGAAGTGCCAGCGGGCACTCTCGGGATCTCGCCGCGGTACCACAGCGCGCCTCCGAGTGCCGCCGAGCGCTCTCCCGATATCGCTGCTCCTTCACCACAGTGCCTGGGGTGCCGCCGGGCGAACTGCCGAGCTCACAGCGATACCACCGCGTGCCTCCGAGTGCCGCTGAACGCTCTCCCGATATCGCCGCTCCTTCACCCTGCTTGTCTGGGTGCCGCCGGGCGCTCTCCCGAGCTTGCCGCACTACCACCGTGCGCCTCCAGGTGCCGCTGTGCGTCCAGTCGACCCGACGCACGCTCATCCCGCTCCTCGGGGTGCCGCCGGACGCTCTCCCGAGCTCGCCGCACTACCACCGTGCGCCTCCAGGTGCCGCTGTGCGTCCGGTCGACCCGACGCACGCTCATCCCGCTCCTCGGGGTGCCGCCGGGCGCTCTCCCGAGCTCGCCGCACTACCACCGTGCGCCTCCAGGTGCCGCTGTGCGTCCGGTCGACCCGACGCATGCTCATCCCGCTCCTCGGGGTGCCGCCGGACGCTCTCCCGAGCTCGTCGCGCTACCACCGTGCGCCTCCAGGTGCCGCTGTGCGTCCGGTCGACCCGACGCATGCTCATCCCGCTCCTCGGGGTGCCGCCGGACGCTCTCCCGAGCTCGTCGCGCTACCACCGTGCGCCTCCAGGTGCCGCTGTGCGTCCGGTCGACCCGACGCACGCTCATCCCGCTCCTCGGGGTGCCGCCGGACGCTCTCCCGAGCTCTTCGCTCTCCACCCTGCGCATGCGAGTGCCGCTGGGTGCTCTCGGGATCTCGCCGCGGTACCACAGCGCGCCTCTGAGTGCCGCCGAGCGCTCTCCCGATATCGCCGCTCCTTCACCACGGTGCTCGGGGTGCAGCCGGGCGCTCTCCTGAGCTCGCAGCGGTACCACCGTGCGCCTCCGAGTGCCGCCGAGCGCTCTTCCGGTATCGACACTCGTTGACCCCGCACGTCGGGGTGCCGCCAGGCGCTCTCCCGATATCGCCGCTCCTTCACCCTGCTTGTCTGGGTGCCGCCGGGCGCTCTCCCGAGCTTGCCGCAATACCACCGTGCGCCTCCAGGTGCCGCTGTGCGTCCCGTCGACCCGACGCACGCTCATCCCGCTCCTCGGGGTGCTGCCGGGCGCTCTGCTGAGCTCTCCGCGCTACCACCGTGCGCCGGCAAGTGCCAGCGGGCACTCTCGGGATCTCGCCGCGGTACCACAGCGCGCCTCCGAGTGCCGCTCAACGCTCTCCCGATATCGCCGCTCCTTCACCCTGCTTGTCTGGGTGCCGCCGGGCGCTTTCCCGAGCTTGCCGCACTACCACCGTGCGCCTCCAGGTGCCGCTGTGCGTCCGGTCGACCCGACGCACGCTCATCCCGCTCCTCGGGGTGCCGCCGGGCGCTCTGCTGAGCTCTCCGCGCTACCACCGTGCGCTGAGAAGTGCCAGCGGGCACTCTCGGGATCTCGCCGCGGTACCACCGTGCGCCTCCGAGTGCCGCCGAGCGCTCTCCCGATATCGCTGCTCCTTCACCACAGTGCCTGGGGTGCCGCTGGGCGAACTGCCGAGCTCACAGCGATACCACCGCGTGCCTCCGAGTGCCGCTGAACGCTCTCCCGATATCGCCGCTCCTTCACCCTGCTTGTCTGGGTGCCGCCGGGCGCTTTCCCGAGCTTGCCGCACTACCACCGTGCGCCTCCAGGTGCCGCTGTGCGTCCAGTCGACCCGACGCACGCTCATCCCGCTCCTCGGGGTGCCGCCGGGCGCTCTCCCGAGCTCGCCGCACTACCACCGTGCGCCTCCAGGTGCCGCTGTGCGTCCGGTCGACCCGACGCACGCTCATCCCGCTCCTCGGGGTGCCGCCGGACGCTCTCCCGAGCTCGCCGCACTACCACCGTGCGCCTCCAGGTGCCGCTGTGCGTCCGGTCGACCCGACGCATGCTCATCCCGCTCCTCGGGGTGCCGCCGGACGCTCTCCCGAGCTCTTTGCGCTCCACCCTGCGCATGCGAGTGCCGCTAGGCGCTCTCGGGATCTCGCCGCGGTACCACAGCGCGCCTCCGAGTGCCGCCGAGCCCTCTCCCGATATCGCCGCTCCTTCACCACGGTGCTCGGGGTGCCGCCAGGTGCTCTGCCGAGCTCGCCGCGTTACCACCGTGCGCCTCTGAGTGCCGCCGAGCGCTCTCCCGGTATCGACACTCGTTGACCCCGCACGTCGGGGTGCCGCCAGGCGCTCTCCCGATATCGCCGCTCCTTCACCACAGTGCTCGGGGTGCCGCCGGGCGCTCTCCCGAGCTTGCCGCAATACCACCGTGCGCCTCCAGGTGCCGCTGTGCGTCTTGTCCACCCGACGCACGCTCATCCCGCTCCTCGGGGTGCTGCCGGGCGCTCTGCTGAGCTCTCCGCGCTACCACCGTGCGCCGGCAAGTGCCAGCGGGCACTCTCGGGATCTCGCCGCGGTACCACAGCGCGCCTCCGAGTGCCGCCGAACGCTCTCCCGATATCGCCGCTCCTTCACCCTGCTTGTCTGGGTGCCGCCGGGCGCTTTCCCGAGCTCGCCGCACTACCACCGTGCGCCTCCAGGTGCCGCTGTACGTCCGGTCGACCCGACGCACGCTCATCCCACTTCTCGGGGTGCCACCGGGCGCTCTCCCGAGCTCGTCGCGCTACCACCGTGCGCCTCCAGGTGCCGCTGTGCGTCCGGTCGACCCGACGCACGCTCATCCCGCTCCTCGGGGTGCCGCCGGACGCTCTCCCGAGCTCTTCGCGCTCCACCCTGCGCATGTGAGTGCCGCTGGGTGCTCTCGGGATCTCGCCGCGGTACCACAGCGCGCCTCTGAGTGCCGCCGAGCGCTCTCTCGATATTGCCGCTCCTTCACCACGGTGCTCGGGGTGCAGCCGGGCGCTCTCCTGAGCTCGCAGCGGTACCACCGTGCGCCTCCGAGTGCCGCCGAGCGCTCTCCCGGTATTGCCACTCGTTGACCCCGCACGTCGGGGTGCCGCCAGGCGCTCTCCCGATATCGCCGCTCCTTCACCACAGTGCTCCGGGTGCCGCCGGGCGCTCTCCCGAGCTTGCCGCAATACCACCGTGCGCCTCCGGGTGCCGCTGTGCGTCCAGTCGACCTGACGCACGCTCATCCCGCTCCTCGGGGTGCTGCCGGGCGCTCTGCTGAGCTCTCCGCGCTACCACCGTGCGCCGGCAAGTGCCAGCGGGCACTCTCGGGATCTCGCCGCGGTACCACAGCGCGCCTCCGAGTGCCGCCGAGCGCTCTCCCGATATCGCCGCTCCTTCACCCTGCTTGTCTGGGTGCCGCCGGGCGCTTTCCCGAGCTTGCCGCACTACCACCGTGCGCCTCCAGGTGCCGCTGTGCGTCCGGTCGACCCGACGCACGCTCATCCCGCTCCTCGGGGTGCCGCCGGGCGCTCTGCTGAGCTCTCCGCGCTACCACCGTGCGCTGAGAAGTGCCAGCGGGCACTCTCGGGATCTCGCCGCGGTACCACAGCGCGCCTCCGAGTGCCGCCGAGCGCTCTCCCGATATCGCCGCTCCTTCACCCTGCTTGTCTGGGTGCCGCCGGGTGCTCTGCCGAGCTCGCCGCACTACCACCGTGCACCTCCAGGTGCCGCTGTGCGTCCGGTCGACCCGACGCACGCTCATCCCGCTCCTCGGGGTGCCGCCGGACGCTCTCCCGAGCTCTTCGCGGTCCACCCTGCGCATGCGAGTGCCGCTGGGTGCTCTCGGGATCTCGCCGCGGTACCACCGTGCGCCTCCGAGTGCCGCCGAGCGCTCTCCCGGTATCGCCACTCGTTGACCCCGCACGTCGGGGTGCCGCCAGGCGCTCTCCCGATATCGCCGCTCCTTCACCACGGTGCTCGGGGTGCCGCCGGGCGCTCTCCTGAGCTCGCAGCGGTACCACCGTGCGCCTCCGAGTGCCGCCGAGCGCTCTCCCGGTATCGCCACTCGTTGACCCCGCACGTCGGGGTGCCGCCAGGCGCTCTCCCGATATCGCCGCTCCTTCACCACGGTGCTCGGGGTGCCGCCGGGCGCTCTCCTGAGCTCGCAGCGGTACCACCGTGCGCCGGCAAGTGCCAGCAGGCACTCTCGGGATCTCGCCGCGGTACCACAGCGCGCCTCCGAGTGCCGCAGAGCGCTCTCCCGATATCGCTGCTCCTTCACCACAGTGCCTGGGGTGCCGCCGGGCGCACTGCCGAGCTCACAGCGGTACCACCGCGTGCCTCCGAGTGCCGCTGAACGCTCTCCCGATATCGCCGCTCCTTCACCCTGCTTGTCTGGGTGCCGCCGGGCGCTTTCCCGAGCTCGCCGCACTACCACCGTGCGCCTCCAGGTGCCGCTGTACGTCCGGTCGACCCGACGCACGCTCATCCCGCTCCTCGGGGTGCCGCCGGACGCTCTCCCGAGCTCTTCGCGCTCCACCCTGCGCATGCGAGTGCCGCTGGGTGCTCTCGGGATCTCGCCGCGGTACCACAGCGCGCCTCTGAGTGCCGCCGAGCGCTCTCTCGATATTGCCGCTCCTTCACCACGGTGCTCGGGGTGCAGCCGGGCGCTCTCGGGATCTCGCCGCGGTACCACAGCGCGCCTCCGAGTGCCGCCGAGCGCTCTCCCGGTATCGCCACTCGTTGACCCCGCACGTCGGGGTGCCGCCACGCGCTCTCCCGATATCGCCGCTCCTTCACCACGGTGCTCCGGGTGCCGCCGGGCGCTCTCCCGAGCTTGCCGCAATACCACCGTGCGCCTCCAGGTGCCGCTGTGCGTCCCGTCGACCTGACGCACGCTCATCCCGCTCCTCGGGGTGCTGCCGGGCGCTCTGCTGAGCTCTCCGCGCTACCACCGTGCGCCGGCAAGTGCCAGCGGGCACTCTCGGGATCTCGCCGCGGTACCACAGTGCGCCTCCGAGTGCCGCCGAGCCCTCTCCCGATATCGCCGCTCCTTCACCCCGCTTGTCTGGGTGACGCCGGGCGCTTTCCCGAGCTTGCCGCACTACCACCGTGCGCCTCCAGGTGCCGTTGTGCGTCCGGTCGACCCGACGCACGCTCATCCCGCTCCTCGGGGTGCCGCCGGGCGCTCTGCTGAGCTCTCCGCGCTACCACCGTGCGCTGAGAAGTGCCAGCGGGCACTCTCGGGATCTCGCCGCGGTACCACCGCGCGCCTCCAAGTGCCACTGAGCGCTCTCCCCATATCGCCGCTCCTTCAACCTGCTTGTCTCGGTGCCGCCGGGTGCTCTGCCGAGCTCGCCGCACTACCACCGTGCGCCTCCTGGTGCCGCTGTGCGTCTTGTCCACCCGACGCACGCTCATCCCGCTCCTCGGCGTGCCGCCGGACGCTCTCCCGAGCTCTTCGCGCTCCACCCTGCGCAAGCGAGTGCCGCTGGGTGCTCTCGGGATCTCGCCGCACTACCACCGTGCGCCTCCGAGTGCCGCCGAGCGCTCTCCCGGTATCGCCACTCGTTGACCCCGCACGTCGGGGTGCCGCCACGCGCTCTCCCGATATCGCCGCTCCTTCACCACGGTGCTCGGGGTGCCGCCGGGCTCTCTCCTGAGCTCGCAGCGGTAACACCGTGCGCCGGCAAGTGCCAGCGGGCACTCTCGGGATCTCGCCGCGGTACCACAGCGCGCCTCCGAGTGCCGCCGAGCGCTCTCCCGATATCGCCGCTCCTTCACCCTGCTTGTCTGGGTGCCGCCGGGCGCTTTCCCGAGCTTGCCGCACTACCACCGTGCGCCTCCAGGTGCCGCTGTGCGTCCGGTCGACCCGACGCACGCTCATCCCGCTCCTCGGGGTGCCGCCGGACGCTCTCCCGAGCTCTTCGCGCTCCACCCTGCGCATGCGAGTGCCGCTGGGTGCTCTCGGGATCTCGCCGCGGTACCACAGCGCGCCTCTGAGTGCCGCCGAGCGCTCTCCCGATATCGCCGCTCCTTCACCACGGTGCTCGGGGTGCAGCCGGGCGCTCTCCTGAGCTCGCAGCTGTACCACCGTGCGCCTCCGAGTGCCGCCGAGCGCTCTCCCGGTATCGACACTCGTTGACCCCGCACGTCGGGGTGCCGCCAGGCGCTCTCCCGATATCGCCGCTCCTTCACCCTGCTTGTCTGGGTGCCGCCGGGCGCTCTCCCGAGCTTGCCGCAATACCACCGTGCGCCTCCGGGTGCCGCTGTGCGTCCAGTCGACCCGACGCACGCTCATCCCGCTCCTCGGGGTGCTGCCGGGCGCTCTGCTGAGCTCTCCGCGCTACCACCGTGCGCCGGCAAGTGCCAGCGGGCACTCTCGGGATCTCGCCGCGGTACCACAGCGCGCCTCTGAGTGCCGCTCAACGCTCTCCCGATATCGTTGCTCCTTCACCCTGCTTGTCTGGGTGCCGCCGGGCGCTTTCCCGAGCTTGCCGCACTACCACCGTGCGCCTCCAGGTGCCGCTGTGCGTCCGGTCGACCCGACGCACGCTCATCCCGCTCCTCGGGGTGCAGCCGGGCGCTCTGCTGAGCTCTCCGCGCTACCACCGTGCGCTGAGAAGTGCCAGCGGGCACTCTCGGGATCTCGCCGCGGTACCACAGCGCGCCTCCGAGTGCCGCCGAGCGCTCTCCCGATATCGCTGCTCCTTCACCACAGTGCCTGGGGTGCCGCCGGGCGAACTGCCGAGCTCACAGCGATACCACCGCGTGCCTCCGAGTGCCGCCAGGCGCTCTCCCGATATCGCCGCTCCTTCACCCTGCTTGTCTGGGTGCCGCCGGGCGCTCTCCCGAGCTTGCCGCACTACCACCGTGCGCCTCCAGGTGCCGCTGTGCGTCCGGTCGTCCCGACGCACGCTCATCCCGCTCCTCGGGGTGCTGCCGGGCGCTCTGCTGAGCTCTCCGCGCTACCACCGTGCGCCGGCAAGTGCCAGCGGGCACTCTCGGGATCTCGCCGCGGTACCACAGCGCGCCTCCGAGTGCCGCCGAACGCTCTCCCGATATCGCCGCTCCTTCACCCTGCTTGTCTGGGTGCCGCCGGGCGCTTTCCCGAGCTCGCCGCACTACCACCGTGCGCCTCCAGGTGCCGCTGTACGTCCGGTCGACCCGACGCACGCTCATCCCACTTCTCGGGGTGCCACCGGGCGCTCTCCCGAGCTCGTCGCGCTACCACCGTGCGCCTCCAGGTGCCGCTGTGCGTCCGGTCGACCCGACGCACGCTCATCCCGCTCCTCGGGGTGCCGCCGGACGCTCTCCCGAGCTCTTCGCGCTCCACCCTGCGCATGCGAGTGCCGCTGGGTGCTCTCGGGATCTCGCCGCGGTACCACAGCGCGCCTCTGAGTGCCGCCGAGCGCTCTCTCGATATTGCCGCTCCTTCACCACGGTGCTCGGGGTGCAGCCGGGCGCTCTCCTGAGCTCGCAGCGGTACCACCGTGCGCCTCCGAGTGCCGCCGAGCGCTCTCCCGGTATTGCCACTCGTTGACCCCGCACGTCGGGGTGCCGCCAGGCGCTCTCCCGATATCGCCGCTCCTTCACCACAGTGCTCCGGGTGCCGCCGGGCGCTCTCCCGAGCTTGCCGCAATACCACCGTGCGCCTCCGGGTGCCGCTGTGCGTCCAGTCGACCTGACGCACGCTCATCCCGCTCCTCGGGGTGCTGCCGGGCGCTCTGCTGAGCTCTCCGCGCTACCACCGTGCGCCGGCAAGTGCCAGCGGGCACTCTCGGGATCTCGCCGCGGTACCACAGCGCGCCTCCGAGTGCCGCCGAGCGCTCTCCCGATATCGCCGCTCCTTCACCCTGCTTGTCTGGGTGCCGCCGGGCGCTTTCCCGAGCTTGCCGCACTACCACCGTGCGCCTCCAGGTGCCGCTGTGCGTCCGGTCGACCCGACGCACGCTCATCCCGCTCCTCGGGGTGCCGCCGGGCGCTCTGCTGAGCTCTCCGCGCTACCACCGTGCGCTGAGAAGTGCCAGCGGGCACTCTCGGGATCTCGCCGCGGTACCACAGCGCGCCTCCGAGTGCCGCCGAGCGCTCTCCCGATATCGCCGCTCCTTCACCCTGCTTGTCTGGGTGCCGCCGGGTGCTCTGCCGAGCTCGCCGCACTACCACCGTGCACCTCCAGGTGCCGCTGTGCGTCCGGTCGACCCGACGCACGCTCATCCCGCTCCTCGGGGTGCCGCCGGACGCTCTCCCGAGCTCTTCGCGCTCCACCCTGCGCATGCGAGTGCCGCTGGGTGCTCTCGGGATCTCGCCGCGGTACCACCGTGCGCCTCCGAGTGCCGCCGAGCGCTCTCCCGGTATCGCCACTCGTTGACCCCGCACGTCGGGGTGCCGCCAGGCGCTCTCCCGATATCGCCGCTCCTTCACCACGGTGCTCGGGGTGCCGCCGGGCGCTCTCCTGAGCTCGCAGCGGTAACACCGTGCGCCTCCGAGTGCCGCCGAGCGCTCTCCCGGTATCGCCACTCGTTGACCCCGCACGTCGGGCGCCACGCGCTCTCCCGATATCGCCGCTCCTTCACCACGTGCTCGGGGTGCCGCCGGGCGCTCTCCTGAGCTCGCAGCGGTACCACCGTGCGCCGGCAAGTGCCAGCGGGCACTCTCGGGATCTCGCCGCGGTACCACAGCGCGCCTCCGAGTGCCGCAGAGCGCTTCTCCCGATATCGCTGCTCCATCACCACAGTGCCTGGGGTGCCGCCGGGCGCACTGCCGAGCTCCACAGCGGTACCACAGCGTGCCTCCGAGTGCCGCTGAAACGCTCTCCCGATATCGCCGCTCCTTCACCCTTGCTGTCTGGGTGCCGCCGGGCGCTTTCCCGAGCTCGCCGCACTACCACCGTGCGCCTCCTGGTGCCGCTGTACGTCCGGTCGACCCGACGCACGCTCATTCCCACTTCTCGGGGTGCCACCGGGCGCTCTCCCGAGCTCGTCGGCGCTACCACCGTGCGCCTCCAGGTGCCGCTGTGCGTCCGGTCGACCCGACGCACGCTCATCCCGCTCCTCGGGGTGCCGCCGGACGCTCTCCCCGAGCTCTTCGCTCTCCACCCTGCGCATGCGAGTGCCGCTGGGTGCTCTCGGTATCTCGCCGCGGTACCACAGCGCGCCTCTGAGTGCCGCCGAGCGCTCTCTCGATATTGCCGCTCCTTCACCACGGTGCTCGGGGTGCAGCCGTGGCGCTCTCCTGAGCTCGCAGCGGTACCACCGTGCGCCTCCGAGTGCCGCCGAGGCGCTCTCCCGGTATCGACACTCGTTGACCCCGCACGTCGGGGTGCCGCCACGCGCTCTCCCGATATCGCCGCTCCTTCACCACAGTGCTCCGGGTGCCGCCGGGCGCTCTCCGAGCCTTGCCGCACTACCACCGTGCGCCTCCAGGTGCCGCTGTGCGTCCGGTCGACCCGACGCACGCTCATCCCGCTCCTCGGGGTGCCGCCGGGCGCGTCTGCTGAGCTCTCCGCGCTACCCACCGTGCGCCGGCAAGTGCCAGCGGGCACTCTCGGGATCTCGCCGCGGTACCACAGTGCGCCTCCGAGTGCCGCCGAGCGCTCTCCCGATATCGCCGCTCCTTCACCCTGCTTGTCCTGGGTGCCGCCGGGCGCTTTCCCGAGCTTGCCGCACTACCCACCGTGCGCCTCCAGGTGCCGCTGTGCGTCCGGTCGACCCGACGCACGCTCATCCCACTTCTCGGGGTGCCACCGGGCGCTCTCCCGAGCTCGTCGCGCTACCACCGTGCGCCTCCAGGTGCCGCTGTACGTCCGGTCGACCCGACGCACGCTCATCCCGCTCCTCGGGGTGCCGCCGGACGCTCTCCCGAGCTCTTCGCGCTCCACCCTGCGCATGCGAGTGCCGCTGGGTGCTCTCGGGATCTCGCCGCGGTACCACAGCGCGCCTCTGAGTGCCGCCGAGCGCTCTCTCGATATTGCCGCTCCTTCACCACGGTGCTCGGGGTGCCGCCGGGCGCTCTCCCGATATCGCCGCTCCTTCACCACGGTGCTCGGGGTGCCGCCGGGCGCTCTCCTGAGCTCGCAGCGGTACCACCGTGCGCCGGCAAGTGCCAGCAGGCACTCTCGGGATCTCGCCGCGGTACCACAGCGCGCCTCCGAGTGCCGCAGAGCGCTCTCCCGATATCGCTGCTCCTTCACCACAGTGCCTGGGGTGCCGCCGGGCGCACTGCCGAGCTCACAGCGGTACCACCGCGTGCCTCCGAGTGCCGCTGAACGCTCTCCCGATATCGCCGCTCCTTCACCCTGCTTGTCTGGGTGCCGCCGGGCGCTTTCCCGAGCTCGCCGCACTACCACCGTGCGCCTCCAGGTGCCGCTGTACGTCCGGTCGACCCGACGCACGCTCATCCCGCTCCTCGGGGTGCCGCCGGACGCTCTCCCGAGCTCTTCGCGCTCCACCCTGCGCATGCGAGTGCCGCTGGGTGCTCTCGGGATCTCGCCGCGGTACCACAGCGCGCCTCTGAGTGCCGCCGAGCGCTCTCTCGATATTGCCGCTCCTTCACCACGGTGCTCGGGGTGCAGCCGGGCGCTCTCGGGATCTCGCCGCGGTACCACAGCGCGCCTCCGAGTGCCGCCGAGCGCTCTCCCGGTATCGCCACTCGTTGACCCCGCACGTCGGGGTGCCGCCACGCGCTCTCCCGATATCGCCGCTCCTTCACCACGGTGCTCCGGGTGCCGCCGGGCGCTCTCCCGAGCTTGCCGCAATACCACCGTGCGCCTCCAGGTGCCGCTGTGCGTCCCGTCGACCTGACGCACGCTCATCCCGCTCCTCGGGGTGCTGCCGGGCGCTCTGCTGAGCTCTCCGCGCTACCACCGTGCGCCGGCAAGTGCCAGCGGGCACTCTCGGGATCTCGCCGCGGTACCACAGTGCGCCTCCGAGTGCCGCCGAGCCCTCTCCCGATATCGCCGCTCCTTCACCCCGCTTGTCTGGGTGACGCCGGGCGCTTTCCCGAGCTTGCCGCACTACCACCGTGCGCCTCCAGGTGCCGTTGTGCGTCCGGTCGACCCGACGCACGCTCATCCCGCTCCTCGGGGTGCCGCCGGGCGCTCTGCTGAGCTCTCCGCGCTACCACCGTGCGCTGAGAAGTGCCAGCGGGCACTCTCGGGATCTCGCCGCGGTACCACCGCGCGCCTCCAAGTGCCACTGAGCGCTCTCCCCATATCGCCGCTCCTTCAACCTGCTTGTCTCGGTGCCGCCGGGTGCTCTGCCGAGCTCGCCGCACTACCACCGTGCGCCTCCTGGTGCCGCTGTGCGTCTTGTCCACCCGACGCACGCTCATCCCGCTCCTCGGCGTGCCGCCGGACGCTCTCCCGAGCTCTTCGCGCTCCACCCTGCGCAAGCGAGTGCCGCTGGGTGCTCTCGGGATCTCGCCGCACTACCACCGTGCGCCTCCGAGTGCCGCCGAGCGCTCTCCCGGTATCGCCACTCGTTGACCCCGCACGTCGGGGTGCCGCCACGCGCTCTCCCGATATCGCCGCTCCTTCACCACGGTGCTCGGGGTGCCGCCGGGCTCTCTCCTGAGCTCGCAGCGGTAACACCGTGCGCCGGCAAGTGCCAGCGGGCACTCTCGGGATCTCGCCGCGGTACCACAGCGCGCCTCCGAGTGCCGCCGAGCGCTCTCCCGATATCGCCGCTCCTTCACCCTGCTTGTCTGGGTGCCGCCGGGCGCTTTCCCGAGCTTGCCGCACTACCACCGTGCGCCTCCAGGTGCCGCTGTGCGTCCGGTCGACCCGACGCACGCTCATCCCGCTCCTCGGGGTGCCGCCGGACGCTCTCCCGAGCTCTTCGCGCTCCACCCTGCGCATGCGAGTGCCGCTGGGTGCTCTCGGGATCTCGCCGCGGTACCACAGCGCGCCTCTGAGTGCCGCCGAGCGCTCTCCCGATATCGCCGCTCCTTCACCACGGTGCTCGGGGTGCAGCCGGGCGCTCTCCTGAGCTCGCAGCTGTACCACCGTGCGCCTCCGAGTGCCGCCGAGCGCTCTCCCGGTATCGACACTCGTTGACCCCGCACGTCGGGGTGCCGCCAGGCGCTCTCCCGATATCGCCGCTCCTTCACCCTGCTTGTCTGGGTGCCGCCGGGCGCTCTCCCGAGCTTGCCGCAATACCACCGTGCGCCTCCAGGTGCCGCTGTGCGTCCAGTCGACCCGACGCACGCTCATCCCGCTCCTCGGGGTGCTGCCGGGCGCTCTGCTGAGCTCTCCGCGCTACCACCGTGCGCCGGCAAGTGCCAGCGGGCACTCTCGGGATCTCGCCGCGGTACCACAGCGCGCCTCTGAGTGCCGCTCAACGCTCTCCCGATATCGTTGCTCCTTCACCCTGCTTGTCTGGGTGCCGCCGGGCGCTTTCCCGAGCTTGCCGCACTACCACCGTGCGCCTCCAGGTGCCGCTGTGCGTCCGGTCGACCCGACGCACGCTCATCCCGCTCCTCGGGGTGCCGCCGGGCGCTCTGCTGAGCTCTCCGCGCTACCACCGTGCGCTGAGAAGTGCCAGCGGGCACTCTCGGGATCTCGCCGCGGTACCACAGCGCGCCTCCGAGTGCCGCCGAGCGCTCTCCCGATATCGCTGCTCCTTCACCACAGTGCCTGGGGTGCCGCCGGGCGAACTGCCGAGCTCACAGCGATACCACCGCGTGCCTCCGAGTGCCGCCAGGCGCTCTCCCGATATCGCCGCTCCTTCACCCTGCTTGTCTGGGTGCCGCCGGGCGCTCTCCCGAGCTTGCCGCACTACCACCGTGCGCCTCCAGGTGCCGCTGTGCGTCCGGTCGTCCCGACGCACGCTCATCCCGCTCCTCGGGGTGCTGCCGGGCGCTCTGCTGAGCTCTCCGCGCTACCACCGTGCGCCGGCAAGTGCCAGCGGGCACTCTCGGGATCTCGCCGCGGTACCACAGCGCGCCTCCGAGTGCCGCCGAACGCTCTCCCGATATCGCCGCTCCTTCACCCTGCTTGTCTGGGTGCCGCCGGGCGCTTTCCCGAGCTCGCCGCACTACCACCGTGCGCCTCCAGGTGCCGCTGTACGTCCGGTCGACCCGACGCACGCTCATCCCACTTCTCGGGGTGCCACCGGGCGCTCTCCCGAGCTCGTCGCGCTACCACCGTGCGCCTCCAGGTGCCGCTGTGCGTCCGGTCGACCCGACGCACGCTCATCCCGCTCCTCGGGGTGCCGCCGGACGCTCTCCCGAGCTCTTCGCGCTCCACCCTGCGCATGCGAGTGCCGCTGGGTGCTCTCGGGATCTCGCCGCGGTACCACAGCGCGCCTCTGAGTGCCGCCGAGCGCTCTCTCGATATTGCCGCTCCTTCACCACGGTGCTCGGGGTGCAGCCGGGCGCTCTCCTGAGCTCGCAGCGGTACCACCGTGCGCCTCCGAGTGCCGCCGAGCGCTCTCCCGGTATTGCCACTCGTTGACCCCGCACGTCGGGGTGCCGCCAGGCGCTCTCCCGATATCGCCGCTCCTTCACCACAGTGCTCCGGGTGCCGCCGGGCGCTCTCCCGAGCTTGCCGCAATACCACCGTGCGCCTCCGGGTGCCGCTGTGCGTCCAGTCGACCTGACGCACGCTCATCCCGCTCCTCGGGGTGCTGCCGGGCGCTCTGCTGAGCTCTCCGCGCTACCACCGTGCGCCGGCAAGTGCCAGCGGGCACTCTCGGGATCTCGCCGCGGTACCACAGCGCGCCTCCGAGTGCCGCCGAGCGCTCTCCCGATATCGCCGCTCCTTCACCCTGCTTGTCTGGGTGCCGCCGGGCGCTTTCCCGAGCTTGCCGCACTACCACCGTGCGCCTCCAGGTGCCGCTGTGCGTCCGGTCGACCCGACGCACGCTCATCCCGCTCCTCGGGGTGCCGCCGGGCGCTCTGCTGAGCTCTCCGCGCTACCACCGTGCGCTGAGAAGTGCCAGCGGGCACTCTCGGGATCTCGCCGCGGTACCACAGCGCGCCTCCGAGTGCCGCCGAGCGCTCTCCCGATATCGCCGCTCCTTCACCCTGCTTGTCTGGGTGCCGCCGGGTGCTCTGCCGAGCTCGCCGCACTACCACCGTGCACCTCCAGGTGCCGCTGTGCGTCCGGTCGACCCGACGCACGCTCATCCCACTTCTCGGGGTGCCGCCGGACGCTCTCCCGAGCTCTTCGCGCTCCACCCTGCGCATGCGAGTGCCGCTGGGTGCTCTCGGGATCTCGCCGCGGTACCACCGTGCGCCTCCGAGTGCCGCCGAGCGCTCTCCCGGTATCGCCACTCGTTGACCCCGCACGTCGGGGTGCCGCCAGGCGCTCTCCCGATATCGCCGCTCCTTCACCACGGTGCTCGGGGTGCCGCCGGGCGCTCTCCTGAGCTCGCAGCGGTAACACCGTGCGCCTCCGAGTGCCGCCGAGCGCTCTCCCGGTATCGCCACTCGTTGACCCCGCACGTCGGGGTGCCGCCACGCGCTCTCCCGATATCGCCGCTCCTTCACCACGGTGCTCGGGGTGCCGCCGGGCGCTCTCCTGAGCTCGCAGCGGTACCACCGTGCGCCGGCAAGTGCCAGCGGGCACTCTCGGGATCTCGCCGCGGTACCACAGCGCGCCTCCGAGTGCCGCAGAGCGCTCTCCCGATATCGCTGCTCCTTCACCACAGTGCCTGGGGTGCCGCCGGGCGCACTGCCGAGCTCACAGCGGTACCACAGCGTGCCTCCGAGTGCCGCTGAACGCTCTCCCGATATCGCCGCTCCTTCACCCTGCTTGTCTGGGTGCCGCCGGGCGCTTTCCCGAGCTCGCCGCACTACCACCGTGCGCCTCCAGGTGCCGCTGTACGTCCGGTCGACCCGACGCACGCTCATCCCACTTCTCGGGGTGCCACCGGGCGCTCTCCCGAGCTCGTCGCGCTACCACCGTGCGCCTCCAGGTGCCGCTGTGCGTCCGGTCGACCCGACGCACGCTCATCCCGCTCCTCGGGGTGCCGCCGGACGCTCTCCCGAGCTCTTCGCTCTCCACCCTGCGCATGCGAGTGCCGCTGGGTGCTCTCGGTATCTCGCCGCGGTACCACAGCGCGCCTCTGAGTGCCGCCGAGCGCTCTCTCGATATTGCCGCTCCTTCACCACGGTGCTCGGGGTGCAGCCGGGCGCTCTCCTGAGCTCGCAGCGGTACCACCGTGCGCCTCCGAGTGCCGCCGAGCGCTCTCCCGGTATCGACACTCGTTGACCCCGCACGTCGGGGTGCCGCCACGCGCTCTCCCGATATCGCCGCTCCTTCACCACGGTGCTCCGGGTGCCGCCGGGCGCTCTCCCGAGCTTGCCGCACTACCACCGTGCGCCTCCAGGTGCCGCTGTGCGTCCGGTCGACCCTACGCACGCTCATCCCGCTCCTCGGGGTGCCGCCGGGCGCTCTGCTGAGCTCTCCGCGCTACCACCGTGCGCCGGCAAGTGCCAGCGGGCACTCTCGGGATCTCGCCGCGGTACCACAGTGCGCCTCCGAGTGCCGCCGAGCGCTCTCCCGATATCGCCGCTCCTTCACCCTGCTTGTCTGGGTGCCGCCGGGCGCTTTCCCGAGCTTGCCGCACTACCACCGTGCGCCTCCAGGTGCCGCTGTGCGTCCGGTCGACCCGACGCACGCTCATCCCACTTCTCGGGGTGCCACCGGGCGCTCTCCCGAGCTCGTCGCGCTACCACCGTGCGCCTCCAGGTGCCGCTGTGCGTCCGGTCGACCCGACGCACGCTCATCCCGCTCCTCGGGGTGCCGCCGGACGCTCTCCCGAGCTCTTCGCGCTCCACCCTGCGCATGCGAGTGCCGCTGGGTGCTCTCGGGATCTCGCCGCGGTACCACAGCGCGCCTCTGAGTGCCGCCGAGCGCTCTCTCGATATTGCCGCTCCTTCACCACGGTGCTCGGGGTGCCGCCGGGCGCTCTCCTGAGGTCGCAGCGGTACCACCGTGCGCCTCCGAGTGCCGCCGAGCGCTCTCCCGGTATCGCCGCTCCTTTGATTCAGAAAACTAGCGGTTACAGTTTGTTAGTGCGGATGAGTTACAGTCTGGGAAAGAACAAAAGCTCGGGGCCCCAGAACTCCAAGATAAAGAAATGGCATTGTGTATAAGATAGCGGGAGCAGCTGCATGCTAAGGAGGTGCTGAGAAGGAACCTAACTCTCTGGGAAAGGTGTCCATCTGGTCAGGACAGGGGAGGAGATTTTTGATAATGAGTTCTTGGAAATAATTAGAATAGTAACGCCTTTAATTTTAATAACCTGCCCACCATAATGAATATGTATGCTTTTTACCATAAATGGAAGCTTGCTTCACAAACCGGTGTACAAATTTGGCGGAGAAATCCCCCTTGCACCCAGCGCTGCAATAAACATACCTGCTTTATAACTCTCTGCGAGTTGTAATGTTTGGTTTCGAGCGTCAATTTGGCACCCCAGATGGGACCCCCTCTGTCCGGCTGCGGGACCTGCTGAGGACGGGAGTCCTCTGGGCGCCCCCGAGATTTCTCGGAAGGACTCCCCGACTCATCCAGATCACCGCGGGGACAGACAAGGACCATCTCCTGCGGACCAGGTATGTTTTAGGGTTTCATGGGGGGGACCTGTAAGTCGTGAGGAGATGTCCTACGCGTGGTAAAGATTCGGTTTTCTCGCCCCGGGGTATGCTCAAGCTTGGGCTAATGGTGTGGGAACCCCGGGGTTTGGGTTAGTGTGTGGCATTGTAATATTGTTGATTATTTATTGTATTTGTCATAAGGTATCCCTACCGTGTTATTGTCTGTAATTGTTGTATGAGTGATTGAGACGCGGCACTGCTGCAGAGCGAGTGTGAAGTTCCGATCCGCGGTTCCGTGTTCTCCGCGAGGAGAGCGGCCGGAAACAAACGAAGCGTACAGACGAAGGACTGTACAGAAGCATTGTGTGACTCTAATAATGAGAATATTAAGTGGCAGTGTCTTGGACATTCGGATAACTTTTGTGATCCTATTTTTGTCTTAAAGTGCTTTGCTTGTAATACAGAGGTTTGGGTAGATCGGGAGGACGATTTTTGTTGTCCACAGTGTGGTAGCTGGACTGAGTGGGAAAAGATCGAGAGGGCGGGAGAGTTGCAACAAATAATCTGTGGAGACATAGCCTACCCCTGGAGATAAAGGTAGCGACAGCGGCAGCGGGGGGGTAACACCTAAGTGACACACGGAGATCAGGATCGCCTCTGAACTAAGGGTGTAAGGGAACATAAAAAGGGCAAAAATCAAGGAAGTGAGATACTGAAAAGTAGTACCATATGGTGTATTTTAGCACACTGGAAGGAGAGCGGGGGCTCACCAGGTGGCAGCGTGGACAAGAAATCCTTAATTAAATATTGTAATCAAAGGTGGCCCCTTTACAAATTAGATGATCAGGAGAAATGGCCCTGAACGGGACTCTTAATTACAATACTATACTACAATTAATGCTGTTCGTTAGAAAGGAAGGAAAGTGGGATGAAGTCACATATGCGGATATGTTTTTCACCCTTTGGAACCACACAGAGTACCAACGGGACTGCGGGCTATTACCTCCACAAGACACGATGGTACTAGCCTTAGAGAAAGAAAGACGAGGAGAAATGAAAGGTAATATAAAAAGATGTTGTTCAGCCTGTAGCATAGGGCAGAGATGCACAATTCCTGAATAGATTCGGAATCTTAAAGAAGACTATTTTCTTGACATTACTTACCACCGGTTAGGGGAATAGAAGACCGTTGGGAGGGGGTAAAGGTTCCTCAAGAAGATAGAGAAACTGAAGCTGATTCCAAAACTGAATCCAAAACCCCACCTGACAGCCCTTTATCGTCCCGTACTCGGAAAAGGACAGAGCAAGCAGCGATTCAAGCACCCTTAATGGAAGCCATGTTTCCGGACGGACTAGCCGTAATGATAAAAGTCCCTTTTTCCTCATTTGATTTAGAAACCTGGAAAAGTGTGGCAAAGAATTATCGGAATGATCCCGTAGGGGTTACTAGACATTTTCAGTTTCTGGTAAAGCAGCACAATCCTGACTGGAGTGATATCCAGTTATTATTAGATCACCTAACAGAAACTGAGAAACAACTGGTTTTAAAAACTGCTCACAATATAGCCACGGACCAACTGAAAGATTCAAGAAGGGACATTAAAGAACACTTCCCTTTGCAGAACCCTCACTGGAACCCAAACAGGAGCATTCACTCAGAGGCGCTAGAAACTTACAGAGATGGGATTATAACAGGGATGGAGAGGGCTATCCCGAACTCGTCAATGCTGTATGCTGTAAGACGAGGGCCGAAGGAGAGTCCCTCGAAGTTTCTAGATAAATTACTAGATGCAATGAGACGCTACACCCCCTCGGACCCTGGATCAGAGATAGGAATCCAGCAGTTAGTGTCTCTCTTTTTAGGGCAGTCTGCCAACGATATCCGGAGGAAGCTGCAAAAACTGAGAACAACCGACAGCAGGAATCTAGAGACTCTGTTAGATGAGGCATGGAGAGTGTTTAACAACCGGAAGGATAAGAAAAGGGACAGAGGGGCACTGGTGGTAGCAATACATGCAAGGGGGGAAACGAAAGCAGGGAATTTTAGGAAACCATTAGAAAGAGATCAATGTGCATGGTGTTAGCAGAGAGGGCACTGGAAGAATGAGTGCCCAAAAAGACGAAAAGAAAAAATTCAGGCCCATTATAAAGAAGATTGACGGGGACCGGGGGCAATCTACCCTAGCGGATCCACTGGTTACCCTACGGCTAGGGAAAAAGCCACAAGAAATAGAATTTTTTGTGGATACAGGAGCAACGTATTCGGTTTTAAATCAAGCTCTGACCCCTATCGATACTGATTTTATAACAGTAACAGGAGCCACTGGCCGGAGCGAAAAGGCATATTTTCTCAAACCTCTTAAGTTCAAATTGGGAAAACAATTGGGGATACACATATTTTTGTATCTGCCAAATTCGCCGAGACCCCTGTTAGGGCGAGATTTATTAGAGCAATTGGGAGCGGAAATTAAATTCAAAAAAGGGAAAATGGAACTCCGGATAAGAGAAGATCAACTAATTGAAATACAAAGTTTGGCCCTAATAGGAACTCCCATTTCTACAGGAGTGCCTGAGGAGATTAAAGCCCAAATTTATCCGGGGGTCTGGGCCTCGGGAGTGCCGGGGAGAGCAAAAAATGCTTCGCCAATAGTGATAAAGCCTCAACAAGGAGCACGACCGGTGAGAGTTAAACAGTGTCCCCTTAGAATAGAGGACAGGGAGGGGATACGACCAACTATAGATCAGTTTATTGAGTATGGGCTGCTGAAAGAATGTGAATCAGAGTAAAACACTCCAATATTACCTTTTAAGATGGTAATGTATGGTAGCTAATATGTTAATTAGTTAAGATGGTAATTAGGATGGTAGCTATCGCATAGTGCAGGACCTCAGAGCTATCAACAGAATTGTTGAGGATTTGCATCCGGTAGTAGCAAATCCATACACTCTTCTAACTAAACTGGTACATGAATTGGCATGGTTTACCGTTTTGAACCTAAAGGATGCCTTTTTCTGCCTGCCTTTGAGCCCAGAGAGCCAGCTTTTATTTGCATTCGAATGGGAAAACCCAGAATCTGGGAGGAAAACACAGCTTACATGGACTGTGCTACCGCAGGGCTTCAAAAATAGCTCGACACTTTTTGGAAATCAGCTAGCTAAAGACTTGGAACAGTGGAAACGCCCGCTTGGGTCAGGAGTGGTTTTGCAGTATGTGGACTATATATTACTCGCCCCTGACACCAGAGAAACATGCATAAAATGGACTGTGAGCCTGTTAAATTTTCTTGGACTTAATGGCTATACAGTTTCTTCACAGAAAGCACAGATAGCCCAGCAGCAAGTGACCTATCTGGGATATGAAATAACCGCAGGCCAACGGACACTGGGGAAGGAGAGGAAAGAGGCCATCTGCCAGACACCTCGACCACAGACGCCTAAGGAACTTCGAACCTTCCTAGGCATGACAGGATGGTGTCCTCTCTGGATATATAACTATGTACTTTTGGTAAAGCCTTTATACGAGTTATTAAAATCTGACTCAAAGAATATTATATGGAATAGGGAGGCAGACAAAGCCTTCCATCAATTAAAAAAGAGGTTAATGGAAGCACCTGCCCTGGGATTACCTGACACTACTAAACCTTTCTGGTTGTTTTCCTATGAAAAGCAAGGAATGGCCTTAGGAGTCCTAGCTCAGAATTTGGGACCCTATCGAAGGGCGGTGGCATACTTCTCCAAAAACAGCTTTACGAAGTAAGTAAAGGGTGGCCTAGCTGTCTCCGAGGGGTGGCAGCAGTCGTAATAAACATCCAAGAGGCCCGTAAGTTCACCCTAGGCCAGAAAATCACAGTTACGGTATCACATACAGTCTCAGCAGTACTGGAAGTAAAAGGGGGGCATTGGCTTTCACCTCAGAGGTTTCTTAAGTACCAGGCTATCCTGATAGAGCAAGATGATGTAGAAATAACGGTAACTAATATTGTCAATCCAGCCTCTTTCCTCAGCGGAACCGAAGGAGAATCAGTGACCCATGACTGCTTGGAAACAATCGAGGCGGTGTACTCCAGCCGACCAGACCTGAAAGAAGAACCATTGGAGGATGCAGAGGATTCCTGGTTCACCGACGGGAGCGGCTTCATTCAACAGGGGATACGCAAAGCTGGCTATGCGGTAACCACCACAGAGAAGGTAATAGAGTCCAAAGCTCTGGCCCCAAATACATCAGCCCAAAAGGCTGAGATAATAGCACTAACCCGAGCCCTGGAATTGGCCAAAGGAAAATGGGTAAGTACCTGGACAGAGTCTAAATATCCTTTTGGAGTAGTGTATGCTCATGGGGTGGTCTGGAGAGGAAGAGGACAATTATCTACACAAGGGAAGCACATCAAACATGCTGAAGAAATTCTCAAACTCTTAGATGCAGTATTACTGCCTGCCAAAGTGACATAATGGCTATAAAGTTTCTTCACAGAAAGCACAGATAGCCCAGCAGCAAGTGACCTTTTTCGTTATTATGGGCAGTGGTCATGGCAGAACATAGAATATCCCATTGGGGAGCAGAGGCACTTTACAGATACCTGAACAGTCTAATATGTGCTCGAAATCTATACGCCACTGTCAAACAAGTCACTCAGCAGTGTGAGGTATGTTTACAGAACAACCCTGAGACAGGCCCCAGAGTCCAATTTGGCCAGATAGGGAAGGGAAACTATCCGGGAAAACAATGGCAAATTGATTTTTCAGATCTTCCAATAAAAGGGGGGTTTCGATACCTATTGGTGTTAACTGATACCTTTTCAGGATGGCCAGAGGCATTTCCCTGTCGAACCAACAAAACAAGAGAAGTGGTCAAAGCATTGTTGCATGAAATTATACCAAGGTTCGGGATTCCCGCAGTAATTTCCTCGGACCGAGGATCTCATTTCACTGCAAGGGTTGTTTCGAAAGTAAGCAGACTATTGGGTATAGACTGGCAACTTCACACCCCATACAACCCACGATCGAGTGGTCAAGTAGAAAAGATGAATCACTTGATCAAAACGCAAATTGTGAAACTAGGCCAGGAAGCTAACTTGGCCTGGCCTCAATCACTACCCTCAGCCCTTCTCAGGATAAGAAAAAAACCAAGAACCAAAGAAGGTTTGAGCCCCTTTGAAATACTCTATGGAAGATCATATAGTGTACAAGACGGAATATCCACAGAGCTGGGGAATGAAATACTAGCAGATTACCAGATAAATTTACAAAAACAGCTCCGAGAGGTAGAAAAACTGGTTCTGGGAACAAGAGCTCGTGGACTGGATGGACCAGTACACGAGATCGAACCTGGGGACTATGTATATGTTAAGTCTTTTACAGATTCACCACTGAATCCAAAGGGGGAAGGTCCCTTCCAGGTACTGCTGACCACTCACACGGCCATAAAGATCAAGAAACAAGCCGCTTGGATCCATTGGACTCGCGTCAAGAGGGCTCCAGAACCCCAATGGACATCAACGCAGGCCGAACCCCTGAAGCTTCGCCTCCAAAGAAAAGATGGACATTAATGACATTAGTAGTCATCAACATGCCAGGACTTTGTGTTTCAGGGGGAGGGACACGGGATGTTAATATATATTCACGAAATCTGGAAACACTGGTAAGGGCTACTAATCTGCCAGACTGTTGGGTATGTACTACCCTACCCAAAGGAGAAATGAAATTGCCTCTATGTGGGGTGGCAGCAAGCAATTGGAACAATGCCAACGGAACCTGGCCTAAATTTTGGGCAAAAGGGGGGGATGAGTCGAATGGGTATTGTGAGTACGATGATAATATCTACCCCTTAGGACCCAGATTTGATCTACAACTGTTGAAAGAAGAGTTTGTGGTATTAATTAGCAATAACAATTGTGCATGGGAACACGGGGAACATAGACACAGTAGGCCGGTGAATAAGACAACAACTTGGGGATGGAGCAAGTACTGGAATAATAAGACAACTGTTGATGTGGGAAGTTGGGATCTAACAGGGATAAGGGTAACATATATTGACTTTTGCGACAAAACACAACTAGTTGCATATAAAAGTAGTGGTATTTCCGAAGGAGAAGGATATTCCTGGGAGTATGGATAGTACCAGGCGGGGAAATTTTTAGGTGCGAATTTGACGGCAACTATTGGACCCTGTAAGTTACCTAAAGGGTATTGGTGGTTGTGTGGAGATGGATATAGTAGAAAACAGCTGCCCGGAGGGGAAGGGAACTTGCACGATAGGCTATCTAACTAGCCAGGATACGGTGTTTAATCAGTCTGAAATCCCCTCAGAAATGCTGAGAACACCTTGGAGGAGAATTCGGGGAGTGGAAAACCCTCTAGTGACGAGGGGAAAAAGGTTCCACAGCTTTGTAAGATGGTTTATACCGTTCCTGGGCGTCAGTGAATTGGAAAAGGCAATTGTGAACATATCGGCCACTATAGAAGTGCTTGAGAAATCTACAATCGATGCTATACAAGCACTTCAACAAGAAGTCCAGTCATTAGCAAATGTGGTGGGACAAAACAGAATGGCATTAGACTTATTAACCTGGAAAGAAGGAGGTTTATGTGCAGTGATTAATCAAAGCTGTTGTTCATATGTAAACCAGAATGGGAGAGTAGAGAAAGACTTACAAAATCTCATAGTTAAAATTCAGATTTTGCATTTGACTGCGCAAGATGACACCACATTCGGGTTTTCTGATCTTTGGGAAAAGTTAACCTCGTGGCTACCTAACTTTGCTTGGCTTAAGCGACTGTTTATTCTTCTAATAGCAATACTTATGTTAGGAAATTTAGTGTGTGCATTAATTAGATGTCTTATGTGTTGTACCGGGGGGCCAAAGACGAATACATTCAATGGAAGAAGCATCAGCTCCGTGAACGTGTGGTATCTGGGAAGTATTTTAGAAATCAGATGGGGAGAGAGAATATGTTATAGGTGATTGTAAAAGAATTTACAAAGTTGAAAGAAAAGGGTGACTTGATTCAGAAAACGAACAGTTACAGGTTGTTAGTGCGGGTGTAATACAGCCTGGGAAAGAACAAAATCTCGGGGCCCCAGCATTCCAAGATAAAAAATGGCATTGTGTATAAGATAGCGGGAGAAGCTGCATGCTAAGGAGGTGCTGAGGAGGAAGCTAACTGTCTAGGAAAGGTGTCCATCTGGTCAGGACAGGGGAGGAGATTTTTGATAATGAGTTCTTGGAAATAATTAGAATAGTAACGCCTTTAATTTTAATAACCTGCCCACCATAATGAATATGTATGCTTTTCACCATAAATGGACGCTTGCTTCACAAACGGGTGTACAAGTTTGGCGGAGAAATCCCCCTTGCACCCAGCGCTGCAATAAACATACCTGCTTTATAACTCCCTGCGAGTTGTAATGTTTGTTTCCGCGCGACACCTTCACCACGGTGCTCGGGGTGCCGCCGGGAGATCAGCCGCGCTCGCAGCGGTACCATCGCGCTCCTCCGAGTGCCGATGAGCGCTCTCCCGATATCGCTGCTCTCTCACCCCGCTTGTCTGGGTGCCACCTGGCACTTTCGGTATCTCGCCGCGGTACCACAGCGCGCCTCCTAGTGCCGCTGAGCATTCTCCCGTAACGCCGCTCCGTCACCCCGGCTTTCTGAGTGCCGCCGAGCGCTCTCCCGGTATCGCCACTCGTTGACCCCGCACGTCGGGGTGCCGCCACGCGCTCTCCCGATACCGCCGCTCCTTCACCACGGTGCTCGGGGTGCCGCCGGGCGCTCTCCTGAGCTCGCAGCGGTACCACCGTGCGCCGGCAAGTGCCAGCGGGCACTCTCGGGATCTCGCCGCGGTACCACAGCGCGCCTCCGAGTGCCGCAGAGAGCTCTCCCGATATCGCTGCTCCTTCACCACAGTGCCTGGGGTGCCGCCGGGCGCACTGCCGAGCTCACAGCGGTACCACCGCGTGCCTCCGAGTGCCGCTGAACGCTCTCCCGATATCGCCGCTCCTTCACCCTGCTTGTCTGGGTGCCGCCGGGCGCTTTCCCGAGCTCGCCGCACTACCACCGTGCGCCTCCAGGTGCCGCTGTGCGTCCGGTCGACCCGACGCACGCTCATCCCGCTCCTCGGGGTGCCGCCGGGCGCTCTGCTGAGCTCTCCGCGCTACCACCGTGCGCTGAGAAGTGCCAGCGGGCACTCTCGGGATTTCGCCGCGGTACCACCGCGCGCCTCCAAGTGCCACTGAGCGCTCTCCCCATATCGCCGCTCCTTCACCCTGCTTGTCTCGGTGACGCCGGGTGCTCTGCCGAGCTCGCTGCACTACCACCGTGCGCCTCCTGGTGCCGCTGTGCGTCTGGTCCACCCGACGCACGCTCATCCCGCTCCTCGGGGTGCCGCCGGACGCTCTCCCGAGCTCTTCGCGCTCCACCCTGCGCATGCGAGTGCCGCTGGGTGCTCTCGGGATCTCGCCGCGGTACCACAGCGCGCCTCCGAGTGCCGCCGAGCGCTCTCCCGATATGGCCGCTCCTTTGATTCAGAAAACTAGCGGTTACAGTTTGTTAGTGCGGATGAGTTACAGTCTGGGAAAGAACAAAAGCTCGGGGCCCCAGAACTCCAAGATAAAGAAATGGCATTGTGTATAAGATAGCCGGAGCAGCTGCATGCTAAGGAGGTGCTGAGAAGGAACCTAACTCTCTGGGAAAGGTGTCCATCTGGTCAGGACAGGGGAGGAGATTTTTGATAATGAGTTCTTGGAAATAATTAGAATAGTAACGCCTTTAATTTTAATAACCTGCCCACCATAATGAATATGTATGCTTTTTACCATAAATGGAAGCTTGCTTCACAAACCGGTGTACAAATTTGGCGGAGAAATCCCCCTTGCACCCAGCGCTGCAATAAACATACCTGCTTTATAACTCTCTGCGAGTTGTAATGTTTGGTTTCGAGCGTCAATTTGGCACCCCAGATGGGACCCCCTCTGTCCGGCTGCGGGACCTGCTGAGGACGGGAGTCCTCTGGGCGCCCCCGAGATTTCTCGGAAGGACTCCCCGACTCATCCAGATCACCGCGGGGACAGACAAGGACCATCTCCTGCGGACCAGGTATGTTTTAGGGTTTCATGGGGGGGACCTGTAAGTCGTGAGGAGATGTCCTACGCGTGGTAAAGATTCGGTTTTCTCGCCCCGGGGTATGCTCAAGCTTGGGCTAATGGTGTGGGAACCCCGGGGTTTGGGTTAGTGTGTGGCATTGTAATATTGTTGATTATTTATTTTATTTGTCATAAGGTATCCCTACCGTGTTATTGTCTGTAATTGTTGTATGAGTGATTGAGACGCGGCACTGCTGCAGAGCGAGTGTGAAGTTCCGATCCGCGGTTCCGTGTTCTCCGCGAGGAGAGCGGCCGGAAACAAACGAAGCGTACAGACGAAGGACTGTACAGAAGCATTGTGTGACTCTAATAATGAGAATATTAAGTGGCAGTGTCTTGGACATTCGGATAACTTTTGTGATCCTATTTTTGTCTTAAAGTGCTTTGCTTGTAATACAGAGGTTTGGGTAGATCGGGAGGACGATTTTTGTTGTCCACAGTGTGGTAGCTGGACTGAGTGGGAAAAGATCGAGAGGGCGGGAGAGTTGCAACAAATAATCTGTGGAGACATAGCCTACCCCTGGAGATAAAGGTAGCGACAGCGGCAGCGGGGGGGGTAACACCTAAGTGACACACGGAGATCAGGATCGCCTCTGAACTAAGGGTGTAAGGGAACATAAAAAGGGCAAAAATCAAGGAAGTGAGATACTGAAAAGTAGTACCATATGGTGTATTTTAGCACACTGGAAGGAGAGCGGGGGCTCACCAGGTGGCAGCGTGGACAAGAAATCCTTAATTAAATATTGTAATCAAAGGTGGCCCCTTTACAAATTAGATGATCAGGAGAAATGGCCCTGAACGGGACTCTTAATTACAATACTATACTACAATTAATGCTGTTCGTTAGAAAGGAAGGAAAGTGGGATGAAGTCACATATGCGGATATGTTTTTCACCCTTTGGAACCACACAGAGTACCAACGGGACTGCGGGCTATTACCTCCACAAGACACGATGGTACTAGCCTTAGAGAAAGAAAGACGAGGAGAAATGAAAGGTAATATAAAAAGATGTTGTTCAGCCTGTAGCATAGGGCAGAGATGCACAATGCCTGAATAGATTCGGAATCTTAAAGAAGACTATTTTCTTGACATTACTTACCACCGGTTAGGGGAATAGAAGACCGTTGGGAGGGGGTAAAGGTTCCTCAAGAAGATAGAGAAACTGAAGCTGATTCCAAAACTGAATCCAAAACCCCACCTGACAGCCCTTTATCGTCCCGTACTCGGAAAAGGACAGAGCAAGCAGCGATTCAAGCACCCTTAATGGAAGCCATGTTTCCGGACGGACTAGCCGTAATGATAAAAGTCCCTTTTTCCTCATTTGATTTAGAAACCTGGAAAAGTGTGGCAAAGAATTATCGGAATGATCCCGTAGGGGTTACTAGACATTTTCAGTTTCTGGTAAAGCAGCACAATCCTGACTGGAGTGATATCCAGTTATTATTAGATCACCTAACAGAAACTGAGAAACAACTGGTTTTAAAAACTGCTCACAATATAGCCACGGACCAACTGAAAGATTCAAGAAGGGACATTAAAGAACACTTCCCTTTGCAGAACCCTCACTGGAACCCAAACAGGAGCATTCACTCAGAGGCGCTAGAAACTTACAGAGATGGGATTATAACAGGGATGGAGAGGGCTATCCCGAACTCGTCAATGCTGTATGCTGTAAGACGAGGGCCGAAGGAGAGTCCCTCGAAGTTTCTAGATAAATTACTAGATGCAATGAGACGCTACACCCCCTCGGACCCTGGATCAGAGATAGGAATCCAGCAGTTAGTGTCTCTCTTTTTAGGGCAGTCTGCCAACGATATCCGGAGGAAGCTGCAAAAACTGAGAACAACCGACAGCAGGAATCTAGAGACTCTGTTAGATGAGGCATGGAGAGTGTTTAACAACCGGAAGGATAAGAAAAGGGACAGACGGGCACTGGTGGTAGCAATACATGCAAGGGGGGAAACGAAAGCAGGGAATTTTAGGAAACCATTAGAAAGAGATCAATGTGCATGGTGTTAGCAGAGAGGGCACTGGAAGAATGAGTGCCCAAAAAGACGAAAAGAAAAAATTCAGGCCCATTATAAAGAAGATTGACGGGGACCGGGGGCAATCTACCCTAGCGGATCCACTGGTTACCCTACGGCTAGGGAAAAAGCCACAAGAAATAGAATTTTTTGTGGATACAGGAGCAACGTATTCGGTTTTAAATCAAGCTCTGACCCCTATCGATACTGATTTTATAACAGTAACAGGAGCCACTGGCCGGAGCGAAAAGGCATATTTTCTCAAACCTCTTAAGTTCAAATTGGGAAAACAATTGGGGATACACATATTTTTATATCTGCCAAATTCGCCGAGACCCCTGTTAGGGCGAGATTTATTAGAGCAATTGGGAGCGGAAATTAAATTCAAAAAAGGGAAAATGGAACTCCGGATAAGAGAAGATCAACTAATTGAAATACAAAGTTTGGCCCTAATAGGAACTCCCATTTCTACAGGAGTGCCTGAGGAGATTAAAGCCCAAATTTATCCGGGGGTCTGGGCCTCGGGAGTGCCGGGGAGAGCAAAAAATGCTTCGCCAATAGTGATAAAGCCTCAACAAGGAGCACGACCGGTGAGAGTTAAACAGTGTCCCCTTAGAATAGAGGACAGGGAGGGGATACGACCAACTATAGATCAGTTTATTGAGTATGGGCTGCTGAAAGAATGTGAATCAGAGTAAAACACTCCAATATTACCTTTTAAGATGGTAATGTATGGTAGCTAATATGTTAATTAGTTAAGATGGTAATTAGGATGGTAGCTATCGCATAGTGCAGGACCTCAGAGCTATCAACAGAATTGTTGAGGATTTGCATCCGGTAGTAGCAAATCCATACACTCTTCTAACTAAACTGGTACATGAATTGGCATGGTTTACCGTTTTGAACCTAAAGGATGCCTTTTTCTGCCTGCCTTTGAGCCCAGAGAGCCAGCTTTTATTTGCATTCGAATGGGAAAACCCAGAATCTGGGAGGAAAACACAGCTTACATGGACTGTGCTACCGCAGGGCTTCAAAAATAGCTCGACACTTTTTGGAAATCAGCTAGCTAAAGACTTGGAACAGTGGAAACGCCCGCTTGGGTCAGGAGTGGTTTTGCAGTATGTGGACTATATATTACTCGCCCCTGACACCAGAGAAACATGCATAAAATGGACTGTGAGCCTGTTAAATTTTCTTGGACTTAATGGCTATACAGTTTCTTCACAGAAAGCACAGATAGCCCAGCAGCAAGTGACCTATCTGGGATATGAAATAACCGCAGGCCAACGGACACTGGGGAAGGAGAGGAAAGAGGCCATCTGCCAGACACCTCGACCACAGACGCCTAAGGAACTTCGAACCTTCCTAGGCATGACAGGATGGTGTCCTCTCTGGATATATAACTATGTACTTTTGGTAAAGCCTTTATACGAGTTATTAAAATCTGACTCAAAGAATATTATATGGAATAGGGAGGCAGACAAAGCCTTCCATCAATTAAAAAAGAGGTTAATGGAAGCACCTGCCCTGGGATTACCTGACACTACTAAACCTTTCTGGTTGTTTTCCTATGAAAAGCAAGGAATGGCCTTAGGAGTCCTAGCTCAGAATTTGGGACCCTATCGAAGGGCGGTGGCATACTTCTCCAAAAACAGCTTTACGAAGTAAGTAAAGGGTGGCCTAGCTGTCTCCGAGGGGTGGCAGCAGTCGTAATAAACATCCAAGAGGCCCGTAAGTTCACCCTAGGCCAGAAAATCACAGTTACGGTATCACATACAGTCTCAGCAGTACTGGAAGTAAAAGGGGGGCATTGGCTTTCACCTCAGAGGTTTCTTAAGTACCAGGCTATCCTGATAGAGCAAGATGATGTAGAAATAACGGTAACTAATATTGTCAATCCAGCCTCTTTCCTCAGCGGAACCGAAGGAGAATCAGTGACCCATGACTGCTTGGAAACAATCGAGGCGGTGTACTCCAGCCGACCAGACCTGAAAGAAGAACCATTGGAGGATGCAGAGGATTCCTGGTTCACCGACGGGAGCGGCTTCATTCAACAGGGGATACGCAAAGCTGGCTATGCGGTAACCACCACAGAGAAGGTAATAGAGTCCAAAGCTCTGGCCCCAAATACATCAGCCCAAAAGGCTGAGATAATAGCACTAACCCGAGCCCTGGAATTGGCCAAAGGAAAATGGGTAAGTACCTGGACAGAGTCTAAATATCCTTTTGGGGTAGTGTATGCTCATGGGGTGGTCTGGAGAGGAAGAGGACAATTATCTACACAAGGGAAGCACATCAAACATGCTGAAGAAATTCTCAAACTCTTAGATGCAGTATTACTGCCTGCCAAAGTGACATAATGGCTATAAAGTTTCTTCACAGAAAGCACAGATAGCCCAGCAGCAAGTGACCTTTTTCGTTATTATGGGCAGTGGTCATGGCAGAACATAGAATATCCCATTGGGGAGCAGAGGCACTTTACAGATACCTGAACAGTCTAATATGTGCTCGAAATCTATACGCCACTGTCAAACAAGTCACTCAGCAGTGTGAGGTATGTTTACAGAACAACCCTGAGACAGGCCCCAGAGTCCAATTTGGCCAGATAGGGAAGGGAAACTATCCGGGAAAACAATGGCAAATTGATTTTTCAGATCTTCCAATAAAAGGGGGGTTTCGATACCTATTGGTGTTAACTGATACCTTTTCAGGATGGCCAGAGGCATTTCCCTGTCGAACCAACAAAACAAGAGAAGTGGTCAAAGCATTGTTGCATGAAATTATACCAAGGTTCGGGATTCCCGCAGTAATTTCCTCGGACCGAGGATCTCATTTCACTGCAAGGGTTGTTTCGAAAGTAAGCAGACTATTGGGTATAGACTGGCAACTTCACACCCCATACAACCCACGATCGAGTGGTCAAGTAGAAAAGATGAATCACTTGATCAAAACGCAAATTGTGAAACTAGGCCAGGAAGCTAACTTGGCCTGGCCTCAATCACTACCCTCAGCCCTTCTCAGGATAAGAAAAAAACCAAGAACCAAAGAAGGTTTGAGCCCCTTTGAAATACTCTATGGAAGATCATATAGTGTACAAGACGGAATATCCACAGAGCTGGGGAATGAAATACTAGCAGATTACCAGATAAATTTACAAAAACAGCTCCGAGAGGTAGAAAAACTGGTTCTGGGAACAAGAGCTCGTGGACTGGATGGACCAGTACACGAGATCGAACCTGGGGACTATGTATATGTTAAGTCTTTTACAGATTCACCACTGAATCCAAAGGGGGAAGGTCCCTTCCAGGTACTGCTGACCACTCACACGGCCATAAAGATCAAGAAACAAGCCGCTTGGATCCATTGGACTCGCGTCAAGAGGGCTCCAGAACCCCAATGGACATCAACGCAGGCCGAACCCCTGAAGCTTCGCCTCCAAAGAAAAGATGGACATTAATGACATTAGTAGTCATCAACATGCCAGGACTTTGTGTTTCAGGGGGAGGGACACGGGATGTTAATATATATTCACGAAATCTGGAAACACTGGTAAGGGCTACTAATCTGCCAGACTGTTGGGTATGTACTACCCTACCCAAAGGAGAAATGAAATTGCCTCTATGTGGGGTGGCAGCAAGCAATTGGAACAATGCCAACGGAACCTGGCCTAAATTTTGGGCAAAAGGGGGGGATGAGTCGAATGGGTATTGTGAGTACGATGATAATATCTACCCCTTAGGACCCAGATTTGATCTACAACTGTTGAAAGAAGAGTTTGTGGTATTAATTAGCAATAACAATTGTGCATGGGAACACGGGGAACATAGACACAGTGGGCCGGTGAATAAGACAACAACTTGGGGATGGAGCAAGTACTGGAATAATAAGACAACTGTTGATGTGGGAAGTTGGGATCTAACAGGGATAAGGGTAACATATATTGACTTTTGCGACAAAACACAACTAGTTGCATATAAAAGTAGTGGTATTTCCGAAGGAGAAGGATATTCCTGGGAGTATGGATAGTACCAGGCGGGGAAATTTTTAGGTGCGAATTTGACGGCAACTATTGGACCCTGTAAGTTACCTAAAGGGTATTGGTGGTTGTGTGGAGATGGATATAGTAGAAAACAGCTGCCCGGAGGGGAAGGGAACTTGCACGATAGGCTATCTAACTAGCCAGGATACGGTGTTTAATCAGTCTGAAATCCCCTCAGAAATGCTGAGAACACCTTGGAGGAGAATTCGGGGAGTGGAAAACCCTCTAGTGACGAGGGGAAAAAGGTTCCACAGCTTTGTAAGATGGTTTATACCGTTCCTGGGCGTCAGTGAATTGGAAAAGGCAATTGTGAACATATCGGCCACTATAGAAGTGCTTGAGAAATCTACAATCAATGCTATACAAGCACTTCAACAAGAAGTCCAGTCATTAGCAAATGTGGTGGGACAAAACAGAATGGCATTAGACTTATTAACCTGGAAAGAAGGAGGTTTATGTGCAGTGATTAATCAAAGCTGTTGTTCATATGTAAACCAGAATGGGAGAGTAGAGAAAGACTTACAAAATCTCATAGTTAAAATTCAGATTTTGCATTTGACTGCGCAAGATGACACCACATTCGGGTTTTCTGATCTTTGGGAAAAGTTAACCTCGTGGCTACCTAACTTTGCTTGGCTTAAGCGACTGTTTATTCTTCTAATAGCAATACTTATGTTAGGAAATTTAGTGTGTGCATTAATTAGATGTCTTATGTGTTGTACCGGGGGGCCAAAGACGAATACATTCAATGGAAGAAGCATCAGCTCCGTGAACGTGTGGTATCTGGGAAGTATTTTAGAAATCAGATGGGGAGAGAGAATATGTTATAGGTGATTGTAAAAGAATTTACAAAGTTGAAAGAAAAGGGTGACTTGATTCAGAAAACGAACAGTTACAGGTTGTTAGTGCGGGTGTAATACAGCCTGGGAAAGAACAAAATCTCGGGGCCCCAGCATTCCAAGATAAAAAATGGCATTGTGTATAAGATAGCGGGAGAAGCTGCATGCTAAGGAGGTGCTGAGGAGGAAGCTAACTGTCTAGGAAAGGTGTCCATCTGGTCAGGACAGGGGAGGAGATTTTTGATAATGAGTTCTTGGAAATAATTAGAATAGTAACGCCTTTAATTTTAATAACCTGCCCACCATAATGAATATGTATGCTTTTCACCATAAATGGACGCTTGCTTCACAAACGGGTGTACAAGTTTGGCGGAGAAATCCCCCTTGCACCCAGCGCTGCAATAAACATACCTGCTTTATAACTCCCTGCGAGTTGTAATGTTTGTTTCCGCGCGACACCTTCACCACGGTGCTCGGGGTGCCGCCGGGAGATCAGCCGCGCTCGCAGCGGTACCATCGCGCTCCTCCGAGTGCCGATGAGCGCTCTCCCGATATCGCTGCTCTCTCACCCCGCTTGTCTGGGTGCCACCTGGCACTTTCGGTATCTCGCCGCGGTACCACAGCGCGCCTCCTAGTGCCGCTGAGCATTCTCCCGTAACGCCGCTCCGTCACCCCGGCTTTCTGAGTGCCGCCACGCGCTCTCCCGATATCGCCGCTCCTTCACCACGGTGCTCGGGGTGCCGCCGGGCGCTCTCCTGAGCTCGCAGCGGTACCACCGTGCGCCGGCAAGTGCCAGCGGGCACTCTCGGGATCTCGCCGCGGTACCACAGCGCGCCTCCGAGTGCCGCAGAGAGCTCTCCCGATATCGCTGCTCCTTCACCACAGTGCCTGGGGTGCCGCCGGGCGCACTGCCGAGCTCACAGCGGTACCACCGCGTGCCTCCGAGTGCCGCTGAACGCTCTCCCGATATCGCCGCTCCTTCACCCTGCTTGTCTGGGTGCCGCCGGGCGCTTTCCCGAGCTCGCCTCACTACCACCGTGCGCCTCCAGGTGCCGCTGTGCGTCCGGTCGACCCGACGCACGCTCATCCCGCTCCTCGGGGTGCCGCCGGGCCCTCTGCTGAGCTCTCCGCGCTACCACCGTGCGCTGAGAAGTGCCAGCGGGCACTCTCGGGATTTCGCCGCGGTACCACCGCGCGCCTCCAAGTGCCACTGAGCGCTCTCCCCATATCGCCGCTCCTTCACCCTGCTTGTCTCGGTGACGCCGGGTGCTCTGCCGAGCTCGCTGCACTACCACCGTGCGCCTCCTGGTGCCGCTGTGCGTCTGGTCCACCCGACGCACGCTCATCCCGCTCCTCGGGGTGCCGCCGGACGCTCTCCCGAGCTCTTCGCGCTCCACCCTGCGCATGCGAGTGCCGCTGGGTGCTCTCGGGATCTCGCCGCGGTACCACAGCGCGCCTCCGAGTGCCGCCGAGCGCTCTCCCGATATGGCCGCTCCTTTGATTCAGAAAACTAGCGGTTACAGTTTGTTAGTGCGGATGAGTTACAGTCTGGGAAAGAACAAAAGCTCGGGGCCCCAGAACTCCAAGATAAAGAAATGGCATTGTGTATAAGATAGCCGGAGCAGCTGCATGCTAAGGAGGTGCTGAGAAGGAACCTAACTCTCTGGGAAAGGTGTCCATCTGGTCAGGACAGGGGAGGAGATTTTTGATAATGAGTTCTTGGAAATAATTAGAATAGTAACGCCTTTAATTTTAATAACCTGCCCACCATAATGAATATGTATGCTTTTTACCATAAATGGAAGCTTGCTTCACAAACCGGTGTACAAATTTGGCGGAGAAATCCCCCTTGCACCCAGCGCTGCAATAAACATACCTGCTTTATAACTCTCTGCGAGTTGTAATGTTTGGTTTCGAGCGTCAATTTGGCACCCCAGATGGGACCCCCTCTGTCCGGCTGCGGGACCTGCTGAGGACGGGAGTCCTCTGGGCGCCCCCGAGATTTCTCGGAAGGACTCCCCGACTCATCCAGATCACCGCGGGGACAGACAAGGACCATCTCCTGCGGACCAGGTATGTTTTAGGGTTTCATGGGGGGGACCTGTAAGTCGTGAGGAGATGTCCTACGCGTGGTAAAGATTCGGTTTTCTCGCCCCGGGGTATGCTCAAGCTTGGGCTAATGGTGTGGGAACCCCGGGGTTTGGGTTAGTGTGTGGCATTGTAATATTGTTGATTATTTATTGTATTTGTCATAAGGTATCCCTACCGTGTTATTGTCTGTAATTGTTGTATGAGTGATTGAGACGCGGCACTGCTGCAGAGCGAGTGTGAAGTTCCGATCCGCGGTTCCGTGTTCTCCGCGAGGAGAGCGGCCGGAAACAAACGAAGCGTACAGACGAAGGACTGTACAGAAGCATTGTGTGACTCTAATAATGAGAATATTAAGTGGCAGTGTCTTGGACATTCGGATAACTTTTGTGATCCTATTTTTGTCTTAAAGTGCTTTGCTTGTAATACAGAGGTTTGGGTAGATCGGGAGGACGATTTTTGTTGTCCACAGTGTGGTAGCTGGACTGAGTGGGAAAAGATCGAGAGGGCGGGAGAGTTGCAACAAATAATCTGTGGAGACATAGCCTACCCCGGAGATAAAGGTAGCGACAGCGGCAGCGGGGGGGGTAACACCTAAGTGACACACGGAGATCAGGATCGCCTCTGAACTAAGGGTGTAAGGGAACATAAAAAGGGCAAAAATCAAGGAAGTGAGATACTGAAAAGTAGTACCATATGGTGTATTTTAGCACACTGGAAGGAGAGCGGGGGCTCACCAGGTGGCAGCGTGGACAAGAAATCCTTAATTAAATATTGTAATCAAAGGTGGCCCCTTTACAAATTAGATGATCAGGAGAAATGGCCCTGAACGGGACTCTTAATTACAATACTATACTACAATTAATGCTGTTCGTTAGAAAGGAAGGAAAGTGGGATGAAGTCACATATGCGGATATGTTTTTCACCCTTTGGAACCACACAGAGTACCAACGGGACTGCGGGCTATTACCTCCACAAGACACGATGGTACTAGCCTTAGAGAAAGAAAGACGAGGAGAAATGAAAGGTAATATAAAAAGATGTTGTTCAGCCTGTAGCATAGGGCAGAGATGCACAATGCCTGAATAGATTCGGAATCTTAAAGAAGACTATTTTCTTGACATTACTTACCACCGGTTAGGGGAATAGAAGACCGTTGGGAGGGGGTAAAGGTTCCTCAAGAAGATAGAGAAACTGAAGCTGATTCCAAAACTGAATCCAAAACCCCACCTGACAGCCCTTTATCGTCCCGTACTCGGAAAAGGACAGAGCAAGCAGCGATTCAAGCACCCTTAATGGAAGCCATGTTTCCGGACGGACTAGCCGTAATGATAAAAGTCCCTTTTTCCTCATTTGATTTAGAAACCTGGAAAAGTGTGGCAAAGAATTATCGGAATGATCCCGTAGGGGTTACTAGACATTTTCAGTTTCTGGTAAAGCAGCACAATCCTGACTGGAGTGATATCCAGTTATTATTAGATCACCTAACAGAAACTGAGAAACAACTGGTTTTAAAAACTGCTCACAATATAGCCACGGACCAACTGAAAGATTCAAGAAGGGACATTAAAGAACACTTCCCTTTGCAGAACCCTCACTGGAACCCAAACAGGAGCATTCACTCAGAGGCGCTAGAAACTTACAGAGATGGGATTATAACAGGGATGGAGAGGGCTATCCCGAACTCGTCAATGCTGTATGCTGTAAGACGAGGGCCGAAGGAGAGTCCCTCGAAGTTTCTAGATAAATTACTAGATGCAATGAGACGCTACACCCCCTCGGACCCTGGATCAGAGATAGGAATCCAGCAGTTAGTGTCTCTCTTTTTAGGGCAGTCTGCCAACGATATCCGGAGGAAGCTGCAAAAACTGAGAACAACCGACAGCAGGAATCTAGAGACTCTGTTAGATGAGGCATGGAGAGTGTTTAACAACCGGAAGGATAAGAAAAGGGACAGAGGGGCACTGGTGGTAGCAATACATGCAAGGGGGGAAACGAAAGCAGGGAATTTTAGGAAACCATTAGAAAGAGATCAATGTGCATGGTGTTAGCAGAGAGGGCACTGGAAGAATGAGTGCCCAAAAAGACGAAAAGAAAAAATTCAGGCCCATTATAAAGAAGATTGACGGGGACCGGGGGCAATCTACCCTAGCGGATCCACTGGTTACCCTACGGCTAGGGAAAAAGCCACAAGAAATAGAATTTTTTGTGGATACAGGAGCAACGTATTCGGTTTTAAATCAAGCTCTGACCCCTATCGATACTGATTTTATAACAGTAACAGGAGCCACTGGCCGGAGCGAAAAGGCATATTTTCTCAAACCTCTTAAGTTCAAATTGGGAAAACAATTGGGGATACACATATTTTTATATCTGCCAAATTCGCCGAGACCCCTGTTAGGGCGAGATTTATTAGAGCAATTGGGAGCGGAAATTAAATTCAAAAAAGGGAAAATGGAACTCCGGATAAGAGAAGATCAACTAATTGAAATACAAAGTTTGGCCCTAATAGGAACTCCCATTTCTACAGGAGTGCCTGAGGAGATTAAAGCCCAAATTTATCCGGGGGTCTGGGCCTCGGGAGTGCCGGGGAGAGCAAAAAATGCTTCGCCAATAGTGATAAAGCCTCAACAAGGAGCACGACCGGTGAGAGTTAAACAGTGTCCCCTTAGAATAGAGGACAGGGAGGGGATACGACCAACTATAGATCAGTTTATTGAGTATGGGCTGCTGAAAGAATGTGAATCAGAGTAAAACACTCCAATATTACCTTTTAAGATGGTAATGTATGGTAGCTAATATGTTAATTAGTTAAGATGGTAATTAGGATGGTAGCTATCGCATAGTGCAGGACCTCAGAGCTATCAACAGAATTGTTGAGGATTTGCATCCGGTAGTAGCAAATCCATACACTCTTCTAACTAAACTGGTACATGAATTGGCATGGTTTACCGTTTTGAACCTAAAGGATGCCTTTTTCTGCCTGCCTTTGAGCCCAGAGAGCCAGCTTTTATTTGCATTCGAATGGGAAAACCCAGAATCTGGGAGGAAAACACAGCTTACATGGACTGTGCTACCGCAGGGCTTCAAAAATAGCTCGACACTTTTTGGAAATCAGCTAGCTAAAGACTTGGAACAGTGGAAACGCCCGCTTGGGTCAGGAGTGGTTTTGCAGTATGTGGACTATATATTACTCGCCCCTGACACCAGAGAAACATGCATAAAATGGACTGTGAGCCTGTTAAATTTTCTTGGACTTAATGGCTATACAGTTTCTTCACAGAAAGCACAGATAGCCCAGCAGCAAGTGACCTATCTGGGATATGAAATAACCGCAGGCCAACGGACACTGGGGAAGGAGAGGAAAGAGGCCATCTGCCAGACACCTCGACCACAGACGCCTAAGGAACTTCGAACCTTCCTAGGCATGACAGGATGGTGTCCTCTCTGGATATATAACTATGTACTTTTGGTAAAGCCTTTATACGAGTTATTAAAATCTGACTCAAAGAATATTATATGGAATAGGGAGGCAGACAAAGCCTTCCATCAATTAAAAAAGAGGTTAATGGAAGCACCTGCCCTGGGATTACCTGACACTACTAAACCTTTCTGGTTGTTTTCCTATGAAAAGCAAGGAATGGCCTTAGGAGTCCTAGCTCAGAATTTGGGACCCTATCGAAGGGCGGTGGCATACTTCTCCAAAAACAGCTTTACGAAGTAAGTAAAGGGTGGCCTAGCTGTCTCCGAGGGGTGGCAGCAGTCGTAATAAACATCCAAGAGGCCCGTAAGTTCACCCTAGGCCAGAAAATCACAGTTACGGTATCACATACAGTCTCAGCAGTACTGGAAGTAAAAGGGGGGCATTGGCTTTCACCTCAGAGGTTTCTTAAGTACCAGGCTATCCTGATAGAGCAAGATGATGTAGAAATAACGGTAACTAATATTGTCAATCCAGCCTCTTTCCTCAGCGGAACCGAAGGAGAATCAGTGACCCATGACTGCTTGGAAACAATCGAGGCGGTGTACTCCAGCCGACCAGACCTGAAAGAAGAACCATTGGAGGATGCAGAGGATTCCTGGTTCACCGACGGGAGCGGCTTCATTCAACAGGGGATACGCAAAGCTGGCTATGCGGTAACCACCACAGAGAAGGTAATAGAGTCCAAAGCTCTGGCCCCAAATACATCAGCCCAAAAGGCTGAGATAATAGCACTAACCCGAGCCCTGGAATTGGCCAAAGGAAAATGGGTAAGTACCTGGACAGAGTCTAAATATCCTTTTGGGGTAGTGTATGCTCATGGGGTGGTCTGGAGAGGAAGAGGACAATTATCTACACAAGGGAAGCACATCAAACATGCTGAAGAAATTCTCAAACTCTTAGATGCAGTATTACTGCCTGCCAAAGTGACATAATGGCTATAAAGTTTCTTCACAGAAAGCACAGATAGCCCAGCAGCAAGTGACCTTTTTCGTTATTATGGGCAGTGGTCATGGCAGAACATAGAATATCCCATTGGGGAGCAGAGGCACTTTACAGATACCTGAACAGTCTAATATGTGCTCGAAATCTATACGCCACTGTCAAACAAGTCACTCAGCAGTGTGAGGTATGTTTACAGAACAACCCTGAGACAGGCCCCAGAGTCCAATTTGGCCAGATAGGGAAGGGAAACTATCCGGGAAAACAATGGCAAATTGATTTTTCAGATCTTCCAATAAAAGGGGGGTTTCGATACCTATTGGTGTTAACTGATACCTTTTCAGGATGGCCAGAGGCATTTCCCTGTCGAACCAACAAAACAAGAGAAGTGGTCAAAGCATTGTTGCATGAAATTATACCAAGGTTCGGGATTCCCGCAGTAATTTCCTCGGACCGAGGATCTCATTTCACTGCAAGGGTTGTTTCGAAAGTAAGCAGACTATTGGGTATAGACTGGCAACTTCACACCCCATACAACCCACGATCGAGTGGTCAAGTAGAAAAGATGAATCACTTGATCAAAACGCAAATTGTGAAACTAGGCCAGGAAGCTAACTTGGCCTGGCCTCAATCACTACCCTCAGCCCTTCTCAGGATAAGAAAAAAACCAAGAACCAAAGAAGGTTTGAGCCCCTTTGAAATACTCTATGGAAGATCATATAGTGTACAAGACGGAATATCCACAGAGCTGGGGAATGAAATACTAGCAGATTACCAGATAAATTTACAAAAACAGCTCCGAGAGGTAGAAAAACTGGTTCTGGGAACAAGAGCTCGTGGACTGGATGGACCAGTACACGAGATCGAACCTGGGGACTATGTATATGTTAAGTCTTTTACAGATTCACCACTGAATCCAAAGGGGGAAGGTCCCTTCCAGGTACTGCTGACCACTCACACGGCCATAAAGATCAAGAAACAAGCCGCTTGGATCCATTGGACTCGCGTCAAGAGGGCTCCAGAACCCCAATGGACATCAACGCAGGCCGAACCCCTGAAGCTTCGCCTCCAAAGAAAAGATGGACATTAATGACATTAGTAGTCATCAACATGCCAGGACTTTGTGTTTCAGGGGGAGGGACACGGGATGTTAATATATATTCACGAAATCTGGAAACACTGGTAAGGGCTACTAATCTGCCAGACTGTTGGGTATGTACTACCCTACCCAAAGGAGAAATGAAATTGCCTCTATGTGGGGTGGCAGCAAGCAATTGGAACAATGCCAACGGAACCTGGCCTAAATTTTGGGCAAAAGGGGGGGATGAGTCGAATGGGTATTGTGAGTACGATGATAATATCTACCCCTTAGGACCCAGATTTGATCTACAACTGTTGAAAGAAGAGTTTGTGGTATTAATTAGCAATAACAATTGTGCATGGGAACACGGGGAACATAGACACAGTGGGCCGGTGAATAAGACAACAACTTGGGGATGGAGCAAGTACTGGAATAATAAGACAACTGTTGATGTGGGAAGTTGGGATCTAACAGGGATAAGGGTAACATATATTGACTTTTGCGACAAAACACAACTAGTTGCATATAAAAGTAGTGGTATTTCCGAAGGAGAAGGATATTCCTGGGAGTATGGATAGTACTAGGCGGGGAAATTTTTAGGTGCGAATTTGACGGCAACTATTGGACCCTGTAAGTTACCTAAAGGGTATTGGTGGTTGTGTGGAGATGGATATAGTAGAAAACAGCTGCCCGGAGGATGGAAGGGAACTTGCACGATAGGCTATCTAACTAGCCAGGATACGGTGTTTAATCAGTCTGAAATCCCCTCAGAAATGCTGAGAACACCTTGGAGGAGAATTCGGGGAGTGGAAAACCCTCTAGTGACGAGGGGAAAAAGGTTCCACAGCTTTGTAAGATGGTTTATACCGTTCCTGGGCGTCAGTGAATTGGAAAAGGCAATTGTGATCATATCGGCCACTATAGAAGTGCTTGAGAAATCTACAATCGATGCTATACAAGCACTTCAACAAGAAGTCCAGTCATTAGCAAATGTGGTGGGACAAAACAGAATGGCATTAGACTTATTAACCTGGAAAGAAGGAGGTTTATGTGCAGTGATTAATCAAAGCTGTTGTTCATATGTAAACCAGAATGGGAGAGTAGAGAAAGACTTACAAAATCTCATAGTTAAAATTCAGATTTTGCATTTGACTGCGCAAGATGACACCACATTCGGGTTTTCTGATCTTTGGGAAAAGTTAACCTCGTGGCTACCTAACTTTGCTTGGCTTAAGCGACTGTTTATTCTTCTAATAGCAATACTTATGTTAGGAAATTTAGTGTGTGCATTAATTAGATGTCTTATGTGTTGTACCGGGGGGCCAAAGACGAATACATTCAATGGAAGAAGCATCAGCTCCGTGAACGTGTGGTATCTGGGAAGTATTTTAGAAATCAGATGGGGAGAGAGAATATGTTATAGGTGATTGTAAAAGAATTTACAAAGTTGAAAGAAAAGGGGGACTTGATTCAGAAAACGAACAGTTACAGGTTGTTAGTGCGGGTGTAATACAGCCTGGGAAAGAACAAAATCTCGGGGCCCCAGCATTCCAAGATAAAAAATGGCATTGTGTATAAGATAGCGGGAGAAGCTGCATGCTAAGGAGGTGCTGAGGAGGAAGCTAACTGTCTAGGAAAGGTGTCCATCTGGTCAGGACAGGGGAGGAGATTTTTGATAATGAGTTCTTGGAAATAATTAGAATAGTAACGCCTTTAATTTTAATAACCTGCCCACCATAATGAATATGTATGCTTTTCACCATAAATGGACGCTTGCTTCACAAACGGGTGTACAAGTTTGGCGGAGAAATCCCCCTTGCACCCAGCGCTGCAATAAACATACCTGCTTTATAACTCCCTGCGAGTTGTAATGTTTGTTTCCGCGCGACACCTTCACCACGGTGCTCGGGGTGCCGCCGGGAGATCAGCCGCGCTCGCAGCGGTACCATCGCGCTCCTCCGAGTGCCGATGAGCGCTCTCCCGATATCGCTGCTCTCTCACCCCGCTTGTCTGGGTGCCACCTGGCACTTTCGGTATCTCGCCGCGGTACCACAGCGCGCCTCCTAGTGCCGCTGAGCATTCTCCCGTAACGCCGCTCCGTCACACCGGCTTTCTGAGTGCCGCCGAGCGCTCTCCCGGTATCGACACTCGTTGACCCCGCACGTCGGGGTGCCGCCACGCGCTCTCCCGATATCGCCGCTCCTTCACCACGGTGCTCGGGGTGCCGCCGGGCGCTCTCCTGAGCTCGCAGCGGTACCACCGTGCGCCGGCAAGTGCCAGCGGGCACTCTCCCGGTATCGACACTCGTTGACCCTGTGCCTCCGGTTGCAGCCAGGCGCTCTCCCGAGCTTGACGCGCTAACACTCAGCGCCGGCGAGTGCCACCGGGAATTCTACAGACTCTACAGGGCCCTAGGGAAAACCACAGGCCCCTACGGAACCCTACACAACCCTCTGGAAACATATGGCACCCTACAAGCTCCTACCAACCCCTGCGGGCACTTACACAACCCTACAGGTCCCAACGGAAATCTACGGGACTCTACGGGCCCCTAGGGAACCCTTCAGATTTCGACGGAACCCTACCAGCCCCTCTGGAACCCTACAGAATACTCCAGGACCCGACAGCACTCTACAAGACCCTTAGCAACACAACGGAACCTCACTAAAACCCTATGGGCTCCTACAGAACACTGCAGGTGCCTACGGAACTCTACAGACCCCTACGGAACCCTACAGACACCTGCGGGCACTTACGGAACCCTGCAGGCCCCTACGGAACCCTACAGGTCCATACAGAACCCCACAGGGCCCTACGGAACTTTACCAGCCACTAGGGAACTCTACGGGCCCCTACGGAACCCTGCAGAACCCTCCGGAACCTTACAGAATCCCACAGACTCCTACAGACTTCTGCGGGCACTTACACAACCCTACAGGTCCCTATGGAAATCTACGGGACTCTATGGGCCCCTAGGGAACCCTATAGATTTCGATGGAACCCTATGAGGCCCTCTGGAACCCTACGGAATACTCAAGGACCCGACAGCACTCTACAAGACCCTTAGCAACACAACGGAACCTCACTAAAACCCTATGGGCTCCTACAGAACACTGCAGGTGCCTACGGAACCCTACAGACCCCTACGGAACCCTACAGACACCTGCGGGCACTTACGGAACCCTGCAGGCCCCTACGGAACCCTACAGGTCCATACAGAACCCCACAGGGCCCTACGGAACGTTACCAGCCACTACGGAACTCTACGGGCCCCTACGGAACCCTGCAGAACCCTCCGGAACCTTACAGAATCCCACAGACTCCTACAGACTCCTGCGGGCACTTACTCAACCCTAGAGGACCCTACGGAACACTACTGGCTCCTACGGTACTCCACAGGCCTCTAGGGAACCTACGAAGCTCTACGGAACCCTATGGATCCTTACCGAACAGTACGGGCCCCTTCAGACCTCTGCGGGCACTTATGGAAACCTACAGGACCCTACAGAACTGTACGAGACTCTACAGGCCCCTAGGGAACACCACAGGCCCCTACGGAACCCTACACAACCCTCCGGAAACATATGGCACCCTACAAGCTCCTACCAACCCCTGCGGGCACTTACACAACCCTACAGGCCCCTACGGAAATCTATGGGACTCTACGGGCCCCTAGGGAACCCTTCAGATTTCGACGGAACCCTACCAGCCCCTCTGGAACCCTACAGAATACTCCAGGACCCGACAGCACTCTACAAGACCCTTAGCAACACAACGGAACCTCACTAAAACCCTATGGGCTCCTACAGAATACTGCAGGTGCCTACGGAACCCTACAGACCCGTACAGACACCTACGGGCACTTACAGAACACTGCAGGCCCCTACGGAACCCTACAGGTCCACACAGAACCCCACAGGGCCCTACGGAACTTTACCAGCCACTACGGAACTCTACGGGCCCCTACGGAACCCTGCAGAACCCTGCAGAACCTTACAGAATCCCACAGACTCCTACAGACTTCTGCGGGCACTTAAACAACCCTACAGGCCCCTACGGAACACTGCCAGCCCCTATGGAAGGAACCCTACGGGCCCCTACAGAACACTACTGGCTCCTGCGGTACTCCACAGGCCTCTAGGGAACCTACGAAGCTCTACGGAGCCCTATGGATCCTTACGGAACAGTACGGGCCCCTTCAGACCTCTGCGGGCACTTATGGAAACCTACAGGACCCTACGGAACTCTACGAGACTCTACAGGCCCCTAGGGAACACCACAGGCCCCTACGGAACCGTACGAGACTCTACAGGCCCCTAGGGAACACCACAGGCCCCTACGGAACCCTACACAACCCTCTGGAAACTTATGGAACCCTACAAGCTCCTACCAACCCCTGCGAGCACTTACACAACCCTACAGGTCCCAACGGCAATCTACGGGACTCTATGGGCCCCTAGGGAACCCTACAGATTTCGACGGAACCCTACGAGCCCCTCTGGAACCCTACAGAATACTCCAGGACCCGACAGCACTCTACAAGACCCTTAGCAACACAACGGAACCTCACTAAAACCCTATGGGCTCCTACAGAACACTGCAGGTGCCTACGGAACCCTACAGACCCCTACAGAACCCTACAGACACCTGCGGGCACTTACGGAACCCTGCAGGCCCCTACGGAACCCTACAGGTCCATACAGAACCCCACAGGGCCCTACGGAACTTTACCAGCCACTAGGGAACTCTACGGGCCCCTACGGAACCCTGCAGAACCCTCCGGAACCTTACAGAATCCCACAGACTCCTACAGACTTCTGCGGGCACTTACACAACCCTACAGGTCCCTATGGAAATCTACGGGACTCTATGGGCCCCTAGGGAACCCTATAGATTTCGATGGAACGCTATGAGGCCCTCTGGAACCCTACGGAATACTCCAGGACCCGACAGCACTCTACAAGACCCTTAGCAACACAACGGAACCTCACTAAAACCCTATGGGCTCCTACAGAACACTGCAGGCGCCTACGGAACCCCACAGACCCCTACAGAATACTACCAGCCACTACAGAAAAATATGGCCCCTACGGAACTCTACGGAACCTGGCAGAAACACTGTGGGCCCCTACAGGCCCTTGCGGGCACTTGCAGAACTCTGCAGGAACCCACGGAACTTTATGGAACCCTACCAGCCCCTACGGAAGCCTAAAGACCCTTGCAGGCAGTTACGGAACGGTACAGGGCCCTAGGGAACTTTACCAGCCACTACGGAACTCTACGGGCCCCTACGGAACCCTGCAGAACCCTCCAGAACCTTACAGAATCCCACGGATTCCTACAGACTTCTGCGGGCACTTACTCAACCCTAGAGGACCCTACGGAACACTGCCAGCTCCTATGGAAGGAACCCTACGGGCCCCTAGAGAACACTACTGGCTCCTGCGGTACTCCAGAGGCCTCTAGGGAACCTACGAAGCTCTACGGAATCCTATGGATCCTTACGGCACAGTACGGGCCCCTTCAGACCTCTGCGGGCGCTTATGGAAACCTACAGGACCCTACAGAACTGTACGAGACTCTACAGGCCCCTAGGGAACACCACAGGCCCCTATGGAACCCTACACAACCCTCCGGAAACATATGGCACCCTACAAGCTCCTACCAACCCCTGCGGGCACTTACACAACCCTACAGGCCCCTACGGAATTCTATGGGACTCTACGGGCCCCTAGGGAACCCTTCAGATTTCGACGGAACCCTACGAGCCCCTCTGGAACCCTACAGAATACTCCAGGACCCGACAGCACTCTACAAGACCCTTAGCAACACAACGGAACCTCACTAAAACCCTATGGGCTCCTACAGAATACTGCAGGTGCCTACGGAACCCTACAGACCCGTACAGACACCTACGGGCACTTACAGAACCCTGCAGGCCCCTACGGAACCCTACAGGTCCATACAGAACCCCACAGGGCCCTACGGAACTTTACCAGCCACTACGGAACTCTACGGGCCCCTACGGAACCCTGCAGAACCCTGCAGAACCTTACAGAATCCCACAGACTCCTACAGACTTCTGCGGGCACTTAAACAACCCTACAGGCCCCTACGGAACACTGCCAGCCCCTATGGAAGGAACCCTACGGGCCCCTACAGAACACTACTGGCTCCTGCGGTACTCCACAGGCCTCTAGGGAACCTACGAAGCTCTACGGAGCCCTATGGATCCTTACGGAACAGTACGGGCCCCTTCAGACCTCTGCGGGCACTTATGGAAACCTACAGGACCCTACGGAACTGTACGAGACTCTACAGGCCCCTAGGGAACACCACAGGCCCCTACGGAACCGTACGAGACTCTACAGGCCCCTAGGGAACACCACAGGCCCCTACGGAACCCTACACAACCCTCTGGAAACTTATGGAACCCTACAAGCTCCTACCAACCCCTGCGAGCACTTACTCAACCCTACAGGTCCCAACGGCAATCTACGGGACTCTATGGGCCCCTAGGGAACCCTACAGATTTCGACGGAACCCTACGAGCCCCTCTGGAACCCTACAGAATACTCCAGGACCCGACAGCACTCTACAAGACCCTTAGCAACACAACGGAACCTCACTAAAACCCTATGGGCTCCTACAGAACACTGCAGGTGCCTACGGAACCCTACAGACCCCTACGGAACCCTACAGACACCTGCGGGCACTTACGGAACCCTGCAGGCCCCTACGGAACCCTACAGGTCCATACAGAACCCCACAGGGCCCTACGGAACTTTACCAGCCACTACGGAACTCTACGGGCCCCTACGGAACCCTGCAGAACCCTCCGGAACCTTACAGAATCCCACAGACTCCTACAGACTTCTGCGGGCACTTACACAACCCTACAGGTCCCTATGGAAATCTACGGGACTCTATGGGCCCCTAGGGAACCCTATAGATTTCGATGGAACCCTATGAGGCCCTCTGGAACCCTACGGAATACTCCAGGACCCGACAGCACTCTACAAGACGCTTAGCAACACAACGGAACCTCACTAAAACCCTATGGGCTCCTACAGAACACTGCAGGCGCCTACGGAACCCCACAGACCCCTACAGAATACTACCAGCCACTACAGAAAAATATGGCCCCTACGGAACTCTACGGAACCTGGCAGAAACACTGTGGGCCCCTACAGGCCCTTGCGGGCACTTGCAGAACTCTGCAGGAACCCACGGAACTTTATGGAACCCTACCAGCCCCTACGGAAGCCTAAAGACCCTTGCAGGCAGTTACGGAACGGTACAGGGCCCTAGGGAACTTTACCAGCCACTACGGAACTCTACGGGCCCCTACGGAACCCTGCAGAACCCTCCAGAACCTTACAGAATCCCACGGATTCCTACAGACTTCTGCGGGCACTTACACAACCCTACAGGCCCCTACGGAACACTGCCAGCCCCTATGGAAGGAACCCTACGGGCCCCTACAGAACACTACTGGCTCCTGCGGTACTCCACAGGCCTCTAGGGAACCTACGAAGCTCTACGGAGCCCTATGGATCCTTACGGAACAGTACGGGCCCATTCAGACCTCTGCGGGCGCTTATGGAAACCTACAGGACCCTACGGAACTGTACGAGACTCTACAGGCCCCTAGGGAACACCACAGGCCCCTACGGAACCGTACGAGACTCTACAGGCCCCTAGGGAACACCACAGGCCCCTACGGAACCCTACACAACCCTCTGGAAACTTATGGAACCCTACAAGCTCCTACCAACCCCTGCGAGCACTTACACAACCCTACAGGTCCCAACGGCAATCTACGGGACTCTATGGGCCCCTAGGGAACCCTACAGATTTCGACGGAACCCTATGAGCCCCTCTGGAACCCTACAGAATACTCCAGGACCCGACAGCACTCTACAAGACCCTTAGCAACACAACGGAACCTCACTAAAACCCTATGGGCTCCTACAGAACACTGCAGGTGCCTACGGAACCCTACAGACCCCTACAGAACCCTACAGACACCTGCGGGCACTTACGGAACCCTGCAGGCCCCTACGGAACCCTACAGGTCCATACAGAACCCCACAGGGCCCTACGGAACTTTACCAGCCACTAGGGAACTCTACGGGCCCCTACGGAACCCTGCAGAACCCTCCGGAACCTTACAGAATCCCACAGACTCCTACAGACTTCTGCGAGCACTTACACAACCCTACAGGTCCCTATGGAAATCTACGGGACTCTATGGGCCCCTAGGGAACCCTATAGATTTCGATGGAACGCTATGAGGCCCTCTGGAACCCTACGGAATACTCCAGGACCCGACAGCACTCTACAAGACCCTTAGCAACACAACGGAACCTCACTAAAACCCTATGGGCTCCTACAGAACACTGCAGGCGCCTACGGAACCCCACAGACCCCTACAGAATACTACCAGCCACTACAGAAAAATATGGCCCCTACGGAACTCTACGGAACCTGGCAGAAACACTGTGGGCCCCTACAGGCCCTTGCGGGCACTTGCAGAACTCTGCAGGAACCCACGGAACTTTATGGAACCCTACCAGCCCCTACGGAAGCCTAAAGACCCTTGCAGGCAGTTACGGAACGGTACAGGGCCCTAGGGAACTTTACCAGCCACTACGGAACTCTACGGGCCCCTACGGAACCCTGCAGAACCCTCCAGAACCTTACAGAATCCCACGGATTCCTACAGACTCCTGCGGGCACTTACTCAACCCTAGAGGACCCTACGGAACACTGCCAGCTAGGGAACCCTTCAGATTTCGACGGAACCCTACGAGCCCCTCTGGAACCCTACAGAATACTCCAGGACCCGACAGCACTCTACAAGACCCTTAGCAACACAACGGAACCTCACTAAAACCCTATGGGCTCCTACAGAATACTGCAGGTGCCTACGGAACCCTACAGACCCGTACAGACACCTACGGGCACTTACAGAACCCTGCAGGCCCCTACGGAACCCTACAGGTCCATACAGAACCCCACAGGGCCCTACGGAACTTTACCAGCCACTACGGAACTCTACGGGCCCCTACGGAACCCTGCAGAACCCTGCAGAACCTTACAGAATCCCACAGACTCCTACAGACTTCTGCGGGCACTTAAACAACCCTACAGGCCCCTACGGAACACTGCCAGCCCCTATGGAAGGAACCCTACGGGCCCCTACAGAACACTACTGGCTCCTGCGGTACTCCACAGGCCTCTAGGGAACCTACGAAGCTCTACGGAGCCCTATGGATCCTTACGGAACAGTACGGGCCCCTTCAGACCTCTGCGGGCACTTATGGAAACCTACAGGACCCTACGGAACTCTACGAGACTCTACAGGCCCCTAGGGAACACCACAGGCCCCTACGGAACCGTACGAGACTCTACAGGCCCCTAGGGAACACCACAGGCCCCTACGGAACCCTACACAACCCTCTGGAAACTTATGGAACCCTACAAGCTCCTACCAACCCCTGCGAGCACTTACTCAACCCTACAGGTCCCAACGGCAATCTACGGGACTCTATGGGCCCCTAGGGAACCCTACAGATTTCGACGGAACCCTACGAGCCCCTCTGGAACCCTACAGAATACTCCAGGACCCGACAGCACTCTACAAGACCCTTAGCAACACAACGGAACCTCACTAAAACCCTATGGGCTCCTACAGAACACTGCAGGTGCCTACGGAACCCTACAGACCCCTACGGAACCCTACAGACACCTGCGGGCACTTACGGAACCCTGCAGGCCCCTACGGAACCCTACAGGTCCATACAGAACCCCACAGGGCCCTACGGAACTTTACCAGCCACTACGGAACTCTACGGGCCCCTACGGAACCCTGCAGAACCCTCCGGAACCTTACAGAATCCCACAGACTCCTACAGACTTCTGCGGGCACTTACACAACCCTACAGGTCCCTATGGAAATCTACGGGACTCTATGGGCCCCTAGGGAACCCTATAGATTTCGATGGAACCCTATGAGGCCCTCTGGAACCCTACGGAATACTCCAGGACCCGACAGCACTCTACAAGACGCTTAGCAACACAACGGAACCTCACTAAAACCCTATGGGCTCCTACAGAACACTGCAGGCGCCTACGGAACCCCACAGACCCCTACAGAATACTACCAGCCACTACAGAAAAATATGGCCCCTACGGAACTCTACGGAACCTGGCAGAAACACTGTGGGCCCCTACAGGCCCTTGCGGGCACTTGCAGAACTCTGCAGGAACCCACGGAACTTTATGGAACCCTACCAGCCCCTACGGAAGCCTAAAGACCCTTGCAGGCAGTTACGGAACGGTACAGGGCCCTAGGGAACTTTACCAGCCACTACGGAACTCTACGGGCCCCTACGGAACCCTGCAGAACCCTCCAGAACCTTACAGAATCCCACGGATTCCTACAGACTTCTGCGGGCACTTACACAACCCTACAGGCCCCTACGGAACACTGCCAGCCCCTATGGAAGGAACCCTACGGGCCCCTACAGAACACTACTGGCTCCTGCGGTACTCCACAGGCCTCTAGGGAACCTACGAAGCTCTACGGAGCCCTATGGATCCTTACGGAACAGTACGGGCCCATTCAGACCTCTGCGGGCGCTTATGGAAACCTACAGGACCCTACGGAACTGTACGAGACTCTACAGGCCCCTAGGGAACACCACAGGCCCCTACGGAACCGTACGAGACTCTACAGGCCCCTAGGGAACACCACAAGGCCCCTACGGAACCCTACACAACCCTCTGGAAACTTATGGAACCCTACAAGCTCCTACCAACCCCTGCGAGCACTTACACAACCCTACAGGTCCCTATGGCAATCTACGGGACTCTATGGGCCCCTAGGGAACCCTATAGATTTCGATGGAACCCTATGAGGCCCTCTGGAACCCTACGGAATACTCCAGGACCCGACAGCACTCTACAAGACCCTTAGCAACACAACGGAACCTCACTAAAACCCTATGGGCTCCTACAGAACACTGCAGGTGCCTACGGAACCCTACAGACCCCTACGGAACCCTACAGACACCTGCGGGCACTTACGGAACCCTGCAGGCCCCTACGGAACCCTACAGGTCCATACAGAACCCCACAGGGCCCTACGGAACTTTACCAGCCACTAGGAACTCTACGGGTCCCTACGGAACCCTGCAGAACCCTCCGGAACCTTACAGAATCCCACAGACTCCTACAGACTTCTGCGGGCACTTACACAACCCTACAGGTCCCTATGGAAATCTACGGGACTCTATGGGCCCCTAGGGAACCCTATAGATTTCGATGGAACCCTATGAGGCCCTCTGGAACCCTACGGAATACTCCAGGACCCGACAGCACTCTACAAGACCCTTAGCAACACAACGGAACCTCACTAAAACCCTATGGGCTCCTACAGAACACTGCAGGCGCCTACGGAACCCCACAGACCCCTACAGAATACTACCAGCCACTACAGAAAAATATGGCCCCTACGGAACTCTACGGAACCTGGCAGAAACACTGTGGGCCCCTACAGGCCCTTGCGGGCACTTGCAGAACTCTGCAGGAACCCACGGAACTTTATGGAACCCTACCAGCCCCTACGGAAGCCTAAAGACCCTTGCAGGCAGTTACGGAACGGTACAGGGCCCTAGGGAACTTTACCAGCCACTACGGAACTCTACGGGCCCCTACGGAACCCTGCAGAACCCTCCAGAACCTTACAGAATCCCACAGACTCCTACAGACTCCTGCGGGCACTTACTCAACCCTAGAGGACCCTACGGAACACTACTGGCTCCTACGGTACTCCACAGGCCTCTAGGGAACCTACGAAGCTCTACGGAACCCTATGGATCCTTACCGAACAGTACGGGCCCCTTCAGACCTCTGCGGGCACTTATGGAAACCTACAGGACCCTACAGAACTGTACGAGACTCTACAGGCCCCTAGGGAACACCACAGGCCCTACGGAACCCTACACAACCCTCCGGAAACATATGGCACCCTACAAGCTCCTACCAACCCCTGCGGGCACTTACACAACCCTACAGGCCCCTACGGAAATCTATGGGACTCTACGGGCCCCTAGGGAACCCTTCAGATTTCGACGGAACCCTACCAGCCCCTCTGGAACCCTACAGAATACTCCAGAGACCCGACAGCACTCTACAAGACCCTTAGCAACACAACGGAACCTCACTAAAACCCTATGGGCTCCTACAGAATACTGCAGGTGCCTACGGAACCCTACAGACCCGTACAGACACCTACGGGCACTTACAGAACACTGCAGGCCCCTACGGAACCCTACAGGTCCACACAGAACCCCACAGGGCCCTACGGAACTTTACCAGCCACTACGGAACTCTACGGGCCCCTACGGAACCCTGCAGAACCCTGCAGAACCTTACAGAATCCCACAGACTCCTACAGACTTCTGCGGGCACTTAAACAACCCATACAGGCCCCTACGGAACACTGCCAGCCCCTATGGAAGGAACCCTACGGGCCCCTACAGAACACTACTGGCTCCTGCGGTACTCCACAGGCCTCTAGGGAACCTACGAAGCTCTACGGAGCCCTATGGATCCTTACGGAACAGTACGGGCCCCTTCAGACCTCTGCGGGCACTTATGGAAACCTACAGGACCCTACGGAACTCTACGAGACTCTACAGGCCCCTAGGGAACACCACAGGCCCCTACGGAACCGTACGAGACTCTACAGGCCCCTAGGGAACACCACAGGCCCCTACGGAACCCTACACAACCCTCTGGAAACTTATGGAACCCTACAAGCTCCTACCAACCCCTGCGAGCACTTACACAACCCTACAGGTCCCAACGGCAATCTACGGGACTCTATGGGCCCCTAGGGAACCCTACAGATTTCGACGGAACCCTACGAGCCCCTCTGGAACCCTACAGAATACTCCAGGACCCGACAGCACTCTACAAGACCCTTAGCAACACAACGGAACCTCACTAAAACCCTATGGGCTCCTACAGAACACTGCAGGTGCCTACGGAACCCTACAGACCCCTACAGAACCCTACAGACACCTGCGGGCACTTACGGAACCCTGCAGGCCCCTACGGAACCCTACAGGTCCATACAGAACCCCACAGGGCCCTACGGAACTTTACCAGCCACTAGGGAACTCTACGGGCCCCTACGGAACCCTGCAGAACCCTCCGGAACCTTACAGAATCCCACAGACTCCTACAGACTTCTGCGGGCACTTACACAACCCTACAGGTCCCTATGGAAATCTACGGGACTCTATGGGCCCCTAGGGAACCCTATAGATTTCGATGGAACGCTATGAGGCCCTCTGGAACCCTACGGAATACTCCAGGACCCGACAGCACTCTACAAGACCCTTAGCAACACAACGGAACCTCACTAAAACCCTATGGGCTCCTACAGAACACTGCAGGCGCCTACGGAACCCCACAGACCCCTACAGAATACTACCAGCCACTACAGAAAAATATGGCCCCTACGGAACTCTACGGAACCTGGCAGAAACACTGTGGGCCCCTACAGGCCCTTGCGGGCACTTGCAGAACTCTGCAGGAACCCACGGAACTTTATGGAACCCTACCAGCCCCTACGGAAGCCTAAAGACCCTTGCAGGCAGTTACGGAACGGTACAGGGCCCTAGGGAACTTTACCAGCCACTACGGAACTCTACGGGCCCCTACGGAACCCTGCAGAACCCTCCAGAACCTTACAGAATCCCACGGATTCCTACAGACTTCTGCGGGCACTTACTCAACCCTAGAGGACCCTACGGAACACTGCCAGCTCCTATGGAAGGAACCCTACGGGCCCCTAGAGAACACTACTGGCTCCTGCGGTACTCCACAGGCCTCTAGGGAACCTACGAAGCTCTACGGAATCCTATGGATCCTTACGGCACAGTACGGGCCCCTTCAGACCTCTGCGGGCGCTTATGGAAACCTACAGGACCCTACAGAACTGTACGAGACTCTACAGGCCCCTAGGGAACACCACAGGCCCCTATGGAACCCTACACAACCCTCCGGAAACATATGGCACCCTACAAGCTCCTACCAACCCCTGCGGGCACTTACACAACCCTACAGGCCCCTACGGAATTCTATGGGACTCTACGGGCCCCTAGGGAACCCTTCAGATTTCGACGGAACCCTACGAGCCCCTCTGGAACCCTACAGAATACTCCAGGACCCGACAGCACTCTACAAGACCCTTAGCAACACAACGGAACCTCACTAAAACCCTATGGGCTCCTACAGAATACTGCAGGTGCCTACGGAACCCTACAGACCCGTACAGACACCTACGGGCACTTACAGAACCCTGCAGGCCCCTACGGAACCCTACAGGTCCATACAGAACCCCACAGGGCCCTACGGAACTTTACCAGCCACTACGGAACTCTACGGGCCCCTACGGAACCCTGCAGAACCCTGCAGAACCTTACAGAATCCCACAGACTCCTACAGACTTCTGCGGGCACTTAAACAACCCTACAGGCCCCTACGGAACACTGCCAGCCCCTATGGAAGGAACCCTACGGGCCCCTACAGAACACTACTGGCTCCTGCGGTACTCCACAGGCCTCTAGGGAACCTACGAAGCTCTACGGAGCCCTATGGATCCTTACGGAACAGTACGGGCCCCTTCAGACCTCTGCGGGCACTTATGGAAACCTACAGGACCCTACGGAACTGTACGAGACTCTACAGGCCCCTAGGGAACACCACAGGCCCCTACGGAACCGTACGAGACTCTACAGGCCCCTAGGGAACACCACAGGCCCCTACGGAACCCTACACAACCCTCTGGAAACTTATGGAACCCTACAAGCTCCTACCAACCCCTGCGAGCACTTACTCAACCCTACAGGTCCCAACGGCAATCTACGGGACTCTATGGGCCCCTAGGGAACCCTACAGATTTCGACGGAACCCTACGAGCCCCTCTGGAACCCTACAGAATACTCCAGGACCCGACAGCACTCTACAAGACCCTTAGCAACACAACGGAACCTCACTAAAACCCTATGGGCTCCTACAGAACACTGCAGGTGCCTACGGAACCCTACAGACCCCTACGGAACCCTACAGACACCTGCGGGCACTTACGGAACCCTGCAGGCCCCTACGGAACCCTACAGGTCCATACAGAACCCCACAGGGCCCTACGGAACTTTACCAGCCACTACGGAACTCTACGGGCCCCTACGGAACCCTGCAGAACCCTCCGGAACCTTACAGAATCCCACAGACTCCTACAGACTTCTGCGGGCACTTACACAACCCTACAGGTCCCTATGGAAATCTACGGGACTCTATGGGCCCCTAGGGAACCCTATAGATTTCGATGGAACCCTATGAGGCCCTCTGGAACCCTACGGAATACTCCAGGACCCGACAGCACTCTACAAGACGCTTAGCAACACAACGGAACCTCACTAAAACCCTATGGGCTCCTACAGAACACTGCAGGCGCCTACGGAACCCCACAGACCCCTACAGAATACTACCAGCCACTACAGAAAAATATGGCCCCTACGGAACTCTACGGAACCTGGCAGAAACACTGTGGGCCCCTACAGGCCCTTGCGGGCACTTGCAGAACTCTGCAGGAACCCACGGAACTTTATGGAACCCTACCAGCCCCTACGGAAGCCTAAAGACCCTTGCAGGCAGTTACGGAACGGTACAGGGCCCTAGGGAACTTTACCAGCCACTACGGAACTCTACGGGCCCCTACGGAACCCTGCAGAACCCTCCAGAACCTTACAGAATCCCACGGATTCCTACAGACTTCTGCGGGCACTTACACAACCCTACAGGCCCCTACGGAACACTGCCAGCCCCTATGGAAGGAACCCTACGGGCCCCTACAGAACACTACTGGCTCCTGCGGTACTCCACAGGCCTCTAGGGAACCTACGAAGCTCTACGGAGCCCTATGGATCCTTACGGAACAGTACGGGCCCATTCAGACCTCTGCGGGCGCTTATGGAAACCTACAGGACCCTACGGAACTGTACGAGACTCTACAGGCCCCTAGGGAACACCACAGGCCCCTACGGAACCGTACGAGACTCTACAGGCCCCTAGGGAACACCACAGGCCCCTACGGAACCCTACACAACCCTCTGGAAACTTATGGAACCCTACAAGCTCCTACCAACCCCTGCGAGCACTTACACAACCCTACAGGTCCCAACGGCAATCTACGGGACTCTATGGGCCCCTAGGGAACCCTACAGATTTCGACGGAACCCTATGAGCCCCTCTGGAACCCTACAGAATACTCCAGGACCCGACAGCACTCTACAAGACCCTTAGCAACACAACGGAACCTCACTAAAACCCTATGGGCTCCTACAGAACACTGCAGGTGCCTACGGAACCCTACAGACCCCTACAGAACCCTACAGACACCTGCGGGCACTTACGGAACCCTGCAGGCCCCTACGGAACCCTACAGGTCCATACAGAACCCCACAGGGCCCTACGGAACTTTACCAGCCACTAGGGAACTCTACGGGCCCCTACGGAACCCTGCAGAACCCTCCGGAACCTTACAGAATCCCACAGACTCCTACAGACTTCTGCGAGCACTTACACAACCCTACAGGTCCCTATGGAAATCTACGGGACTCTATGGGCCCCTAGGGAACCCTATAGATTTCGATGGAACGCTATGAGGCCCTCTGGAACCCTACGGAATACTCCAGGACCCGACAGCACTCTACAAGACCCTTAGCAACACAACGGAACCTCACTAAAACCCTATGGGCTCCTACAGAACACTGCAGGCGCCTACGGAACCCCACAGACCCCTACAGAATACTACCAGCCACTACAGAAAAATATGGCCCCTACGGAACTCTACGGAACCTGGCAGAAACACTGTGGGCCCCTACAGGCCCTTGCGGGCACTTGCAGAACTCTGCAGGAACCCACGGAACTTTATGGAACCCTACCAGCCCCTACGGAAGCCTAAAGACCCTTGCAGGCAGTTACGGAACGGTACAGGGCCCTAGGGAACTTTACCAGCCACTACGGAACTCTACGGGCCCCTACGGAACCCTGCAGAACCCTCCAGAACCTTACAGAATCCCACGGATTCCTACAGACTCCTGCGGGCACTTACTCAACCCTAGAGGACCCTACGGAACACTGCCAGCTAGGGAACCCTTCAGATTTCGACGGAACCCTACGAGCCCCTCTGGAACCCTACAGAATACTCCAGGACCCGACAGCACTCTACAAGACCCTTAGCAACACAACGGAACCTCACTAAAACCCTATGGGCTCCTACAGAATACTGCAGGTGCCTACGGAACCCTACAGACCCGTACAGACACCTACGGGCACTTACAGAACCCTGCAGGCCCCTACGGAACCCTACAGGTCCATACAGAACCCCACAGGGCCCTACGGAACTTTACCAGCCACTACGGAACTCTACGGGCCCCTACGGAACCCTGCAGAACCCTGCAGAACCTTACAGAATCCCACAGACTCCTACAGACTTCTGCGGGCACTTAAACAACCCTACAGGCCCCTACGGAACACTGCCAGCCCCTATGGAAGGAACCCTACGGGCCCCTACAGAACACTACTGGCTCCTGCGGTACTCCACAGGCCTCTAGGGAACCTACGAAGCTCTACGGAGCCCTATGGATCCTTACGGAACAGTACGGGCCCCTTCAGACCTCTGCGGGCACTTATGGAAACCTACAGGACCCTACGGAACTGTACGAGACTCTACAGGCCCCTAGGGAACACCACAGGCCCCTACGGAACCGTACGAGACTCTACAGGCCCCTAGGGAACACCACAGGCCCCTACGGAACCCTACACAACCCTCTGGAAACTTATGGAACCCTACAAGCTCCTACCAACCCCTGCGAGCACTTACTCAACCCTACAGGTCCCAACGGCAATCTACGGGACTCTATGGGCCCCTAGGGAACCCTACAGATTTCGACGGAACCCTACGAGCCCCTCTGGAACCCTACAGAATACTCCAGGACCCGACAGCACTCTACAAGACCCTTAGCAACACAACGGAACCTCACTAAAACCCTATGGGCTCCTACAGAACACTGCAGGTGCCTACGGAACCCTACAGACCCCTACGGAACCCTACAGACACCTGCGGGCACTTACGGAACCCTGCAGGCCCCTACGGAACCCTACAGGTCCATACAGAACCCCACAGGGCCCTACGGAACTTTACCAGCCACTACGGAACTCTACGGGCCCCTACGGAACCCTGCAGAACCCTCCGGAACCTTACAGAATCCCACAGACTCCTACAGACTTCTGCGGGCACTTACACAACCCTACAGGTCCCTATGGAAATCTACGGGACTCTATGGGCCCCTAGGGAACCCTATAGATTTCGATGGAACCCTATGAGGCCCTCTGGAACCCTACGGAATACTCCAGGACCCGACAGCACTCTACAAGACGCTTAGCAACACAACGGAACCTCACTAAAACCCTATGGGCTCCTACAGAACACTGCAGGCGCCTACGGAACCCCACAGACCCCTACAGAATACTACCAGCCACTACAGAAAAATATGGCCCCTACGGAACTCTACGGAACCTGGCAGAAACACTGTGGGCCCCTACAGGCCCTTGCGGGCACTTGCAGAACTCTGCAGGAACCCACGGAACTTTATGGAACCCTACCAGCCCCTACGGAAGCCTAAAGACCCTTGCAGGCAGTTACGGAACGGTACAGGGCCCTAGGGAACTTTACCAGCCACTACGGAACTCTACGGGCCCCTACGGAACCCTGCAGAACCCTCCAGAACCTTACAGAATCCCACGGATTCCTACAGACTTCTGCGGGCACTTACACAACCCTACAGGCCCCTACGGAACACTGCCAGCCCCTATGGAAGGAACCCTACGGGCCCCTACAGAACACTACTGGCTCCTGCGGTACTCCACAGGCCTCTAGGGAACCTACGAAGCTCTACGGAGCCCTATGGATCCTTACGGAACAGTACGGGCCCATTCAGACCTCTGCGGGCGCTTATGGAAACCTACAGGACCCTACGGAACTGTACGAGACTCTACAGGCCCCTAGGGAACACCACAGGCCCCTACGGAACCGTACGAGACTCTACAGGCCCCTAGGGAACACCACAGGCCCCTACGGAACCCTACACAACCCTCTGGAAACTTATGGAACCCTACAAGCTCCTACCAACCCCTGCGAGCACTTACACAACCCTACAGGTCCCTATGGCAATCTACGGGACTCTATGGGCCCCTAGGGAACCCTATAGATTTCGATGGAACCCTATGAGGCCCTCTGGAACCCTACGGAATACTCCAGGACCCGACAGCACTCTACAAGACCCTTAGCAACACAACGGAACCTCACTAAAACCCTATGGGCTCCTACAGAACACTGCAGGTGCCTACGGAACCCTACAGACCCCTACGGAACCCTACAGACACCTGCGGGCACTTACGGAACCCTGCAGGCCCCTACGGAACCCTACAGGTCCATACAGAACCCCACAGGGCCCTACGGAACTTTACCAGCCACTAGGGAACTCTACGGGTCCCTACGGAACCCTGCAGAACCCTCCGGAACCTTACAGAATCCCACAGACTCCTACAGACTTCTGCGGGCACTTACACAACCCTACAGGTCCCTATGGAAATCTACGGGACTCTATGGGCCCCTAGGGAACCCTATAGATTTCGATGGAACCCTATGAGGCCCTCTGGAACCCTACGGAATACTCCAGGACCCGACAGCACTCTACAAGACCCTTAGCAACACAACGGAACCTCACTAAAACCCTATGGGCTCCTACAGAACACTGCAGGCGCCTACGGAACCCCACAGACCCCTACAGAATACTACCAGCCACTACAGAAAAATATGGCCCCTACGGAACTCTACGGAACCTGGCAGAAACACTGTGGGCCCCTACAGGCCCTTGCGGGCACTTGCAGAACTCTGCAGGAACCCACGGAACTTTATGGAACCCTACCAGCCCCTACGGAAGCCTAAAGACCCTTGCAGGCAGTTACGGAACGGTACAGGGCCCTAGGGAACTTTACCAGCCACTACGGAACTCTACGGGCCCCTACGGAACCCTGCAGAACCCTCCAGAACCTTACAGAATCCCACGGATTCCTACAGACTTCTGCGGGCACTTACACAACCCTACAGGCCCCTACGGAACACTGCCAGCCCCTATGGAAGGAACCCTACGGGCCCCTACAGAACACTACTGGCTCCTGCGGTACTCCACAGGCCTCTAGGGAACCTACGAAGCTCTACGGAGCCCTATGGATCCTTACGGAACAGTACGGGCCCATTCAGACCTCTGCGGGCGCTTATGGAAACCTACAGGACCCTACGGAACTGTACGAGACTCTACAGGCCCCTAGGGAACACCACAGGCCCCTACGGAACCGTACGAGACTCTACAGGCCCCTAGGGAACACCACAGGCCCCTACGGAACCCTACACAACCCTCTGGAAACTTATGGAACCCTACAAGCTCCTACCAACCCCTGCGAGCACTTACACAACCCTACAGGTCCCAACGGCAATCTACGGGACTCTATGGGCCCCTAGGGAACCCTTCAGATTTCGATGGAACCCTATGAGGCCCTCTGGAACCCTACGGAATACTCCAGGACCCGACAGCACTCTACAAGACCCTTAGCAACACAACGGAACCTCACTAAAACCCTATGGGCTCCTACAGAACACTGCAGGTGCCTACGGAACCCTACAGACCCCTACGGAACCCTACAGACACCTGCGGGCACTTACGGAACCCTGCAGGCCCCTACGGAACCCTACAGGTCCATACAGAACCCCACAGGGCCCTACGGAACTTTACCAGCCACTAGGGAACTCTACGGGTCCCTACGGAACCCTGCAGAACCCTCCGGAACCTTACAGAATCCCACAGACTCCTACAGACTTCTGCAGGCACTTACACAACCCTACAGGTCCCTATGGAAATCTACGGGACTCTATGGGCCCCTAGGGAACCCTATAGATTTTGATGGAACCCTATGAGGCCCTCTGGAACCCTACGGAATACTCCAGGACCCGACAGCACTCTACAAGACCCTTAGCAACACAACGGAACCTCACTAAAACCCTATGGGCTCCTACAGAACACTGCAGGTGCCTACGGAACCCTACAGACCCCTACAGAACCCTACAGACACCTGCGCGCACTTACAGAACCCTGCAGGCCCCTACGGAACCCTACAGGTCCATACAGAACCCCACAGGGCCCTAGGGAACTTTACCAGCCACTACGGAACTCTACGGGCCCCTACGGAACCCTGCAGAACCCTCCGGAACCTTACAGAATCCCACAGACTCCTACAGACTTCTGCGGGCACTTACACAACCCTACAGGTCCCTACGGAAATCTACGGGACTGTATGGGCCCCTAGGGAACCCTATAGATTTCGATGGAACCCTACGAGCCCCTCTGGAACCCTACAGAATACTCCAGGACCCGACAGCACTCTACAAGACCCTTAGCAACACAACGGAACCTCACTAAAACCCTATGGGCTCCTACAGAACACTGTAGGCGCCTACGGAAACCTACAGACCCCTACAGAATACTACCAGCCACTACAGAAAAATATGGCCCCTACGGAACTCTACGGAACCTGGCAGAAACACTGTGGGCCCCTACAGGCCCTTGCGGGCACTTGCAGAACTCTGCAGGAACCCACGGAACTTTATGGAACCCTACCAGCCCCTACGGAAGCCTAAAGACCCTTGCAGGCAGTTACGGAACGGTACAGGGCCCTAGGGAACTTTACCAGCCACTACGGAACTCTACGGGCCCCTACGGAACCCTGCAGAACCCTCCAGAACCTTACAGAATCCCACGGATTCCTACAGACTCCTGCGGGCACTTACTCAACCCTAGAGGACCCTACGGAACACCGCCAGCCCCTATGGAAGGAACCCTACGGGCCCCTACAGAACACTACTGGCTCCTGCGGTACTCCAGAGGCCTCTAGGGAACCTACGAAGCTCTACGGAATCCTATGGATCCTTACGGCACAGTACGGGCCCCTTCAGACCTCTGCGGGCGCTTATGGAAACCTACAGGACCCTACGGAACTGTACGAGACTCTACAGGCCCCTAGGGAACACCACAGGCCCCTACGGAACCCTACACAACCCTCCGGAAACATATGGCACCCTACAAGCTCCTACCAACCCCTGCGGGCACTTACACAACCCTACAGGCCCCTACGGAAATCTATGGGACTCTACGGGCCCCTAGGGAACCCTTCAGATTTCGACGGAACCCTACCAGCCCCTCTGGAACCCTACAGAATACTCCAGGACCCGACAGCACTCTACAAGACCCTTAGCAACACAACGGAACCTCACTAAAACCCTATGGGCTCCTACAGAATACTGCAGGTGCCTACGGAACCCTACAGACCCGTACAGACACCTACGGGCACTTACAGAACACTGCAGGCCCCTACGGAACCCTACAGGTCCATACAGAACCCCACAGGGCCTACGGAACTTTACCAGCCACTACGGAACTCTACGGGCCCCTACGGAACCCTGCAGAACCCTGCAGAACCTTACAGAATCCCACAGACTCCTACAGACTTCTGCGGGCACTTAAACAACCCTACAGGCCCCTACGGAACACTGCCAGCCCCTATGGAAGGAACCCTACGGGCCCCTACAGAACACTACTGGCTCCTGCGGTACTCCACAGGCCTCTAGGGAACCTACGAAGCTCTACGGAGCCCTATGGATCCTTACGGAACAGTACGGGCCCATTCAGACCTCTGCGGGCGCTTATGGAAACCTACAGGACCCTACGGAACTGTACGAGACTCTACAGGCCCCTAGGGAACACCACAGGCCCCTACGGAACCGTACGAGACTCTACAGGCCCCTAGGGAACACCACAGGCCCCTACGGAACCCTACACAACCCTCTGGAAACTTATGGAACCCTACAAGCTCCTACCAACCCCTGCGAGCACTTACACAACCCTACAGGTCCCTATGGCAATCTACGGGACTCTATGGGCCCCTAGGGAACCCTATAGATTTCGATGGAACCCTATGAGGCCCTCTGGAACCCTACGGAATACTCCAGGACCCGACAGCACTCTACAAGACCCTTAGCAACACAACGGAACCTCACTAAAACCCTATGGGCTCCTACAGAACACTGCAGGTGCCTACGGAACCCTACAGACCCCTACGGAACCCTACAGACACCTGCGGGCACTTACGGAACCCTGCAGGCCCCTACGGAACCCTACAGGTCCATACAGAACCCCACAGGGCCCTACGGAACTTTACCAGCCACTAGGGAACTCTACGGGTCCCTACGGAACCCTGCAGAACCCTCCGGAACCTTGCAGAATCCCACAGACTCCTACAGACTTCTGCGGGCACTTACACAACCCTACAGGTCCCTATGGAAATCTACGGGACTCTATGGGCCCCTAGGGAACCCTATAGATTTCGATGGAACCCTATGAGGCCCTCTGGAACCCTACGGAATACTCCAGGACCCGACAGCACTCTACAAGACCCTTAGCAACACAACGGAACCTCACTAAAACCCTATGGGCTCCTACAGAACACTGCAGGCGCCTACGGAACCCCACAGACCCCTACAGAATACTACCAGCCACTACAGAAAAATATGGCCCCTACGGAACTCTACGGAACCTGGCAGAAACACTGTGGGCCCCTACAGGCCCTTGCGGGCACTTGCAGAACTCTGCAGGAACCCACGGAACTTTATGGAACCCTACCAGCCCCTACGGAAGCCTAAAGACCCTTGCAGGCAGTTACGGAACGGTACAGGGCCCTAGGGAACTTTACCAGCCACTACGGAACTCTACGGGCCCCTACGGAACCCTGCAGAACCCTCCAGAACCTTACAGAATCCCACGGATTCCTACAGACTTCTGCGGGCACTTACACAACCCTACAGGCCCCTACGGAACACTGCCAGCCCCTATGGAAGGAACCCTACGGGCCCCTACAGAACACTACTGGCTCCTGCGGTACTCCACAGGCCTCTAGGGAACCTACGAAGCTCTACGGAGCCCTATGGATCCTTACGGAACAGTACGGGCCCATTCAGACCTCTGCGGGCGCTTATGGAAACCTACAGGACCCTACGGAACTGTACGAGACTCTACAGGCCCCTAGGGAACACCACAGGCCCCTACGGAACCGTACGAGACTCTACAGGCCCCTAGGGAACACCACAGGCCCCTACGGAACCCTACACAACCCTCTGGAAACTTATGGAACCCTACAAGCTCCTACCAACCCCTGCGAGCACTTACACAACCCTACAGGTCCCAACGGCAATCTACGGGACTCTATGGGCCCCTAGGGAACCCTTCAGATTTCGATGGAACCCTATGAGGCCCTCTGGAACCCTACGGAATACTCCAGGACCCGACAGCACTCTACAAGACCCTTAGCAACACAACGGAACCTCACTAAAACCCTATGGGCTCCTACAGAACACTGCAGGTGCCTACGGAACCCTACAGACCCCTACGGAACCCTACAGACACCTGCGGGCACTTACGGAACCCTGCAGGCCCCTACGGAACCCTACAGGTCCATACAGAACCCCACAGGGCCCTACGGAACTTTACCAGCCACTACGGAACTCTACGGGCTCCTACGGAACCCTGCAGAACCCTCCGGAACCTTACAGAATCCCACAGACTCCTACAGACTTCTGCGGGCACTTACACAACCCTACAGGCCCCTACGGAACACTGCCAGCCCCTATGGAAGGAACCCTACGGGCCCCTACAGAACACTACTGGCTCCTGCGGTACTCCACAGGCCTCTAGGGAACCTACGAAGCTCTACGGAGCCCTATGGATCCTTACGGCACAGTACGGGCCCCTTCAGACCTCTGCGGGCACTTATGGAAACCTACAGGACCCTACGGAACTGTACGAGACTCTACAGGCCCCTAGGGAACACCACAGGCCCCTACGGAACCGTACGAGACTCTACAGGCCCCTAGGGAACACCACAGGCCCCTACGGAACCCTACACAACCCTCTGGAAACTTATGGAACCCTACAAGCTCCTACCAACCCCTGCGAGCACTTACACAACCCTACAGGTCCCAACGGCAATCTACGGGACTCTATGGGCCCCTAGGGAACCCTACAGATTTCGACGGAACCCTACGAGCCCCTCTGGAACCCTACAGAATACTCCAGGACCCGACAGCACTCTACAAGACCCTTAGCAACACAACGGAACCTCACTAAAACCCTATGGGCTCCTACAGAACACTGCAGGTGCCTACGGAACCCTACAGACCCCTACGGAACCCTACAGACACCTGCGGGCACTTACGGAACCCTGCAGGCCCCTACGGAACACTACAGGTCCATACAGAACCCCACAGGGCCCTACGGAACTTTACCAGCCACTACGGAACTCTACGGGTCCCTACGGAACCCTGCAGAACCCTCCGGAACCTTACAGAATCCCACAGACTCCTACAGACTTCTGCGGGCACTTACACAACCCTACAGGTCCCTATGGAAATCTACGGGACTCTATGGGCCCCTAGGGAACCCTATAGATTTCGATGGAACCCTATGAGGCCCTCTGGAACCCTACGGAATACTCCAGGACCCGACAGCACTCTACAAGACCCTTAGCAACACAACGGAACCTCACTAAAATCCTATGGGCTCCTACAGAACACTGCAGGCGCCTACGGAACCCCACAGACCCCTACAGAATACTACCAGCCACTACAGAAAAATATGGCCCCTACGGAACTCTACGGAACCTGGCAGAAACACTGTGGGCCCCTACAGGCCCTTGCGGGCACTTGCAGAACTCTGCAGGAACCCACGGAACTTTATGGAACCCTACCAGCCCCTACGGAAGCCTAAAGACCCTTGCAGGCAGTTACGGAACGGTACAGGGCCCTAGGGAACTTTACCAGCCACTACGGAACTCTACGGGCCCCTACGGAACCCTGCAGAACCCTCCAGAACCTTACAGAATCCCACGGATTCCTACAGACTCCTGCGGCCACTTACTCAACCCTAGAGGACCCTACGGAACACTGCCAGCCCCTATGGAAGGAACCCTACGGGCCCCTACAGAACACTACTGGCTCCTGCGGTACTCCACAGGCCTCTAGGGAACCTACGAAGCTCTACGGAATCCTATGGATCCTTACGGCACAGTACGGGCCCCTTCAGACCTCTGCGGGCGCTTATGGAAACCTACAGGACCCTACAGAACTGTACGAGACTCTACAGGCCCCTAGGGAACACCACAGGCCCCTACGGAACCCTACACAACCCTCCGGAAACATATGGCACCCTACAAGCTCCTACCAACCCCTGCGGGCACTTACACAACCCTACAGGCCCCTACGGAAATCTATGGGACTCTACGGGCCCCTAGGGAACCCTTCAGATTTCGACGGAACCCTACCAGCCCCTCTGGAACCCTACGGAATACTCCAGGACCCGACAGCACTCTACAAGACCCTTAGCAACACAACGGAACCTCACTAAAACCCTATGGGCTCCTACAGAATACTGCAGGTGCCTACGGAACCCTACAGACCCGTACAGACACCTACGGGCACTTACAGAACACTGCAGGCCCCTACGGAACCCTACAGGTCCATACAGAACCCCACAGGGCCTACGGAACTTTACCAGCCACTACGGAACTCTACGGGCCCCTACGGAACCCTGCAGAACCCTGCAGAACCTTACAGAATCCCACAGACTCCTACAGACTTCTGCGGGCACTTAAACAACCCTACAGGCCCCTACGGAACACTGCCAGCCCCTATGGAAGGAACCCTACGGGCCCCTACAGAACACTACTGGCTCCTGCGGTACTCCACAGGCCTCTAGGGAACCTACGAAGCTCTACGGAGCCCTATGGATCCTTACGGAACAGTACGGGCCCATTCAGACCTCTGCGGGCGCTTATGGAAACCTACAGGACCCTACGGAACTGTACGAGACTCTACAGGCCCCTAGGGAACACCACAGGCCCCTACGGAACCGTACGAGACTCTACAGGCCCCTAGGGAACACCACAGGCCCCTACGGAACCCTACGGAACCCTACAAGCTCCTACCAACCCCTGCGAGCACTTACACAACCCTACAGGTCCCAACGGCAATCTACGGGACTCTATGGGCCCCTAGGGAACCCTACAGATTTCGACGGAACCCTACGAGCCCCTCTGGAACCCTACAGAATACTCCAGGACCCGACAGCACTCTACAAGACCCTTAGCAACACAACGGAACCTCACTAAAACCCTATGGGCTCCTACAGAACACTGCAGGTGCCTACGGAACCCTACAGACCCCTACGGAACCCTACAGACACCTGTGGGCACTTACAGAACCCTGCAGGCCCCTACGGAACCCTACAGGTCCATACAGAACCCCACAGGGCCCTACGGAACTTTACCAGCCACTAGGGAACTCTACGGGCCCCTACGGAACCCTGCAGAACCCTCCGGAACCTTACAGAATCCCACAGACTCCTACAGACTTCTGCGGGCACTTACACAACCCTACAGGTCCCTACGGAAATCTACGGGACTCTATGGGCCCCTAGGGAACCCTATAGATTTCGATGGAACCCTATGAGGCCCTCTGGAACCCTACGGAATACTCCAGGACCCGACAGCACTCTACAAGACCCTTAGCAACACAACGGAACCTCACTAAAACCCTATGGGCTCCTACAGAACACTGTAGGCGCCTACGGAAACCTACAGACCCCTACAGAATACTACCAGCCACTACAGAAAAATATGGCCCCTACGGAACTCTACGGAACCTGGCAGAAACACTGTGGGCCCCTACAGGCCCTTGCGGGCACTTGCAGAACTCTGCAGGAACCCACGGAACTTTATGGAACCCTACCAGCCCCTACGGAAGCCTAAAGACCCTTGCAGGCAGTTACGGAACGGTACAGGGCCCTAGGGAACTTTACCAGCCACTACGGAACTCTACGGGCCCCTACGGAACCCTGCAGAACCCTCCAGAACCTTACAGAATCCCACGGATTCCTACAGACTTCTGCGGGCACTTACACAACCCTACAGGCCCCTACGGAACACTGCCAGCCCCTATGGAAGGAACCCTACGGGCCCCTACAGAACACTACTGGCTCCTGCGGTACTCCACAGGCCTCTAGGGAACCTACGAAGCTCTACGGAGCCCTATGGATCCTTACGGAACAGTACGGGCCCATTCAGACCTCTGCGGGTGCTTATGGAAACCTACAGGACCCTACGGAACTGTACGAGACTCTACAGGCCCCTAGGGAACACCACAGGCCCCTACGGAACCGTACGAGACTCTACAGGCCCCTAGGGAACACCACAGGCCCCTACGGAACCCTACACAACCCTCTGGAAACTTATGGAACCCTACAAGCTCCTACCAACCCCTGCGAGCACTTACACAACCCTACAGGTCCCAACGGCAATCTACGGGACTCTATGGGCCCCTAGGGAACCCTACAGATTTCGACGGAACCCTACGAGCCCCTCTGGAACCCTACAGAATACTCCAGGACCCGACAGCACTCTACAAGACCCTTAGCAACACAACAGAACCTCACTAAAACCCTATGGGCTCCTACAGAACACTGCAGGTGCCTACGGAACCCTACAGACCCCTACGGAACCCTACAGACACCTGCGGGCACTTACGGAACCCTGCAGGCCCCTACGGAACCCTACAGGTCCATACAGAACCCCACAGGGCCCTACGGAACTTTACCAGCCACTACGGAACTCTACGGGCCCCTACGGAACCCTGCAGAACCCTCCGGAACCTTACAGAATCCCACAGACTCCTACAGACTTCTGCGGGCACTTACACAACCCTACAGGTCCCTATGGAAATCTACGGGACTCTATGGGCCCCTAGGGAACCCTATAGATTTCGATGGAACCCTATGAGGCCCTCTGGAACCCTACGGAATACTCCAGGACCCGACAGCACTCTACAAGACCCTTAGCAACACAACGGAACCTCACTAAAACCCTATGGGCTCCTACAGAACACTGCAGGCGCCTACGGAACCCCACAGACCCCTACAGAATACTACCAGCCACTACAGAAAAATATGGCCCCTACGGAACTCTACGGAACCTGGCAGAAACACTGTGGGCCCCTACAGGCCCTTGCGGGCACTTGCAGAACTCTGCAGGAACCCACGGAACTTTATGGAACCCTACCAGCCCCTACGGAAGCCTAAAGACCCTTGCAGGCAGTTACGGAACGGTACAGGGCCCTAGGGAACTTTACCAGCCACTACGGAACTCTACGGGCCCCTACGGAACCCTGCAGAACCCTCCAGAACCTTACAGAATCCCACGGATTCCTACAGACTCCTGCGGGCACTTACTCAACCCTAGAGGACCCTACGGAACACTGCCAGCCCCTATGGAAGGAACCCTACGGGCCCCTACAGAACACTACTGGCTCCTGCGGTACTCCAGAGGCCTCTAGGGAACCTACGAAGCTCTACGGAATCCTATGGATCCTTACGGCACAGTACGGGCCCCTTCAGACCTCTGCGGGCGCTTATGGAAACCTACAGGACCCTACAGAACTGTACGAGACTCTACAGGCCCCTAGGGAACACCACAGGCCCCTACGGAACCCTACACAACCCTCCGGAAACATATGGCACCCTACAAGCTCCTACCAACCCCTGCGGGCACTTACACAACCCTACAGGCCCCTACGGAAATCTATGGGACTCTACGGGCCCCTAGGGAACCCTTCAGATTTCGACGGAACCCTACCAGCCCCTCTGGAACCCTACAGAATACTCCAGGACCCGACAGCACTCTACAAGACCCTTAGCAACACAACGGAACCTCACTAAAACCCTATGGGCTCCTACAGAATACTGCAGGTGCCTACGGAACCCTACAGACCCGTACAGACACCTACGGGCACTTACAGAACACTGCAGGCCCCTACGGAACCCTACAGGTCCATACAGAACCCCACAGGGCCCTACGGAACTTTACCAGCCACTACGGAACTCTACGGGCCCCTACGGAACCCTGCAGAACCCTCCGGAACCTTACAGAATCCCACAGACTCCTACAGACTTCTGCGGGCACTTAAACAACCCTACAGGCCCCTACGGAACACTGCCAGCCCCTATGGAAGGAACCCTACGGGCCCCTACAGAACACTACTGGCTCCTGCGGTACTCCACAGGCCTCTAGGGAACCTACGAAGCTCTACGGAGCCCTATGGATCCTTACGGAACAGTACGGGCCCATTCAGACCTCTGCGGGCGCTTATGGAAACCTACAGGACCCTACGGAACTGTACGAGACTCTACAGGCCCCTAGGGAACACCACAGGCCCCTACGGAACCGTACGAGACTCTACAGGCCCCTAGGGAACACCACAGGCCCCTACGGAACCCTACACAACCCTCTGGAAACTTATGGAACCCTACAAGCTCCTACCAACCCCTGCGAGCACTTACACAACCCTACAGGTCCCAACGGCAATCTACGGGACGCTATGGGCCCCTAGGGAACCCTACAGATTTCGACGGAACCCTACGAGCCCCTCTGGAACCCTACAGAATACTCCAGGACCCGACAGCACTCTACAAGACCCTTAGCAACACAACGGAACCTCACTAAAACCCTATGGGCTCCTACAGAACACTGCAGGTGCCTACGGAACCCTACAGACCCCTACAGAACCCTACAGACACCTGCGGGCACTTACAGAACCCTGCAGGCCCCTACGGAACCCTACAGGTCCATACAGAACCCCACAGGGCCCTACGGAACTTTACCAGCCACTAGGGAACTCTACGGGCCCCTACGGAACCCTGCAGAACCCTCCGGAACCTTACAGAATCCCACAGACTCCTACAGACTTCTGCGGGCACTTACACAACCCTACAGGTCCCTATGGAAATCTACGGGACTCTATGGGCCCCTAGGGAACCCTATAGATTTCGATGGAACCCTATGAGGCCCTCTGGAACCCTACGGAATACTCCAGGACCCGACAGCACTCTACAAGACCCTTAGCAACACAACGGAACCTCACTAAAACCCTATGGGCTCCTACAGAACACTGCAGGCGCCTACGGAACCCCACAGACCCCTACAGAATACTACCAGCCACTACAGAAAAATATGGCCCCTACGGAACTCTACGGAACCTGGCAGAAACACTGTGGGCCCCTACAGGCCCTTGCGGGCACTTGCAGAACTCTGCAGGAACCCACGGAACTTTATGGAACCCTACCAGCCCCTACGGAAGCCTAAAGACCCTTGCAGGCAGTTACGGAACGGTACAGGGCCCTAGGGAACTTTACCAGCCACTACGGAACTCTACGGGCCCCTACGGAACCCTGCAGAACCCTCCAGAACCTTACAGAATCCCACGGATTCCTACAGACTCCTGCGGGCACTTACTCAACCCTAGAGGACCCTACGGAACACTGCCAGCTCCTATGGAAGGAACCCTACGGGCCCCTAGAGAACACTACTGGCTCCTGCGGTACTCCAGAGGCCTCTAGGGAACCTACGAAGCTCTACGGAATCCTATGGATCCTTACGGCACAGTACGGGCCCCTTCAGACCTCTGCGGGCGCTTATGGAAACCTACAGGACCCTACAGAACTGTACGAGACTCTACAGGCCCCTAGGGAACACCACAGGCCCCTACGGAACCCTACACAACCCTCCGGAAACATATGGCACCCTACAAGCTCCTACCAACCCCTGCGGGCACTTACACAACCCTACAGGCCCCTACGGAAATCTATGGGACTCTACGGGCCCCTAGGGAACCCTTCAGATTTCGACGGAACCCTACCAGCCCCTCTGGAACCCTACAGAATACTCCAGGACCCGACAGCACTCTACAAGACCCTTAGCAACACAACGGAACCTCACTAAAACCCTATGGGCTCCTACAGAATACTGCAGGTGCCTACGGAACCCTACAGACCCGTACAGACACCTACGGGCACTTACAGAACACTGCAGGCCCCTACGGAACCCTACAGGTCCATACAGAACCCCACAGGGCCCTACGGAACTTTACCAGCCACTACGGAACTCTACGGGCCCCTACGGAACCCTGCAGAACCCTGCAGAACCTTACAGAATCCCACAGACTCCTACAGACTTCTGCGGGCACTTAAACAACCCTACAGGCCCCTACGGAACACTGCCAGCCCCTATGGAAGGAACCCTACGGGCCCCTACAGAACACTACTGGCTCCTGCGGTACTCCACAGGCCTCTAGGGAACCTACGAAGCTCTACGGAGCCCTATGGATCCTTACGGAACAGTACGGGCCCATTCAGACCTCTGCGGGCGCTTATGGAAACCTACAGGACCCTACGGAACTGTACGAGACTCTACAGGCCCCTAGGGAACACCACAGGCCCCTACGGAACCGTACGAGACTCTACAGGCCCCTAGGGAACACCACAGGCCCCTACGGAACCCTACACAACCCTCTGGAAACTTATGGAACCCTACAAGCTCCTACCAACCCCTGCGAGCACTTACACAACCCTACAGGTCCCAACGGCAATCTACGGGACTCTATGGGCCCCTAGGGAACCCTACAGATTTCGACGGAACCCTACGAGCCCCTCTGGAACCCTACAGAATACTCCAGGACCCGACAGCACTCTACAAGACCCTTAGCAACACAACGGAACCTCACTAAAACCCTATGGGCTCCTACAGAACACTGCAGGTGCCTACGGAACCCTACAGACCCCTACGGAACCCTACAGACACCTGCGGGCACTTACAGAACCCTGCAGGCCCCTACGGAACCCTACAGGTCCATACAGAACCCCACAGGGCCCTACGGAACTTTACCAGCCACTACGGAACTCTACGGGCCCCTACGGAACCCTGCAGAACCCTCCGGAACCTTACAGAATCCCACAGACTCCTACAGACTTCTGCGGGCACTTACACAACCCTACAGGTCCCTATGGAAATCTACGGGACTCTATGGGCCCCTAGGGAACCCTATAGATTTCGATGGAACCCTATGAGGCCCTCTGGAACCCTACGGAATACTCCAGGACCCGACAGCACTCTACAAGACCCTTAGCAACACAACGGAACCTCACTAAAACCCTATGGGCTCCTACAGAACACTGCAGGCGCCTACGGAACCCCACAGACCCCTACAGAATACTACCAGCCACTACAGAAAAATATGGCCCCTACGGAACTCTACGGAACCTGGCAGAAACACTGTGGGCCCCTACAGGCCCTTGCGGGCACTTGCAGAACTCTGCAGGAACCCACGGAACTTTATGGAACCCTACCAGCCCCTACGGAAGCCTAAAGACCCTTGCAGGCAGTTACGGAACGGTACAGGGCCCTAGGGAACTTTACCAGCCACTACGGAACTCTACGGGCCCCTACGGAACCCTGCAGAACCCTCCAGAACCTTACAGAATCCCACGGATTCCTACAGACTCCTGCGGGCACTTACTCAACCCTAGAGGACCCTACGGAACACTGCCAGCTCCTATGGAAGGAACCCTACGGGCCCCTAGAGAACACTACTGGCTCCTGCGGTACTCCAGAGGCCTCTAGGGAACCTACGAAGCTCTACGGAATCCTATGGATCCTTACGGCACAGTACGGGCCCCTTCAGACCTCTGCGGGCGCTTATGGAAACCTACAGGACCCTACAGAACTGTACGAGACTCTACAGGCCCCTAGGGAACACCACAGGCCCCTACGGAACCCTACACAACCCTCCGGAAACATATGGCACCCTACAAGCTCCTACCAACCCCTGCGGGCACTTACACAACCCTACAGGCCCCTACGGAAATCTATGGGACTCTACGGGCCCCTAGGGAACCCTTCAGATTTCGACGGAACCCTACCAGCCCCTCTGGAACCCTACAGAATACTCCAGGACCCGACAGCACTCTACAAGACCCTTAGCAACACAACGGAACCTCACTAAAACCCTATGGGCTCCTACAGAATACTGCAGGTGCCTACGGAACCCTACAGACCCGTACAGACACCTACGGGCACTTACAGAACACTGCAGGCCCCTACGGAACCCTACAGGTCCATACAGAACCCCACAGGGCCCTACGGAACTTTACCAGCCACTACGGAACTCTACGGGCCCCTACGGAACCCTGCAGAACCCTCCAGAACCTTACAGAATCCCACAGACTCCTACAGACTTCTGCGGGCACTTAAACAACCCTACAGGCCCCTACGGAACACTGCCAGCCCCTATGGAAGGAACCCTACGGGCCCCTACAGAACACTACTGGCTCCTGCGGTACTCCACAGGCCTCTAGGGAACCTACGAAGCTCTACGGAGCCCGATGGATCCTTACGGAACAGTACGGGCCCCTTCAGACCTCTGCGGGCACTTATGGAAACCTACAGGACCCTACGGAACTGTACGAGACTCTACAGGCCCCTAGGGAACACCACAGGCCCCTACGGAACCGTACGAGACTCTACAGGCCCCTAGGGAACACCACAGGCCCCTACGGAACCCTACACAACCCTCTGGAAACTTATGGAACCCTACAAGCTCCTACCAACCCCTGCGAGCACTTACACAACCCTACAGGTCCCAACGGCAATCTACGGGACTCTATGGGCCCCTAGGGAACCCTACAGATTTCGACGGAACCCTACGAGCCCCTCTGGAACCCTACAGAATACTCCAGGACCCGACAGCACTCTACAAGACCCTTAGCAACACAACGGAACCTCACTAAAACCCTATGGGCTCCTACAGAACACTGCAGGTGCCTACGGAACCCTACAGACCCCTACGGAACCCTACAGACACCTGCGGGCACTTACAGAACCCTGCAGGCCCCTACGGAACCCTACAGGTCCATACAGAACCCCACAGGGCCCTACGGAACTTTACCAGCCACTAGGGAACTCTACGGGCCCCTACGGAACCCTGCAGAACCCTCCGGAACCTTACAGAATCCCACAGACTCCTACAGACTTCTGCGGGCACTTACACAACCCTACAGGTCCCTATGGAAATCTACGGGACTCTATGGGCCCCTAGGGAACCCTATAGATTTCGATGGAACCCTATGAGGCCCTCTGGAACCCTACGGAATACTCCAGGACCCGACAGCACTCTACAAGACCCTTAGCAACACAACGGAACCTCACTAAAACCCTATGGGCTCCTACAGAACACTGCAGGCGCCTACGGAACCCCACAGACCCCTACAGAATACTACCAGCCACTACAGAAAAATATGGCCCCTACGGAACTCTACGGAACCTGGCAGAAACACTGTGGGCCCCTACAGGCCCTTGCGGGCACTTGCAGAACTCTGCAGGAACCCACGGAACTTTATGGAACCCTACCAGCCCCTACGGAAGCCTAAAGACCCTTGCAGGCAGTTACGGAACGGTACAGGGCCCTAGGGAACTTTACCAGCCACTACGGAACTCTACGGGCCCCTACGGAACCCTGCAGAACCCTCCAGAACCTTACAGAATCCCACGGATTCCTACAGACTTCTGCGGGCACTTAAACAACCCTACAGGCCCCTACGGAACACTGCCAGCCCCTATGGAAGGAACCCTACGGGCCCCTACAGAACACTACTGGCTCCTGCGGTACTCCACAGGCCTCTAGGGAACCTACGAAGCTCTACGGAGCCCGATGGATCCTTACGGAACAGTACGGGCCCCTTCAGACCTCTGCGGGCACTTATGGAAACCTACAGGACCCTACGGAACTGTACGAGACTCTACAGGCCCCTAGGGAACACCACAGGCCCCTACGGAACCCTACACAACCCTCCGGAAACATATGGCACCCTACAAGCTCCTACCAACCCCTGCGGGCACTTACACAACCCTACAGGCCCCTACGGAAATCTATGGGACTCTACGGGCCCCTAGGGAACCCTTCAGATTTCGACGGAACCCTACCAGCCCCTCTGGAACCCTACAGAATACTCCAGGACCCGACAGCACTCTACAAGACCCTTAGCAACACAACGGAACCTCACTAAAACCCTATGGGCTCCTACAGAATACTGCAGGTGCCTACGGAACCCTACAGACCCGTACAGACACCTACGGGCACTTACAGAACACTGCAGGCCCCTACGGAACCCTACAGGTCCATACAGAACCCCACAGGGCCCTACGGAACTTTACCAGCCACTACGGAACTCTACGGGCCCCTACGGAACCCTGCAGAACCCTCCAGAACCTTACAGAATCCCACAGACTCCTACAGACTTCTGCGGGCACTTAAACAACCCTACAGGCCCCTACGGAACACTGCCAGCCCCTATGGAAGGAACCCTACGGGCCCCTACAGAACACTACTGGCTCCTGCGGTACTCCACAGGCCTCTAGGGAACCTACGAAGCTCTACGGAGCCCTATGGATCCTTACGGAACAGTACGGGCCCCTTCAGACCTCTGCGGGCGCTTATGGAAACCTACAGGACCCTACGGAACTGTACGAGACTCTACAGGCCCCTAGGGAACACCACAGGCCCCTACGGAACCGTACGAGACTCTACAGGCCCCTAGGGAACACCACAGGCCCCTACGGAACCCTACACAACCCTCTGGAAACTTATGGAACCCTACAAGCTCCTACCAACCCCTGCGAGCACTTACACAACCCTACAGGTCCCTACGGCAATCTACGGGACTCTATGGGCCCCTAGGGAACCCTACAGATTTCGACGGAACCCTACGAGCCCCTCTGGAACCCTACAGAATACTCCAGGACCCGACAGCACTCTACAAGACCCTTAGCAACACAACGGAACCTCACTAAAACCCTATGGGCTCCTACAGAACACTGCAGGTGCCTACGGAACCCTACAGACCCCTACGGAACCCTACAGACACCTGCGGGCACTTACGGAACCCTGCAGGCCCCTACGGAACCCTACAGGTCCATACAGAACCCCACAGGGCCCTAGGGAACTTTACCAGCCACTACGGAACTCTACGGGCCCCTACGGAACCCTGCAGAACCCTCCAGAACCTTACAGAATCCCACGGATTCCTACAGACTCCTGCGGGCACTTACTCAACCCTAGAGGACCCTACGGAACACTGCCAGCTCCTATGGAAGGAACCCTACGGGCCCCTAGAGAACACTACTGGCTCCTGCGGTACTCCAGAGGCCTCTAGGGAACCTACGAAGCTCTACGGAATCCTATGGATCCTTACGGCACAGTACGGGCCCCTTCAGACCTCTGCGGGCGCTTATGGAAACCTACAGGACCCTACAGAACTGTACGAGACTCTACAGGCCCCTAGGGAACACCACAGGCCCCTACGGAACCCTACACAACCCTCCGGAAACATATGGCACCCTACAAGCTCCTACCAACCCCTGCGGGCACTTACACAACCCTACAGGCCCCTACGGAAATCTATGGGACTCTACGGGCCCCTAGGGAACCCTTCAGATTTCGACGGAACCCTACCAGCCCCTCTGGAACCCTACAGAATACTCCAGGACCCGACAGCACTCTACAAGACCCTTAGCAACACAACGGAACCTCACTAAAACCCTATGGGCTCCTACAGAATACTGCAGGTGCCTACGGAACCCTACAGACCCGTACAGACACCTACGGGCACTTACAGAACACTGCAGGCCCCTACGGAACCCTACAGGTCCATACAGAACCCCACAGGGCCCTACGGAACTTTACCAGCCACTAGGGAACTCTACGGGCCCCTACGGAACCCTGCAGAACCCTCCAGAACCTTACAGAATCCCACAGACTCCTACAGACTTCTGCGGGCACTTAAACAACCCTACAGGCCCCTACGGAACACTGCCAGCCCCTATGGAAGGAACCCTACGGGCCCCTACAGAACACTACTGGCTCCTGCGGTACTCCACAGGCCTCTAGGGAACCTACGAAGCTCTACGGAGCCCTATGGATCCTTACGGAACAGTACGGGCCCCTTCAGACCTCTGCGGGCGCTTATGGAAACCTACAGGACCCTACGGAACTGTACGAGACTCTACAGGCCCCTAGGGAACACCACAGGCCCCTACGGAACCGTACGAGACTCTACAGGCCCCTAGGGAACACCACAGGCCCCTACGGAACCCTACACAACCCTCTGGAAACTTATGGAACCCTACAAGCTCCTACCAACCCCTGCGAGCACTTACACAACCCTACAGGTCCCTACGGCAATCTACGGGACTCTATGGGCCCCTAGGGAACCCTACAGATTTCGACGGAACCCTACGAGCCCCTCTGGAACCCTACAGAATACTCCAGGACCCGACAGCACTCTACAAGACCCTTAGCAACACAACGGAACCTCACTAAAACCCTATGGGCTCCTACAGAACACTGCAGGTGCCTACGGAACCCTACAGACCCCTACGGAACCCTACAGACACCTGCGGGCACTTACGGAACCCTGCAGGCCCCTACGGAACCCTACAGGTCCATACAGAACCCCACAGGGCCCTACGGAACTTTACCAGCCACTAGGGAACTCTACGGGCCCCTACGGAACCCTGCAGAACCCTCCAGAACCTTACAGAATCCCACAGACTCCTACAGACTTCTGCGGGCACTTAAACAACCCTACAGGCCCCTACGGAACACTGCCAGCCCCTATGGAAGGAACCCTACGGGCCCCTACAGAACACTACTGGCTCCTGCGGTACTCCACAGGCCTCTAGGGAACCTACGAAGCTCTACGGAGCCCTATGGATCCTTACGGAACAGTACGGGCCCCTTCAGACCTCTGCGGGCGCTTATGGAAACCTACAGGACCCTACGGAACTGTACGAGACTCTACAGGCCCCTAGGGAACACCACAGGCCCCTACGGAACCGTACGAGACTCTACAGGCCCCTAGGGAACACCACAGGCCCCTACGGAACCCTACACAACCCTCTGGAAACTTATGGAACCCTACAAGCTCCTACCAACCCCTGCGAGCACTTACACAACCCTACAGGTCCCTACGGCAATCTACGGGACTCTATGGGCCCCTAGGGAACCCTACAGATTTCGACGGAACCCTACGAGCCCCTCTGGAACCCTACAGAATACTCCAGGACCCGACAGCACTCTACAAGACCCTTAGCAACACAACGGAACCTCACTAAAACCCTATGGGCTCCTACAGAACACTGCAGGTGCCTACGGAACCCTACAGACCCCTACGGAACCCTACAGACACCTGCGGGCACTTACGGAACCCTGCAGGCCCCTACGGAACCCTACAGGTCCATACAGAACCCCACAGGGCCCTACGGAACTTTACCAGCCACTACGGAACTCTACGGGCCCCTACGGAACCCTGCAGAACCCTCCAGAACCTTACAGAATCCCACAGACTCCTACAGACTTCTGCGGGCACTTAAACAACCCTACAGGCCCCTACGGAACACTGCCAGCCCCTATGGAAGGAACCCTACGGGCCCCTACAGAACACTACTGGCTCCTGCGGTACTCCACAGGCCTCTAGGGAACCTACGAAGCTCTACGGAGCCCTATGGATCCTTACGGAACAGTACGGGCCCCTTCAGACCTCTGCGGGCGCTTATGGAAACCTACAGGACCCTACGGAACTGTACGAGACTCTACAGGCCCCTAGGGAACACCACAGGCCCCTACGGAACCGTACGAGACTCTACAGGCCCCTAGGGAACACCACAGGCCCCTACGGAACCCTACACAACCCTCTGGAAACTTATGGAACCCTACAAGCTCCTACCAACCCCTGCGAGCACTTACACAACCCTACAGGTCCCAACGGCAATCTACGGGACTCTATGGGCCCCTAGGGAACCCTACAGATTTCGACGGAACCCTACGAGCCCCTCTGGAACCCTACAGAATACTCCAGGACCCGACAGCACTCTACAAGACCCTTAGCAACACAACGGAACCTCACTAAAACCCTATGGGCTCCTACAGAACACTGCAGGTGCCTACGGAACCCTACAGACCCCTACGGAACCCTACAGACACCTGCGGGCACTTACGGAACCCTGCAGGCCCCTACGGAACCCTACAGATCCATACAGAACCCCACAGGGCCCTACGGAACTTTACCAGCCACTACGGAACTCTACGGGCCCCTACGGAACCCTGCAGAACCCTCCAGAACCTTACAGAATCCCACGGATTACTACAGACTCCTGCGGGCACTTACTCAACCCTAGAGGACCCTACGGAACACTGCCAGCTCCTATGGAAGGAACCCTACGGGCCCCTAGAGAACACTACTGGCTCCTGCGGTACTCCACAGGCCTCTAGGGAACCTACGAAGCTCTACGGAGCCCTATGGATCCTTACGGAACAGTACGGGCCCCTTCAGACCTCTGCGGGCGCTTATGGAAACCTACAGGACCCTACGGAACTGTACGAGACTCTACAGGCCCCTAGGGAACACCACAGGCCCCTACGGAACCGTACGAGACTCTACAGGCCCCTAGGGAACACCACAGGCCCCTACGGAACCCTACACAACCCTCTGGAAACTTATGGAACCCTACAAGCTCCTACCAACCCCTGCGAGCACTTACACAACCCTACAGGTCCCAACGGCAATCTACGGGACTCTATGGGCCCCTAGGGAACCCTACAGATTTCGACGGAACCCTACGAGCCCCTCTGGAACCCTACAGAATACTCCAGGACCCGACAGCACTCTACAAGACCCTTAGCAACACAACGGAACCTCACTAAAACCCTATGGGCTCCTACAGAACACTGCAGGTGCCTACGGAACCCTACAGACCCCTACGGAACCCTACAGACACCTGCGGGCACTTACGGAACCCTGCAGGCCCCTACGGAACCCTACAGATCCATACAGAACCCCACAGGGCCCTACGGAACTTTACCAGCCACTACGGAACTCTACGGGCCCCTACGGAACCCTGCAGAACCCTCCAGAACCTTACAGAATCCCACGGATTACTACAGACTCCTGCGGGCACTTACTCAACCCTAGAGGACCCTACGGAACACTGCCAGCTCCTATGGAAGGAACCCTACGGGCCCCTAGAGAACACTACTGGCTCCTGCGGTACTCCAGAGGCCTCTAGGGAACCTACGAAGCTCTACGGAATCCTATGGATCCTTACGGCACAGTACGGGCCCCTTCAGACCTCTGCGGGCGCTTATGGAAACCTACAGGACCCTACAGAACTGTACGAGACTCTACAGGCCCCTAGGGAACACCACAGGCCCCTACGGAACCCTACACAACCCTCCGGAAACATATGGCACCCTACAAGCTCCTACCAACCCCTGCGGGCACTTACACAACCCTACAGGCCCCTACGGAAATCTATGGGACTCTACGGGCCCCTAGGGAACCCTTCAGATTTCGACGGAACCCTACCAGCCCCTCTGGAACCCTACAGAATACTCCAGGACCCGACAGCACTCTACAAGACCCTTAGCAACACAACGGAACCTCACTAAAACCCTATGGGCTCCTACAGAATACTGCAGGTGCCTACGGAACCCTACAGACCCGTACAGACACCTACGGGCACTTACAGAACACTGCAGGCCCCTACGGAACCCTACAGGTCCATACAGAACCCCACAGGGCCCTACGGAACTTTACCAGCCACTACGGAACTCTACGGGCCCCTACGGAACCCTGCAGAACCCTCCAGAACCTTACAGAATCCCACAGACTCCTACAGACTTCTGCGGGCACTTAAACAACCCTACAGGCCCCTACGGAACACTGCCAGCCCCTATGGAAGGAACCCTACGGGCCCCTACAGAACACTACTGGCTCCTGCGGTACTCCACAGGCCTCTAGGGAACCTACGAAGCTCTACGGAGCCCTATGGATCCTTACGGCACAGTACGGGCCCCTTCAGACCTCTGCGGGCGCTTATGGAAACCTACAGGACCCTACGGAACTGTACGAGACTCTACAGGCCCCTAGGGAACACCACAGGCCCCTACGGAACCGTACGAGACTCTACAGGCCCCTAGGGAACACCACAGGCCCCTACGGAACCCTACACAACCCTCTGGAAACTTATGGAACCCTACAAGCTCCTACCAACCCCTGCGAGCACTTACACAACCCTACAGGTCCCAACGGCAATCTACGGGACTCTATGGGCCCCTAGGGAACCCTACAGATTTCGACGGAACCCTACGAGCCCCTCTGGAACCCTACAGAATACTCCAGGACCCGACAGCACTCTACAAGACCCTTAGCAACACAACGGAACCTCACTAAAACCCTATGGGCTCCTACAGAACACTGCAGGTGCCTACGGAACCCTACAGACCCCTACGGAACCCTACAGACACCTGCGGGCACTTACAGAACACTGCAGGCCCCTACGGAACCCTACAGGTCCATACAGAACCCCACAGGGCCCTACGGAACTTTACCAGCCACTAGGGAACTCTACGGGCCCCTACGGAACCCTGCAGAACCCTCCGGAACCTTACAGAATCCCACAGACTCCTACAGACTTCTGCGGGCACTTACACAACCCTACAGGTCCCTATGGAAATCTACGGGACTCTATGGGCCCCTAGGGAACCCTATAGATTTCGATGGAACCCTATGAGGCCCTCTGGAACCCTACGGAATACTCCAGGACCCGACAGCACTCTACAAGACCCTTAGCAACACAACGGAACCTCACTAAAACCCTATGGGCTCCTACAGAACACTGCAGGCGCCTACGGAACCCCACAGACCCCTACAGAATACTACCAGCCACTACAGAAAAATATGGCCCCTACGGAACTCTACGGAACCTGGCAGAAACACTGTGGGCCCCTACAGGCCCTTGCGGGCACTTGCAGAACTCTGCAGGAACCCACAGAACTTTATGGAACCCTACCAGCCCCTACGGAAGCCTAAAGACCCTTGCAGGCAGTTACGGAACGGTACAGGGCCCTAGGGAACTTTACCAGCCACTACGGAACTCTACGGGCCCCTACGGAACCCTGCAGAACCCTCCAGAACCTTACAGAATCCCACGGATTCCTACAGACTCCTGCGGGCACTTACTCAACCCTAGAGGACCCTACGGAACACTGCCAGCTCCTATGGAAGGAACCCTACGGGCCCCTAGAGAACACTACTGGCTCCTGCGGTACTCCAGAGGCCTCTAGGGAACCTACGAAGCTCTACGGAATCCTATGGATCCTTACGGCACAGTACGGGCCCCTTCAGACCTCTGCGGGCGCTTATGGAAACCTACAGGACCCTACAGAACTGTACGAGACTCTACAGGCCCCTAGGGAACACCACAGGCCCCTACGGAACCCTACACAACCCTCTGGAAACTTATGGAACCCTACAAGCTCCTACCAACCCCTGCGGGCACTTACACAACCCTACAGGCCCCTACGGAAATCTATGGGACTCTACGGGCCCCTAGGGAACCCTACAGATTTCGATGGAACCCTACGAGCCCCTCTGGAACCCTACAGAATACTCCAGGACCCGACAGCACTCTACAAGACCCTTAGCAACACAACGGAACCTCACTAAAACCCTATGGGCTCCTACAGAATACTGCAGGTGCCTACGGAACCCTACAGACCCGTACAGACACCTACGGGCACTTACAGAACACTGCAGGCCCCTACGGAACCCTACAGGTCCATACAGAACCCCACAGGGCCCTACGGAACTTTACCAGCCACTAGGGAACTCTACGGGCCCCTACGGAACCCTGCAGAACCCTCCGGAACCTTACAGAATCCCACAGACTCCTACAGACTTCTGCGGGCACTTACACAACCCTACAGGTCCCTATGGAAATCTACGGGACTCTATGGGCCCCTAGGGAACCCTATAGATTTCGATGGAACCCTATGAGGCCCTCTGGAACCCTACGGAATACTCCAGGACCCGACAGCACTCTACAAGACCCTTAGCAACACAACGGAACCTCACTAAAACCCTATGGGCTCCTACAGAACACTGCAGGCGCCTACGGAACCCCACAGACCCCTACAGAATACTACCAGCCACTACAGAAAAATATGGCCCCTACGGAACTCTACGGAACCTGGCAGAAACACTGTGGGCCCCTACAGGCCCTTGCGGGCACTTGCAGAACTCTGCAGGAACCCACAGAACTTTATGGAACCCTACCAGCCCCTACGGAAGCCTAAAGACCCTTGCAGGCAGTTACGGAACGGTACAGGGCCCTAGGGAACTTTACCAGCCACTACGGAACTCTACGGAACTCTACGGAACCCTGCAGAACCCTCCAGAACCTTACAGAATCCCACGGATTCCTACAGACTCCTGCGGGCACTTACTCAACCCTAGAGGACCCTACGGAACACTGCCAGCTCCTATGGAAGGAACCCTACGGGCCCCTAGAGAACACTACTGGCTCCTGCGGTACTCCAGAGGCCTCTAGGGAACCTACGAAGCTCTACGGAATCCTATGGATCCTTACGGCACAGTACGGGCCCCTTCAGACCTCTGCGGGCGCTTATGGAAACCTACAGGACCCTACAGAACTGTACGAGACTCTACAGGCCCCTAGGGAACACCACAGGCCCCTACGGAACCCTACACAACCCTCCGGAAACATATGGCACCCTACAAGCTCCTACCAACCCCTGCGGGCACTTACACAACCCTACAGGCCCCTACGGAAATCTATGGGACTCTACGGGCCCCTAGGGAACCCTTCAGATTTCGATGGAACCCTACGAGCCCCTCTGGAACCCTACAGAATACTCCAGGACCCGACAGCACTCTACAAGACCCTTAGCAACACAACGGAACCTCACTAAAACCCTATGGGCTCCTACAGAATACTGCAGGTGCCTACGGAACCCTACAGACCCGTACAGACACCTACGGGCACTTACAGAACACTGCAGGCCCCTACGGAACCCTACAGGTCCATACAGAACCCCACAGGGCCCTACGGAACTTTACCAGCCACTACGGAACTCTACGGGCCCCTACGGAACCCTGCAGAACCCTCCAGAACCTTACAGAATCCCACAGACTCCTACAGACTTCTGCGGGCACTTAAACAACCCTACAGGCCCCTACGGAACACTGCCAGCCCCTATGGAAGGAACCCTACGGGCCCCTACAGAACACTACTGGCTCCTGCGGTACTCCACAGGCCTCTAGGGAACCTACGAAGCTCTACGGAGCCCTATGGATCCTTACGGAACAGTACGGGCCCATTCAGACCTCTGCGGGCGCTTATGGAAACCTACAGGACCCTACGGAACTGTACGAGACTCTACAGGCCCCTAGGGAACACCACAGGCCCCTACGGAACCGTACGAGACTCTACAGGCCCCTAGGGAACACCACAGGCCCCTACGGAACCCTACACAACCCTCTGGAAACTTATGGAACCCTACAAGCTCCTACCAACCCCTGCGAGCACTTACACAACCCTACAGGTCCCTACGGCAATCTACGGGACTCTATGGGCCCCTAGGGAACCCTACAGATTTCGACGGAACCCTACGAGCCCCTCTGGAACCCTACAGAATACTCCAGGACCCGACAGCACTCTACAAGACCCTTAGCAACACAACGGAACCTCACTAAAACCCTATGGGCTCCTACAGAACACTGCAGGTGCCTACGGAACCCTACAGACCCCTACGGAACCCTACAGACACCTGCGGGCACTTACGGAACCCTGCAGGCCCCTACGGAACCCTACAGGTCCATACAGAACCCCACAGGGCCCTACGGAACTTTACCAGCCACTAGGGAACTCTACGGGCCCCTACGGAACCCTGCAGAACCCTCCGGAACCTTACAGAATCCCACAGACTCCTGCGGGCACTTACACAACCCTACAGGTCCCTATGGAAATCTACGGGACTCTATGGGCCCCTAGGGAACCCTATAGATTTCGATGGAACCCTATGAGGCCCTCTGGAACCCTACGGAATACTCCAGGACCCGACAGCACTCTACAAGACCCTTAGCAACACAACGGAACCTCACTAAAACCCTATGGGCTCCTACAGAACACTGCAGGCGCCTACGGAACCCCACAGACCCCTACAGAATACTACCAGCCACTACAGAAAAATATGGCCCCTACGGAACTCTACGGAACCTGGCAGAAACACTGTGGGCCCCTACAGGCCCTTGCGGGCACTTGCAGAACTCTGCAGGAACCCACGGAACTTTATGGAACCCTACCAGCCCCTACGGAAGCCTAAAGACCCTTGCAGGCAGTTACGGAACGGTACAGGGCCCTAGGGAACTTTACCAGCCACTACGGAACTCTACGGGCCCCTACGGAACCCTGCAGAACCCTCCAGAACCTTACAGAATCCCACGGATTCCTACAGACTCCTGCGGGCACTTACTCAACCCTACAGGCCCCTACGGAACACTGCCAGCCCCTATGGAAGGAACCCTACGGGCCCCTACAGAACACTACTGGCTCCTGCGGTACTCCACAGGCCTCTAGGGAACCTACGAAGCTCTACGGAGCCCTATGGATCCTTACGGAACAGTACGGGCCCATTCAGACCTCTGCGGGCGCTTATGGAAACCTACAGGACCCTACGGAACTGTACGAGACTCTACAGGCCCCTAGGGAACACCACAGGCCCCTACGGAACCGTACGAGACTCTACAGGCCCCTAGGGAACACCACAGGCCCCTACGGAACCCTACACAACCCTCTGGAAACTTATGGAACCCTACAAGCTCCTACCAACCCCTGCGAGCACTTACACAACCCTACAGGTCCCTACGGCAATCTACGGGACTCTATGGGCCCCTAGGGAACCCTACAGATTTCGACGGAACCCTACGAGCCCCTCTGGAACCCTACAGAATACTCCAGGACCCGACAGCACTCTACAAGACCCTTAGCAACACAACGGAACCTCACTAAAACCCTATGGGCTCCTACAGAACACTGCAGGTGCCTACGGAACCCTACAGACCCCTACGGAACCCTACAGACACCTGCGGGCACTTACGGAACCCTGCAGGCCCCTACGGAACCCTACAGGTCCATACAGAACCCCACAGGGCCCTACGGAACTTTACCAGCCACTAGGGAACTCTACGGGCCCCTACGGAACCCTGCAGAACCCTCCGGAACCTTACAGAATCCCACAGACTCCTACAGACTTCTGCGGGCACTTACACAACCCTACAGGTCCCTATGGAAATCTACGGGACTCTATGGGCCCCTAGGGAACCCTATAGATTTCGATGGAACCCTATGAGGCCCTCTGGAACCCTACGGAATACTCCAGGACCCGACAGCACTCTACAAGACCCTTAGCAACACAACGGAACCTCACTAAAACCCTATGGGCTCCTACAGAACACTGCAGGCGCCTACGGAACCCCACAGACCCCTACAGAATACTACCAGCCACTACAGAAAAATATGGCCCCTACGGAACTCTACGGAACCTGGCAGAAACACTGTGGGCCCCTACAGGCCCTTGCGGGCACTTGCAGAACTCTGCAGGAACCCACGGAACTTTATGGAACCCTACCAGCCCCTACGGAAGCCTAAAGACCCTTGCAGGCAGTTACGGAACGGTACAGGGCCCTAGGGAACTTTACCAGCCACTACGGAACTCTACGGGCCCCTACGGAACCCTGCAGAACCCTCCAGAACCTTACAGAATCCCAGGGATTCCTACAGACTCCTGCGGGCACTTACTCAACCCTACAGGCCCCTACGGAACACTGCCAGCCCCTATGGAAGGAACCCTACGGGCCCCTACAGAACACTACTGGCTCCTGCGGTACTCCACAGGCCTCTAGGGAACCTACGAAGCTCTACGGAGCCCTATGGATCCTTACGGAACAGTACGGGCCCATTCAGACCTCTGCGGGCGCTTATGGAAACCTACAGGACCCTACGGAACTGTACGAGACTCTACAGGCCCCTAGGGAACACCACAGGCCCCTACGGAACCGTACGAGACTCTACAGGCCCCTAGGGAACACCACAGGCCCCTACGGAACCCTACACAACCCTCTGGAAACTTATGGAACCCTACAAGCTCCTACCAACCCCTGCGAGCACTTACACAACCCTACAGGTCCCTACGGCAATCTACGGGACTCTATGGGCCCCTAGGGAACCCTACAGATTTCGACGGAACCCTACGAGCCCCTCTGGAACCCTACAGAATACTCCAGGACCCGACAGCACTCTACAAGACCCTTAGCAACACAACGGAACCTCACTAAAACCCTATGGGCTCCTACAGAACACTGCAGGTGCCTACGGAACCCTACAGACCCCTACGGAACCCTACAGACACCTGCGGGCACTTACGGAACCCTGCAGGCCCCTACGGAACCCTACAGGTCCATACAGAACCCCACAGGGCCCTACGGAACTTTACCAGCCACTAGGGAACTCTACGGGCCCCTACGGAACCCTGCAGAACCCTCCGGAACCTTACAGAATCCCACAGACTCCTACAGACTTCTGCGGGCACTTACACAACCCTACAGGTCCCTATGGAAATCTACGGGACTCTATGGGCCCCTAGGGAACCCTATAGATTTCGATGGAACCCTATGAGGCCCTCTGGAACCCTACGGAATACTCCAGGACCCGACAGCACTCTACAAGACCCTTAGCAACACAACGGAACCTCACTAAAACCCTATGGGCTCCTACAGAACACTGCAGGCGCCTACGGAACCCCACAGACCCCTACAGAATACTACCAGCCACTACAGAAAAATATGGCCCCTACGGAACTCTACGGAACCTGGCAGAAACACTGTGGGCCCCTACAGGCCCTTGCGGGCACTTGCAGAACTCTGCAGGAACCCACGGAACTTTATGGAACCCTACCAGCCCCTACGGAAGCCTAAAGACCCTTGCAGGCAGTTACGGAATGGTACAGGGCCCTAGGGAACTTTACCAGCCACTACGGAACTCTACGGGCCCCTACGGAACCCTGCAGAACCCTCCAGAACCTTACAGAATCCCACGGATTCCTACAGACTCCTGCGGGCACTTACTCAACCCTAGAGGACCCTACAGAACACTGCCAGCTCCTATGGAAGGAACCCTACGGGCCCCTAGAGAACACTACTGGCTCCTGCGGTACTCCAGAGGCCTCTAGGGAACCTACGAAGCTCTACGGAATCCTATGGATCCTTACGGCACAGTACGGGCCCCTTCAGACCTCTGCGGGCGCTTATGGAAACCTACAGGACCCTACAGAACTGTACGAGACTCTACAGGCCCCTAGGGAACACCACAGGCCCCTACGGAACCCTACACAACCCTCCGGAAACATATGGCACCCTACAAGCTCCTACCAACCCCTGCGGGCACTTACACAACCCTACAGGCCCCTACGGAAATCTATGGGACTCTACGGGCCCCTAGGGAACCCTTCAGATTTCGACGGAACCCTACAAGGCCCTCTGGAACCCTACAGAATACTCCAGGACCCGACAGCACTCTACAAGACCCTTAGCAACACAACGGAACCTCACTAAAACCCTATGGGCTCCTACAGAATACTGCAGGTGCCTACGGAACCCTACAGACCCGTACAGACACCTACGGGCACTTACAGAACACTGCAGGCCCCTACGGAACCCTACAGGTCCATACAGAACCCCACAGGGCCCTACGGAACTTTACCAGCCACTACGGAACTCTACGGGCCCCTACGGAACCCTGCAGAACCCTGCAGAACCTTACAGAATCCCACAGACTCCTACAGACTTCTGCGGGCACTTAAACAACCCTACAGGCCCCTACGGAACACTGCCAGCCCCTATGGAAGGAACCCTACGGGCCCCTACAGAACACTACTGGCTCCTGCGGTACTCCACAGGCCTCTAGGGAACCTACGAAGCTCTACGGAGCCCTATGGATCCTTACGGAACAGTACGGGCCCATTCAGACCTCTGCGGGCGCTTATGGAAACCTACAGGACCCTACGGAACTGTACGAGACTCTACAGGCCCCTAGGGAACACCACAGGCCCCTACGGAACCGTACGAGACTCTACAGGCCCCTAGGGAACACCACAGGCCCCTACGGAACCCTACACAACCCTCTGGAAACTTATGGAACCCTACAAGCTCCTACCAACCCCTGCGAGCACTTACACAACCCTACAGGTCCCTACGGCAATCTACGGGACTCTATGGGCCCCTAGGGAACCCTACAGATTTCGACGGAACCCTACGAGCCCCTCTGGAACCCTACAGAATACTCCAGGACCCGACAGCACTCTACAAGACCCTTAGCAACACAACGGAACCTCACTAAAACCCTATGGGCTCCTACAGAACACTGCAGGTGCCTACGGAACCCTACAGACCCCTACGGAACCCTACAGACACCTGCGGGCACTTACGGAACCCTGCAGGCCCCTACGGAACCCTACAGGTCCATACAGAACCCCACAGGGCCCTACGGAACTTTACCAGCCACTAGGGAACTCTACGGGCCCCTACGGAACCCTGCAGAACCCTCCGGAACCTTACAGAATCCCACAGACTCCTACAGACTTCTGCGGGCACTTACACAACCCTACAGGTCCCTATGGAAATCTACGGGACTCTATGGGCCCCTAGGGAACCCTATAGATTTCGATGGAACCCTATGAGGCCCTCTGGAACCCTACGGAATACTCCAGGACCCGACAGCACTCTACAAGACCCTTAGCAACACAACGGAACCTCACTAAAACCCTATGGGCTCCTACAGAACACTGCAGGCGCCTACGGAACCCCACAGACCCCTACAGAATACTACCAGCCACTACAGAAAAATATGGCCCCTACGGAACTCTACGGAACCTGGCAGAAACACTGTGGGCCCCTACAGGCCCTTGCGGGCACTTGCAGAACTCTGCAGGAACCCACGGAACTTTATGGAACCCTACCAGCCCCTACGGAAGCCTAAAGACCCTTGCAGGCAGTTACGGAACGGTACAGGGCCCTAGGGAACTTTACCAGCCACTACGGAACTCTACGGGCCCCTACGGAACCCTGCAGAACCCTCCAGAACCTTACAGAATCCCACGGATTCCTACAGACTTCTGCGGGCACTTACACAACCCTACAGGCCCCTACGGAACACTGCCAGCCCCTATGGAAGGAACCCTACGGGCCCCTACAGAACACTACTGGCTCCTGCGGTACTCCACAGGCCTCTAGGGAACCTACGAAGCTCTACGGAGCCCTATGGATCCTTACGGAACAGTACGGGCCCATTCAGACCTCTGCGGGCGCTTATGGAAACCTACAGGACCCTACGGAACTGTACGAGACTCTACAGGCCCCTAGGGAACACCACAGGCCCCTACGGAACCGTACGAGACTCTACAGGCCCCTAGGGAACACCACAGGCCCCTACGGAACCCTACACAACCCTCTGGAAACTTATGGAACCCTACAAGCTCCTACCAACCCCTGCGAGCACTTACACAACCCTACAGGTCCCTATGGCAATCTACGGGACTCTATGGGCCCCTAGGGAACCCTATAGATTTCGATGGAACCCTATGAGGCCCTCTGGAACCCTACGGAATACTCCAGGACCCGACAGCACTCTACAAGACCCTTAGCAACACAACGGAACCTCACTAAAACCCTATGGGCTCCTACAGAACACTGCAGGTGCCTACGGAACCCTACAGACCCCTACGGAACCCTACAGACACCTGCGGGCACTTACGGAACCCTGCAGGCCCCTACGGAACCCTACAGGTCCATACAGAACCCCACAGGGCCCTACGGAACTTTACCAGCCACTAGGGAACTCTACGGGTCCCTACGGAACCCTGCAGAACCCTCCGGAACCTTACAGAATCCCACAGACTCCTACAGACTTCTGCGGGCACTTACACAACCCTACAGGTCCCTATGGAAATCTACGGGACTCTATGGGCCCCTAGGGAACCCTATAGATTTCGATGGAACCCTATGAGGCCCTCTGGAACCCTACGGAATACTCCAGGACCCGACAGCACTCTACAAGACCCTTAGCAACACAACGGAACCTCACTAAAACCCTATGGGCTCCTACAGAACACTGCAGGCGCCTACGGAACCCCACAGACCCCTACAGAATACTACCAGCCACTACAGAAAAATATGGCCCCTACGGAACTCTACGGAACCTGGCAGAAACACTGTGGGCCCCTACAGGCCCTTGCGGGCACTTGCAGAACTCTGCAGGAACCCACGGAACTTTATGGAACCCTACCAGCCCCTACGGAAGCCTAAAGACCCTTGCAGGCAGTTACGGAACGGTACAGGGCCCTAGGGAACTTTACCAGCCACTACGGAACTCTACGGGCCCCTACGGAACCCTGCAGAACCCTCCAGAACCTTACAGAATCCCACGGATTCCTACAGACTTCTGCGGGCACTTACACAACCCTACAGGCCCCTACGGAACACTGCCAGCCCCTATGGAAGGAACCCTACGGGCCCCTACAGAACACTACTGGCTCCTGCGGTACTCCACAGGCCTCTAGGGAACCTACGAAGCTCTACGGAGCCCTATGGATCCTTACGGAACAGTACGGGCCCATTCAGACCTCTGCGGGCGCTTATGGAAACCTACAGGACCCTACGGAACTGTACGAGACTCTACAGGCCCCTAGGGAACACCACAGGCCCCTACGGAACCGTACGAGACTCTACAGGCCCCTAGGGAACACCACAGGCCCCTACGGAACCCTACACAACCCTCTGGAAACTTATGGAACCCTACAAGCTCCTACCAACCCCTGCGAGCACTTACACAACCCTACAGGTCCCAACGGCAATCTACGGGACTCTATGGGCCCCTAGGGAACCCTACAGATTTCGACGGAACCCTACGAGCCCCTCTGGAACCCTACAGAATACTCCAGGACCCGACAGCACTCTACAAGACCCTTAGCAACACAACGGAACCTCACTAAAACCCTATGGGCTCCTACAGAACACTGCAGGTGCCTACGGAACCCTACAGACCCCTACGGAACCCTACAGACACCTGCGGGCACTTACAGAACCCTGCAGGCCCCTACGGAACCCTACAGGTCCATACAGAACCCCACAGGGCCCTACGGAACTTTACCAGCCACTAGGGAACTCTACGGGCCCCTACGGAACCCTGCAGAACCCTCCGGAACCTTACAGAATCCCACAGACTCCTACAGACTTCTGCGGGCACTTACACAACCCTACAGGTCCCTATGGAAATCTACGGGACTCTATGGGCCCCTAGGGAACCCTATAGATTTCGATGGAACCCTATGAGGCCCTCTGGAACCCTACGGAATACTCCAGGACCCGACAGCACTCTACAAGACCCTTAGCAACACAACGGAACCTCACTAAAACCCTATGGGCTCCTACAGAACACTGCAGGCGCCTACGGAACCCCACAGACCCCTACAGAATACTACCAGCCACTACAGAAAAATATGGCCCCTACGGAACTCTACGGAACCTGGCAGAAACACTGTGGGCCCCTACAGGCCCTTGCGGGCACTTGCAGAACTCTGCAGGAACCCACGGAACTTTATGGAACCCTACCAGCCCCTACGGAAGCCTAAAGACCCTTGCAGGCAGTTACGGAACGGTACAGGGCCCTAGGGAACTTTACCAGCCACTACGGAACTCTACGGGCCCCTACGGAACCCTGCAGAACCCTCCAGAACCTTACAGAATCCCACGGATTCCTACAGACTCCTGCGGGCACTTACTCAACCCTAGAGGACCCTACGGAACACTGCCAGCTCCTATGGAAGGAACCCTACGGGCCCCTACAGAACACTACTGGCTCCTGCGGTACTCCAGAGGCCTCTAGGGAACCTACGAAGCTCTACGGAATCCTATGGATCCTTACGGCACAGTACGGGCCCCTTCAGACCTCTGCGGGCGCTTATGGAAACCTACAGGACCCTACAGAACTGTACGAGACTCTACAGGCCCCTAGGGAACACCACAGGCCCCTACGGAACCCTACACAACCCTCCGGAAACATATGGCACCCTACAAGCTCCTACCAACCCCTGCGAGCACTTACACAACCCTACAGGCCCCTACGGAAATCTATGGGACTCTACGGGCCCCTAGGGAACCCTTCAGATTTCGACGGAACCCTACGAGCCCCTCTGGAACCCTACAGAATACTCCAGGACCCGACAGCACTCTACAAGACCCTTAGCAACACAACGGAACCTCACTAAAACCCTATGGGCTCCTACAGAATACTGCAGGTGCCTACGGAACCCTACAGACCCGTACAGACACCTACGGGCACTTACAGAACACTGCAGGCCCCTACGGAACCCTACAGGTCCATACAGAACCCCACAGGGCCCTACGGAACTTTACCAGCCACTAGGGAACTTTACGGGCCCCTACGGAACCCTGCAGAACCCTGCAGAACCTTACAGAATCCCACGGATTCCTACAGACTTCTGCGGGCACTTACACAACCCTACAGGCCCCTACGGAACACTGCCAGCCCCTATGGAAGGAACCCTACGGGCCCCTACAGAACACTACTGGCTCCTGCGGTACTCCACAGGCCTCTAGGGAACCTACGAAGCTCTACGGAGCCCTATGGATCCTTACGGAACAGTACGGGCCCATTCAGACCTCTGCGGGCGCTTATGGAAACCTACAGGACCCTACGGAACTGTACGAGACTCTACAGGCCCCTAGGGAACACCACAGGCCCCTACGGAACCGTACGAGACTCTACAGGCCCCTAGGGAACACCACAGGCCCCTACGGAACCCTACACAACCCTCTGGAAACTTATGGAACCCTACAAGCTCCTACCAACCCCTGCGAGCACTTACACAACCCTACAGGTCCCTATGGCAATCTACGGGACTCTATGGGCCCCTAGGGAACCCTATAGATTTCGATGGAACCCTATGAGGCCCTCTGGAACCCTACGGAATACTCCAGGACCCGACAGCACTCTACAAGACCCTTAGCAACACAACGGAACCTCACTAAAACCCTATGGGCTCCTACAGAACACTGCAGGTGCCTACGGAACCCTACAGACCCCTACGGAACCCTACAGACACCTGCGGGCACTTACGGAACCCTGCAGGCCCCTACGGAACCCTACAGGTCCATACAGAACCCCACAGGGCCCTACGGAACTTTACCAGCCACTAGGGAACTCTACGGGTCCCTACGGAACCCTGCAGAACCCTCCGGAACCTTACAGAATCCCACAGACTCCTACAGACTTCTGCGGGCACTTACACAACCCTACAGGTCCCTATGGAAATCTACGGGACTCTATGGGCCCCTAGGGAACCCTATAGATTTCGATGGAACCCTATGAGGCCCTCTGGAACCCTACGGAATACTCCAGGACCCGACAGCACTCTACAAGACCCTTAGCAACACAACGGAACCTCACTAAAACCCTATGGGCTCCTACAGAACACTGCAGGCGCCTACGGAACCCCACAGACCCCTACAGAATACTACCAGCCACTACAGAAAAATATGGCCCCTACGGAACTCTACGGAACCTGGCAGAAACACTGTGGGCCCCTACAGGCCCTTGCGGGCACTTGCAGAACTCTGCAGGAACCCACGGAACTTTATGGAACCCTACCAGCCCCTACGGAAGCCTAAAGACCCTTGCAGGCAGTTACGGAACGGTACAGGGCCCTAGGGAACTTTACCAGCCACTACGGAACTCTACGGGCCCCTACGGAACCCTGCAGAACCCTCCAGAACCTTACAGAATCCCACGGATTCCTACAGACTTCTGCGGGCACTTACACAACCCTACAGGCCCCTACGGAACACTGCCAGCCCCTATGGAAGGAACCCTACGGGCCCCTACAGAACACTACTGGCTCCTGCGGTACTCCACAGGCCTCTAGGGAACCTACGAAGCTCTACGGAGCCCTATGGATCCTTACGGAACAGTACGGGCCCATTCAGACCTCTGCGGGCGCTTATGGAAACCTACAGGACCCTACGGAACTGTACGAGACTCTACAGGCCCCTAGGGAACACCACAGGCCCCTACGGAACCGTACGAGACTCTACAGGCCCCTAGGGAACACCACAGGCCCCTACGGAACCCTACACAACCCTCTGGAAACTTATGGAACCCTACAAGCTCCTACCAACCCCTGCGAGCACTTACACAACCCTACAGGTCCCAACGGCAATCTACGGGACTCTATGGGCCCCTAGGGAACCCTACAGATTTCGACGGAACCCTACGAGCCCCTCTGGAACCCTACAGAATACTCCAGGACCCGACAGCACTCTACAAGACCCTTAGCAACACAACGGAACCTCACTAAAACCCTATGGGCTCCTACAGAACACTGCAGGTGCCTACGGAACCCTACAGACCCCTACGGAACCCTACAGACACCTGCGGGCACTTACAGAACCCTGCAGGCCCCTACGGAACCCTACAGGTCCATACAGAACCCCACAGGGCCCTACGGAACTTTACCAGCCACTAGGGAACTCTACGGGCCCCTACGGAACCCTGCAGAACCCTCCGGAACCTTACAGAATCCCACAGACTCCTACAGACTTCTGCGGGCACTTACACAACCCTACAGGTCCCTATGGAAATCTACGGGACTCTATGGGCCCCTAGGGAACCCTATAGATTTCGATGGAACCCTATGAGGCCCTCTGGAACCCTACGGAATACTCCAGGACCCGACAGCACTCTACAAGACCCTTAGCAACACAACGGAACCTCACTAAAACCCTATGGGCTCCTACAGAACACTGCAGGCGCCTACGGAACCCCACAGACCCCTACAGAATACTACCAGCCACTACAGAAAAATATGGCCCCTACGGAACTCTACGGAACCTGGCAGAAACACTGTGGGCCCCTACAGGCCCTTGCGGGCACTTGCAGAACTCTGCAGGAACCCACGGAACTTTATGGAACCCTACCAGCCCCTACGGAAGCCTAAAGACCCTTGCAGGCAGTTACGGAACGGTACAGGGCCCTAGGGAACTTTACCAGCCACTACGGAACTCTACGGGCCCCTACGGAACCCTGCAGAACCCTCCAGAACCTTACAGAATCCCACGGATTCCTACAGACTCCTGCGGGCACTTACTCAACCCTAGAGGACCCTACGGAACACTGCCAGCTCCTATGGAAGGAACCCTACGGGCCCCTACAGAACACTACTGGCTCCTGCGGTACTCCAGAGGCCTCTAGGGAACCTACGAAGCTCTACGGAATCCTATGGATCCTTACGGCACAGTACGGGCCCCTTCAGACCTCTGCGGGCGCTTATGGAAACCTACAGGACCCTACAGAACTGTACGAGACTCTACAGGCCCCTAGGGAACACCACAGGCCCCTACGGAACCCTACACAACCCTCCGGAAACATATGGCACCCTACAAGCTCCTACCAACCCCTGCGAGCACTTACACAACCCTACAGGCCCCTACGGAAATCTATGGGACTCTACGGGCCCCTAGGGAACCCTTCAGATTTCGACGGAACCCTACGAGCCCCTCTGGAACCCTACAGAATACTCCAGGACCCGACAGCACTCTACAAGACCCTTAGCAACACAACGGAACCTCACTAAAACCCTATGGGCTCCTACAGAATACTGCAGGTGCCTACGGAACCCTACAGACCCGTACAGACACCTACGGGCACTTACAGAACACTGCAGGCCCCTACGGAACCCTACAGGTCCATACAGAACCCCACAGGGCCCTACGGAACTTTACCAGCCACTAGGGAACTTTACGGGCCCCTACGGAACCCTGCAGAACCCTGCAGAACCTTACAGAATCCCACAGACTCCTACAGACTTCTGCGGGCACTTAAACAACCCTACAGGCCCCTACGGAACACTGCCAGCCCCTATGGAAGGAACCCTTGGGCCCCTACAGAACACTACTGGCTCCTGCGGTACTCCACAGGCCTCTAGGGAACCTACGAAGCTCTACGGAGCCCGATGGATCCTTACGGAACAGTACGGGCCCATTCAGACCTCTGCGGGCACTTATGGAAACCTACAGGACCCTACGGAACTGTACGAGACTCTACAGGCCCCTAGGGAACACCACAGGCCCCTACGGAACCCTACACAACCCTCTGGAAACTTATGGAACCCTACAAGCTCCTACCAACCCCTGCGAGCACTTACACAACCCTACAGGTCCCAATGGCAATCTACGGGACTCTATGGGCCCCTAGGGAACCCTTCAGATTTCGACGGAATGCTACCAGCCCCTCTGGAACCCTACAGAATACTCCAGGACCCGACAGCACTCTACAAGACCCTTAGCAACACAACAGAACCTCACTAAAACCCTATGGGCTCCTAGAGAACACTGCAGGTGCCTACGGAACCCTACAGACACCTACGGGCACTTACAGAACACTGCAGGCCCCTACGGAACCCTACAGGTCCATACAGAACCCCACAGGGCCCTACGGAACTTTACCAGCCACTACGGAACTCTACGGGCCCCTACGGAACCCTGCAGAACCCTCCGGAACCTTACAGAATCCCACAGACTCCTACAGACTTCTGCGGGCACTTACACAACCCTACAGGTCCCTATGGAAATCTACGGGACTCTATGGGCCCCTAGGGAACCCTTCAGATATCGATGGAACCCTACCAGCCCCTCTGGAACCCTACAGAATACTCCAGGACCCGACAGCACTCTACAAGACCCTTAGCAACACAACGGAACCTCACTAAAACCCTATGGGCTCCTACAGAACACTGCAGGCGCCTACGGAACCCCACAGACCCCTACAGAATACTACCAGCCACTACAGAAAAATATGGCCCCTACGGAACTCTACGGAACCTGGCAGAAACACTGTGGGCCCCTACAGGCCCTTTCGGGCACTTGCAGAACTCTGCAGGAACCCACGGAACTTTAAGGAACCCTACCAGCCCCTACGGAAGCCTAAAGACCCTTGCAGGCAGTTACGGAACGGTACAGGGCCCTAGGGAACTTTACCAGCCACTACGGAACTCTACGGAACCCTGCAGAACCCTCCAGAACCTTACAGAATCCCACGGATTACTACAGACTCCTGCGGGCACTTACTCAACCCTAGAGGACCCTACGGAACACTGCCAGCTCCTATGGAAGGAACCCTACGGGCCCCTAGAGAACACTACTGGCTCCTGCGGTACTCCAGAGGCCTCTAGGGAACCTACGAAGCTCTACGGAATCCTATGGATCCTTACGGCACAGTACGGGCCCCTTCAGACCTCTGCGGGCGCTTATGGAAACCTACAGGACCCTACAGAACTGTACGAGACTCTACAGGCCCCTAGGGAACACCACAGGCCCCTACGGAACCCTACACAACCCTCCGGAAACATATGGCACCCTACAAGCTCCTACCAACCCCTGCGGGCACTTACACAACCCTACAGGCCCCTACGGAAATCTATGGGACTCTACGGGCCCCTAGGGAACCCTTCAGATTTCGACGGAACCCTACCAGCCCCTCTGGAACCCTACAGAATACTCCAGGACCCGACAGCACTCTACAAGACCCTTAGCAACACAACGGAACCTCACTAAAACCCTATGGGCTCCTACAGAATACTGCAGGTGCCTACGGAACCCTACAGACCCGTACAGACACCTACGGGCACTTACAGAACACTGCAGGCCCCTACGGAACCCTACAGGTCCATACAGAACCCCACAGGGCCCTACGGAACTTTACCAGCCACTACGGAACTCTACGGGCCCCTACGGAACCCTGCAGAACCCTCCAGAACCTTACAGAATCCCACAGACTCCTACAGACTTCTGCGGGCACTTTAAACAACCCTACAGGCCCCTACGGAACACTGCCAGCCCCTATGGAAGGAACCCTACGGGCCCCTACAGAACACTACTGGCTCCTGCGGTACTCCACAGGCCTCTAGGGAACCTACGAAGCTCTACGGAGCCCGATGGATCCTTACGGAACAGTACGGGCCCATTCAGACCTCTGCGGGCGCTTATGGAAACCTACAGGACCCTACGGAACTGTACGAGACTCTACAGGCCCCTAGGGAACACCACAGGCCCCTACGGAACCCTACACAACCCTCTGGAAACTTATGGAACCCTACAAGCTCCTACCAACCCCTGCGAGCACTTACACAACCCTACAGGTCCCAACGGCAATCTACGGGACTCTATGGGCCCCTAGGGAACCCTTCAGATTTCGACGGAACGCTACCAGCCCCTCTGGAACCCTACAGAATACTCCAGGACCCGACAGCACTCTACAAGACCCTTAGCAACACAACAGAACCTCACTAAAACCCTATGGGCTCCTACAGAACACTGCAGGTGCCTACGGAACCCTACAGACACCTACGGGCACTTACAGAACACTGCAGGCCCCTACGGAACCCTACAGGTCCATACAGAACCCCACAGGGCCCTACGGAACTTTACCAGCCACTACGGAACTCTATGGGCCCCTACGGAACCCTGCAGAACCCTCCGGAACCTTACAGAATCCCACAGACTCCTACAGACTTCTGCGGGCACTTACACAACCCTACAGGTCCCTACGGAAATCTACGGGACTCTATGGGCCCCTAGGGAACCCTATAGATTTCGATGGAACCCTACCAGCCCCTCTGGAACCCTACAGAATACTCCAGGACCCGACAGCACTCTACAAGACCCTTAGCAACACAACGGAACCTCACTAAAACCCTATGGGCTCCTACAGAACACTGCAGGCGCCTACGGAACCCCACAGACCCCTACAGAATACTACCAGCCACTACAGAAAAATATGGCCCCTACGGAACTCTACGGAACCTGGCAGAAACACTGTGGGCCCCTACAGGCCCTTGCGGGCACTTGCAGAACTCTGCAGGAACCCACGGAACTTTATGGAACCCTACCAGCCCCTACGGAAGCCTAAAGACCCTTGCAGGCAGTTACGGAACGGTACAGGGCCCTAGGGAACTTTACCAGCCACTACGGAACTCTACGGAACCCTGCAGAACCCTCCAGAACCTTACAGAATCCCACGGATTCCTACAGACTCCTGCGGGCACTTACTCAACCCTAGAGGACCCTACGGAACACTGCCAGCTCCTATGGAAGGAACCCTACGGGCCCCTAGAGAACACTACTGGCTCCTGCGGTACTCCAGAGGCCTCTAGGGAACCTACGAAGCTCTACGGAATCCTATGGATCCTTACGGCACAGTACGGGCCCCTTCAGACCTCTGCGGGCGCTTATGGAAACCTACAGGACCCTACAGAACTGTACGAGACTCTACAGGCCCCTAGGGAACACCACAGGCCCCTACGGAACCCTACACAACCCTCCGGAAACATATGGCACCCTACAAGCTCCTACCAACCCCTGCGGGCACTTACACAACCCTACAGGCCCCTACGGAAATCTACGGGACTCTACGGGCCCCTAGGGAACCCTTCAGATTTCGACGGAACCCTACCAGCCCCTCTGGAACCCTACAGAATACTCCAGGACCCGACAGCACTCTACAAGACCCTTAGCAACACAACGGAACCTCACTAAAACCCTATGGGCTCCTACAGAATACTGCAGGTGCCTACGGAACCCTACAGACCCGTACAGACACCTACGGGCACTTACAGAACACTGCAGGCCCCTACGGAACCCTACAGGTCCATACAGAACCCCACAGGGCCCTACGGAACTTTACCAGCCACTACGGAACTCTACGGGCCCCTACGGAACCCTGCAGAACCCTGCAGAACCTTACAGAATCCCACAGACTCCTACAGACTTCTGCGGGCACTTACACAACCCTACAGGCCCCTACGGAACACTGCCAGCCCCTATGGAAGGAACCCTACGGGCCCCTACAGAACACTACTGGCTCCTGCGGTACTCCACAGGCCTCTAGGGAACCTACGAAGCTCTACGGAGCCCTATGGATCCTTACGGAACAGTACGGGCCCATTCAGACCTCTGCGGGCGCTTATGGAAACCTACAGGACCCTACGGAACTGTACGAGACTCTACAGGCCCCTAGGGAACACCACAGGCCCCTACGGAACTGTACGAGACTCTACAGGCCCCTAGGGAACACCACAGGCCCCTACGGAACCCTACACAACCCTCTGGAAACTTATGGAACCCTACAAGCTCCTACCAACCCCTGCGAGCACTTACACAACCCTACAGGTCCCAACGGCAATCTACGGGACTCTATGGGCCCCTAGGGAACCCTACAGATTTCGACGGAACCCTATGAGCCCCTCTGGAACCCTACAGAATACTCCAGGACCCGACAGCACTCTACAAGACTCTTAGCAACACAACGGAACCTCACTAAAACCCTATGGGCTCCTACAGAACACTGCAGGTGCCTACGGAACCCTACAGACCCCTACGGAACCCTACAGACACCTGCGGGCACTTACGGAACCCTGCAGGCCCCTACGGAACCCTACAGGTCCATACAGAACCCCACAGGGCCCTACGGAACTTTACCAGCCACTAGGGAACTCTACGGGCCCCTACGGAACCCTGCAGAACCCTCCGGAACCTTACAGAATCCCACAGACTCCTACAGACTTCTGCGGGCACTTACACAACCCTACAGGTCCCTATGGAAATCTACGGGACTCTATGGGCCCCTAGGGAACCCTATAGATTTCGATGGAACCCTATGAGGCCCTCTGGAACCCTACGGAATACTCCAGGACCCGACAGCACTCTACAAGACCCTTAGCAACACAACGGAACCTCACTAAAACCCTATGGGCTCCTACAGAACACTGCAGGTGCCTACGGAACCCCACAGACCCCTACAGAATACTACCAGCCACTACAGAAAAATATGGCCCCTACGGAACTCTACGGAACCTGGCAGAAACACTGTGGGCCCCTACAGGCCCTTGCGGGCACTTGCAGAACTCTGCAGGAACCCACGGAACTTTATGGAACCCTACCAGCCCCTACGGAAGCCTAAAGACCCTTGCAGGCAGTTACGGAACGGTACAGGGCCCTAGGGAACTTTACCAGCCACTACGGAACTCTACGGGCCCCTACGGAACCCTGCAGAACCCTCCAGAACCTTACAGAATCCCACGGATTCCTACAGACTCCTGCGGGCACTTACTCAACCCTAGAGGACCCTACGGAACACTGCCAGCTCCTATGGAAGGAACCCTACGGGCCCCTAGAGAACACTACTGGCTCCTGCGGTACTCCAGAGGCCTCTAGGGAACCTACGAAGCTCTACGGAATCCTATGGATCCTTACGGCACAGTACGGGCCCCTTCAGACCTCTGCGGGCGCTTATGGAAACCTACAGGACCCTACAGAACTGTACGAGACTCTACAGGCCCCTAGGGAACACCACAGGCCCCTACGGAACCCTACACAACCCTCCGGAAACATATGGCACCCTACAAGCTCCTACCAGCCCCTGCGGGCACTTACACAACCCTACAGGCCCCTACGGAAATCTATGGGACTCTACGGGCCCCTAGGGAACCCTTCAGATTTCGACGGAACCCTACCAGCCCCTCTGGAACCCTACAGAATACTCCAGGACCCGACAGCACTCTACAAGACCCTTAGCAACACAACGGAACCTCACTAAAACCCTATGGGCTCCTACAGAATACTGCAGGTGCCTACGGAACCCTACAGACCCGTACAGACACCTACGGGCACTTACAGAACACTGCAGGCCCCTACGGAACCCTACAGGTCCATACAGAACCCCACAGGGCCCTACGGAACTTTACCAGCCACTACGGAACTCTACGGGCCCCTACGGAACCCTGCAGAACCCTCCAGAACCTTACAGAATCCCACAGACTCCTACAGACTTCTGCGGGCACTTAAACAACCCTACAGGCCCCTACGGAACACTGCCAGCCCCTATGGAAGGAACCCTACGGGCCCCTACAGAACACTACTGGCTCCTGCGGTACTCCACAGGCCTCTAGGGAACCTACGAAGCTCTACGGAGCCCGATGGATCCTTACGGAACAGTACGGGCCCATTCAGACCTCTGCGGGCGCTTATGGAAACCTACAGGACCCTACGGAACTGTACGAGACTCTACAGGCCCCTAGGGAACACCACAGGCCCCTACGGAACCCTACACAACCCTCTGGAAACTTATGGAACCCTACAAGCTCCTACCAACCCCTGCGAGCACTTACACAACCCTACAGGTCCCAACGGCAATCTACGGGACTCTATGGGCCCCTAGGGAACGCTTCAGATTTCGACGGAACCCTACGAGCCCCTCTGGAACCCTACAGAATACTCCAGGACCCGACAGCACTCTACAAGACCCTTAGCAACACAACAGAACCTCACTAAAACCCTATGGGCTCCTACAGAACACTGCAGGTGCCTACGGAACCCTACAGACACCTACGGGCACTTACAGAACACTGCAGGCCCCTACGGAACCCTACAGGTCCATACAGAACCCCACAGGGCCCTACGGAACTTTACCAGCCACTACGGAACTCTACGGGCCCCTACGGAACCCTGCAGAACCCTCCGGAACCTTACAGAATCCCACAGACTCCTACAGACTTCTGCGGGCACTTACACAACCCTACAGGTCCCTACGGAAATCTACGGGACTCTATGGGCCCCTAGGGAACCCTATAGATTTCGATGGAACCCTACGAGCCCCTCTGGAACCCTACAGAATACTCCAGGACCCGACAGCACTCTACAAGACCCTTAGCAACACAACGGAACCTCACTAAAACCCTATGGGCTCCTACAGAACACTGTAGGCGCCTACGGAAACCCACAGACCCCTACAGAATACTACCAGCCACTACAGAAAAATATGGCCCCTACGGAACTCTACGGAACCTGGCAGAAACACTGTGGGCCCCTACAGGCCCTTGCGGGCACTTGCAGAACTCTGCAGGAACCCACGGAACTTTATGGAACCCTACCAGCCCCTACGGAAGCCTAAAGACCCTTGCAGGCAGTTACGGAACGGTACAGGGCCCTAGGGAACTTTACCAGCCACTACGGAACTCTACGGGCCCCTACGGAACCCTGCAGAACCCTCCAGAACCTTACAGAATCCCACGGATTCCTACAGACTCCTGCGGGCACTTACTCAACCCTAGAGGACCCTACGGAACACTGCCAGCTCCTATGGAAGGAACCCTACGGGCCCCTAGAGAACACTACTGGCTCCTGCGGTACTCCAGAGGCCTCTAGGGAACCTACGAAGCTCTACGGAATCCTATGGATCCTTACGGCACAGTACGGGCCCCTTCAGACCTCTGCGGGCGCTTATGGAAACCTACAGGACCCTACAGAACTGTACGAGACTCTACAGGCCCCTAGGGAACACCACAGGCCCCTACGGAACCCTACACAACCCTCCGGAAACATATGGCACCCTACAAGCTCCTACCAACCCCTGCGGGCACTTACACAACCCTACAGGCCCCTACGGAAATCTATGGGACTCTACGGGCCCCTAGGGAACCCTTCAGATTTCGACGGAACCCTACCAGCCCCTCTGGAACCCTACAGAATACTCCAGGACCCGACAGCACTCTACAAGACCCTTAGCAACACAACGGAACCTCACTAAAACCCTATGGGCTCCTACAGAATACTGCAGGTGCCTACGGAACCCTACAGACCCGTACAGACACCTACGGGCACTTACAGAACACTGCAGGCCCCTACGGAACCCTACAGGTCCATACAGAACCCCACAGGGCCCTACGGAACTTTACCAGCCACTACGGAACTCTACGGGCCCCTACGGAACCCTGCAGAACCCTCCAGAACCTTACAGAATCCCACAGACTCCTACAGACTTCTGCGGGCACTTAAACAACCCTACAGGCCCCTACGGAACACTGCCAGCCCCTATGGAAGGAACCCTACGGGCCCCTACAGAACACTACTGGCTCCTGCGGTACTCCACAGGCCTCTAGGGAACCTACGAAGCTCTACGGAGCCCGATGGATCCTTACGGAACAGTACGGGCCCATTCAGACCTCTGCGGGCACTTATGGAAACCTACAGGACCCTACGGAACTGTACGAGACTCTACAGGCCCCTAGGGAACACCACAGGCCCCTACGGAACCCTACACAACCCTCTGGAAACTTATGGAACCCTACAAGCTCCTACCAACCCCTGCGAGCACTTACACAACCCTACAGGTCCCAACGGCAATCTACGGGACTCTATGGGCCCCTAGGGAACCCTTCAGATTTCGACGGAACGCTACCAGCCCCTCTGGAACCCTACAGAATACTCCAGGACCCGACAGCACTCTACAAGACCCTTAGCAACACAACAGAACCTCACTAAAACCCTATGGGCTCCTACAGAACACTGCAGGTGCCTACGGAACCCTACAGACACCTACGGGCACTTACAGAACACTGCAGGCCCCTACGGAACCCTACAGGTCCATACAGAACCCCACAGGGCCCTACGGAACTTTACCAGCCACTACGGAACTCTACGGGCCCCTACGGAACCCTGCAGAACCCTCCGGAACCTTACAGAATCCCACAGACTCCTACAGACTTCTGCGGGCACTTACACAACCCTACAGGTCCCTACGGAAATCTACGGGACTCTATGGGCCCCTAGGGAACCCTATAGATTTCGATGGAACCCTACCAGCCCCTCTGGAACCCTACAGAATACTCCAGGACCCGACAGCACTCTACAAGACCCTTAGCAACACAACGGAACCTCACTAAAACCCTATGGGCTCCTACAGAACACTGCAGGCGCCTACGGAACCCCACAGACCCCTACAGAATACTACCAGCCACTACAGAAAAATATGGCCCCTACGGAACTCTACGGAACCTGGCAGAAACACTGTGGGCCCCTACAGGCCCTTTCGGGCACTTGCAGAACTCTGCAGGAACCCACGGAACTTTATGGAACCCTACCAGCCCCTACGGAAGCCTAAAGACCCTTGCAGGCAGTTACGGAACGGTACAGGGCCCTAGGGAACTTTACCAGCCACTACGGAACTCTACGGAACCCTGCAGAACCCTCCAGAACCTTACAGAATCCCACGGATTCCTACAGACTCCTGCGGGCACTTACTCAACCCTAGAGGACCCTACGGAACACTGCCAGCTCCTATGGAAGGAACCCTACGGGCCCCTAGAGAACACTACTGGCTCCTGCGGTACTCCAGAGGCCTCTAGGGAACCTACGAAGCTCTACGGAATCCTATGGATCCTTACGGCACAGTACGGGCCCCTTCAGACCTCTGCGGGCGCTTATGGAAACCTACAGGACCCTACAGAACTGTACGAGACTCTACAGGCCCCTAGGGAACACCACAGGCCCCTACGGAACCCTACACAACCCTCCGGAAACATATGGCACCCTACAAGCTCCTACCAACCCCTGCGGGCACTTACACAACCCTACAGGCCCCTACGGAAATCTATGGGACTCTACGGGCCCCTAGGGAACCCTTCAGATTTCGACGGAACCCTACCAGCCCCTCTGGAACCCTACAGAATACTCCAGGACCCGACAGCACTCTACAAGACCCTTAGCAACACAACGGAACCTCACTAAAACCCTATGGGCTCCTACAGAATACTGCAGGTGCCTACGGAACCCTACAGACCTGTACAGACACCTACGGGCACTTACAGAACACTGCAGGCCCCTACGGAACCCTACAGGTCCATACAGAACCCCACAGGGCCCTACGGAACTTTACCAGCCACTACGGAACTCTACGGGCCCCTACGGAACCCTGCAGAACCCTGCAGAACCTTACAGAATCCCACAGACTCCTACAGACTTCTGCGGGCACTTAAACAACCCTACAGGCCCCTACGGAACACTGCCAGCCCCTATGGAAGGAACCCTACGGGCCCCTACAGAACACTACTGGCTCCTGCGGTACTCCACAGGCCTCTAGGGAACCTACGAAGCTCTACGGAGCCCGATGGATCCTTACGGAACAGTACGGGCCCATTCAGAACTCTGCGGGCACTTATGGAAACCTACAGGACCCTACGGAACTGTACGAGACTCTACAGGCCCCTAGGGAACACCACAGGCCCCTACGGAACCCTACACAACCCTCTGGAAACTTATGGAACCCTACAAGCTCCTACCAACCCCTGCGAGCACTTACACAACCCTACAGGTCCCAACGGCAATCTACGGGACTCTATGGGCCCCTAGGGAACCCTTCAGATTTCGACGGAACCCTACGAGCCCCTCTGGAACCCTACGGAATACTCCAGGACCCGACAGCACTCTACAAGACCCTTAGCAACACAACAGAACCTCACTAAAACCCTATGGGCTCCTACAGAACACTGCAGGTGCCTACGGAACCCTACAGACACCTACGGGCACTTACAGAACACTGCAGGCCCCTACGGAACCCTACAGGTCCATACAGAACCCCACAGGGCCCTACGGAACTTTACCAGCCACTACGGAACTCTACGGGCCCCTACGGAACCCTGCAGAACCCTCCGGAACCTTACAGAATCCCACAGACTCCTACAGACTTCTGCGGGCACTTACACAACCCTACAGGTCCCTACGGAACACTGCCAGCCCCTATGGAAGGAACTCTACGGGCCCCTACAGAACACTACTGGCTCCTGCGGTACTCCACAGGCCTCTAGGGAACCTACGAAGCTCTACGGAGCCCTATGGATCCTTACGGAACAGTACGGGCCCATTCAGACCTCTGTGAGCGCTTATGGAAACCTACAGGACCCTACGGAACTGTACAAGACTCTACAGGCCCCTAGGGAACACCACAGGCCCCTACGGAACCGTACGAGACTCTACAGGCCCCTAGGGAACACCACAGGCCCCTACGGAACCCTACACAACCCTCTGGAAACTTATGGAACCCTACAAGCTCCTACCAACCCCTGCGAGCACTTACACAACCCTACAGGTCCCAACGGCAATCTACGGGACTCTATGGGCCCCTAGGGAACCCTACAGATTTCGACGGAACCCTACGAGCCCCTCTGGAACCCTACAGAATACTCCAGGACCCGACAGCACTCTACAAGACCCTTAGCAACACAACGGAACCTCACTAAAACCCTATGGGCTCCTACAGAACACTGCAGGTGCCTACGGAACCCTACAGACCCCTACGGAACCCTACAGACACCTGCGGGCACTTACAGAACCCTGCAGGCCCCTACGGAACCCTACAGGTCCATACAGAACCCCACAGGGCCCTAGGGAACTTTACCAGCCACTACGGAACTCTACGGGCCCCTACGGAACCCTGCAGAACCCTCCGGAACCTTACAGAATCCCACAGACTCCTACAGACTTCTGCGGGCACTTACACAACCCTACAGGTCCCTACGGAAATCTACGGGACTCTATGGGCCCCTAGGGAACCCTATAGATTTCGATGGAACCCTACGAGCCCCTCTGGAACCCTACAGAATACTCCAGGACCCGACAGCACTCTACAAGACCCTTAGCAACACAACGGAACCTCACTAAAACCCTATGGGCTCCTACAGAACACTGTAGGCGCCTACGGAAACCTACAGACCCCTACAGAATACTACCAGCCACTACAGAAAAATATGGCCCCTACGGAACTCTACGGAACCTGGCAGAAACACTGTGGGCCCCTACAGGCCCTTGCGGGCACTTGCAGAACTCTGCAGGAACCCACGGAACTTTATGGAACCCTACCAGCCCCTACGGAAGCCTAAAGACCCTTGCAGGCAGTTACGGAACGGTACAGGGCCCTAGGGAACTTTACCAGCCACTACGGAACTCTACGGGCCCCTACGGAACCCTGCAGAACCCTCCAGAACCTTACAGAATCCCACGGATTCCTACAGACTCCTGCGGGCACTTACTCAACCCTACAGGCCCCTACGGAACACTGCCAGCTCCTATGGAAGGAACCCTACGGGCCCCTAGAGAACACTACTGGCTCCTGCGGTACTCCAGAGGCCTCTAGGGAACCTACGAAGCTCTACGGAATCCTATGGATCCTTACGGCACAGTACGGGCCCCTTCAGACCTCTGCGGGCGCTTATGGAAACCTACAGGACCCTACAGAACTGTACGAGACTCTACAGGCCCCTAGGGAACACCACAGGCCCCTACGGAACCCTACACAACCCTCCGGAAACATATGGCACCCTACAAGCTCCTACCAACCCCTGCGGGCACTTACACAACCCTACAGGCCCCTACGGAAATCTATGGGACTCTACGGGCCCCTAGGGAACCCTTCAGATTTCGACGGAACCCTACCAGCCCCTCTGGAACCCTACAGAATACTCCAGGACCCGACAGCACTCTACAAGACCCTTAGCAACACAACGGAACCTCACTAAAACCCTATGGGCTCCTACAGAATACTGCAGGTGCCTACGGAACCCTACAGACCCGTACAGACACCTACGGGCACTTACAGAACACTGCAGGCCCCTACGGAACCCTACAGGTCCATACAGAACCCCACAGGGCCCTACGGAACTTTACCAGCCACTAGGGAACTCTACGGGCCCCTACGGAACCCTGCAGAACCCTCCAGAACCTTACAGAATCCCACAGACTCCTACAGACTTCTGCGGGCACTTAAACAACCCTACAGGCCCCTACGGAACACTGCCAGCCCCTATGGAAGGAACCCTACGGGCCCCTACAGAACACTACTGGCTCCTGCGGTACTCCACAGGCCTCTAGGGAACCTACGAAGCTCTACGGAGCCCTATGGATCCTTACGGCACAGTACGGGCCCCTTCAGACCTCTGCGGGCGCTTATGGAAACCTACAGGACCCTACGGAACTGTACGAGACTCTACAGGCCCCTAGGGAACACCACAGGCCCCTACGGAACCGTACGAGACTCTACAGGCCCCTAGGGAACACCACAGGCCCCTACGGAACCCTACACAACCCTCTGGAAACTTATGGAACCCTACAAGCTCCTACCAACCCCTGCGAGCACTTACACAACCCTACAGGTCCCAACGGCAATCTACGGGACTCTATGGGCCCCTAGGGAACCCTTCAGATTTCGACGGAACCCTACGAGCCCCTCTGGAACCCTACAGAATACTCCAGGACCCGACAGCACTCTACAAGACCCTTAGCAACACAACAGAACCTCACTAAAACCCTATGGGCTCCTACAGAACACTGCAGGTGCCTACGGAACCCTACAGACACCTACGGGCACTTACAGAACACTGCAGGCCCCTACGGAACCCTACAGGTCCATACAGAACCCCACAGGGCCCTACGGAACTTTACCAGCCACTACGGAACTCTACGGGCCCCTACGGAACCCTGCAGAACCCTCCGGAACCTTACAGAATCCCACAGACTCCTACAGACTTCTGCGGGCACTTAAACAACCCTACAGGCCCCTACGGAACACTGCCAGCCCCTATGGAAGGAACCCTACGGGCCCCTACAGAACACTACTGGCTCCTGCGGTACTCCACAGGCCTCTAGGGAACCTACGAAGCTCTACGGAGCCCTATGGATCCTTACGGAACAGTACGGGCCCATTCAGACCTCTGTGAGCGCTTATGGAAACCTACAGGACCCTACGAAACTGTACAAGACTCTACAGGCCCCTAGGGAACACCACAGGCCCCTACGGAACCGTACGAGACTCTACAGGCCCCTAGGGAACACCACAGGCCCCTACGGAACCCTACACAACCCTCTGGAAACTTATGGAACCCTACAAGCTCCTACCAACCCCTGCGAGCACTTACACAACCCTACAGGTCCCAACGGCAATCTACGGGACTCTATGGGCCCCTAGGGAACCCTACAGATTTCGACGGAACCCTACGAGCCCCTCTGGAACCCTACAGAATACTCCAGGACCCGACAGCACTCTACAAGACCCTTAGCAACACAACGGAACCTCACTAAAACCCTATGGGCTCCTACAGAACACTGCAGGTGCCTACGGAACCCTACAGACCCCTACGGAACCCTACAGACACCTGCGGGCACTTACAGAACCCTGCAGGCCCCTACGGAACCCTACAGGTCCATACAGAACCCCACAGGGCCCTAGGGAACTTTACCAGCCACTACGGAACTCTACGGGCCCCTACGGAACCCTGCAGAACCCTCCGGAACCTTACAGAATCCCACAGACTCCTACAGACTTCTGCGGGCACTTACACAACCCTACAGGTCCCTACGGAAATCTACGGGACTCTATGGGCCCCTAGGGAACCCTATAGATTTCGATGGAACCCTACGAGCCCCTCTGGAACCCTACAGAATACTCCAGGACCCGACAGCACACTACAAGACCCTTAGCAACACAACGGAACCTCACTAAAACCCTATGGGCTCCTACAGAACACTGTAGGCGCCTACGGAAACCTACAGACCCCTACAGAATACTACCAGCCACTACAGAAAAATATGGCCCCTACGGAACTCTACGGAACCTGGCAGAAACACTGTGGGCCCCTACAGGCCCTTGCGGGCACTTGCAGAACTCTGCAGGAACCCACGGAACTTTATGGAACCCTACCAGCCCCTACGGAAGCCTAAAGACCCTTGCAGGCAGTTACGGAACGGTACAGGGCCCTAGGGAACTTTACCAGCCACTACGGAACTCTACGGGCCCCTACGGAACCCTGCAGAACCCTCCAGAACCTTACAGAATCCCACGGATTCCTACAGACTCCTGCGGGCACTTACTCAACCCTAGAGGACCCTACGGAACACTGCCAGCTCCTATGGAAGGAACCCTACGGGCCCCTAGAGAACACTACTGGCTCCTGCGGTACTCCAGAGGCCTCTAGGGAACCTACGAAGCTCTACGGAATCCTATGGATCCTTACGGCACAGTACGGGCCCCTTCAGACCTCTGCGGGCACTTATGGAAACCTACAGGACCCTACAGAACTGTACGAGACTCTACAGGCCCCTAGGGAACACCACAGGCCCCTACGGAACCCTACACAACCCTCCGGAAACATATGGCACCCTACAAGCTCCTACCAACCCCTGCGGGCACTTACACAACCCTACAGGCCCCTACGGAAATCTATGGGACTCTACGGGCCCCTAGGGAACCCTTCAGATTTCGACGGAACCCTACCAGCCCCTCTGGAACCCTACAGAATACTCCAGGACCCGACAGCACTCTACAAGACCCTTAGCAACACAACGGAACCTCACTAAAACCCTATGGGCTCCTACAGAATACTGCAGGTGCCTACGGAACCCTACAGACCCGTACAGACACCTACGGGCACTTACAGAACACTGCAGGCCCCTACGGAACCCTACAGGTCCATACAGAACCCCACAGGGCCCTACGGAACTTTACCAGCCACTACGGAACTCTACGGGCCCCTACGGAACCCTGCAGAACCCTCCGGAACCTTACAGAATCCCACAGACTCCTACAGACTTCTGCGGGCACTTAAACAACCCTACAGGCCCCTACGGAACACTGCCAGCCCCTATGGAAGGAACCCTACGGGCCCCTACAGAACACTACTGGCTCCTGCGGTACTCCACAGGCCTCTAGGGAACCTACGAAGCTCTACGGAGCCCTATGGATCCTTACGGAACAGTACGGGCCCATTCAGACCTCTGTGAGCGCTTATGGAAACCTACAGGACCCTACGAAACTGTACAAGACTCTACAGGCCCCTAGGGAACACCACAGGCCCCTACGGAACCGTACGAGACTCTACAGGCCCCTAGGGAACACCACAGGCCCCTACGGAACCCTACACAACCCTCTGGAAACTTATGGAACCCTACAAGCTCCTACCAACCCCTGCGAGCACTTACACAACCCTACAGGTCCCAACGGCAATCTACGGGACTCTATGGGCCCCTAGGGAACCCTACAGATTTCGACGGAACCCTACGAGCCCCTCTGGAACCCTACAGAATACTCCAGGACCCGACAGCACTCTACAAGACCCTTAGCAACACAACGGAACCTCACTAAAACCCTATGGGCTCCTACAGAACACTGCAGGTGCCTACGGAACCCTACAGACCCCTACGGAACCCTACAGACACCTGCGGGCACTTACAGAACCCTGCAGGCCCCTACGGAACCCTACAGGTCCATACAGAACCCCACAGGGCCCTAGGGAACTTTACCAGCCACTACGGAACTCTACGGGCCCCTACGGAACCCTGCAGAACCCTCCGGAACCTTACAGAATCCCACAGACTCCTACAGACTTCTGCGGGCACTTACACAACCCTACAGGTCCCTACGGAAATCTACGGGACTCTATGGGCCCCTAGGGAACCCTATAGATTTCGATGGAACCCTACGAGCCCCTCTGGAACCCTACAGAATACTCCAGGACCCGACAGCACACTACAAGACCCTTAGCAACACAACGGAACCTCACTAAAACCCTATGGGCTCCTACAGAACACTGTAGGCGCCTACGGAAACCTACAGACCCCTACAGAATACTACCAGCCACTACAGAAAAATATGGCCCCTACGGAACTCTACGGAACCTGGCAGAAACACTGTGGGCCCCTACAGGCCCTTGCGGGCACTTGCAGAACTCTGCAGGAACCCACGGAACTTTATGGAACCCTACCAGCCCCTACGGAAGCCTAAAGACCCTTGCAGGCAGTTACGGAACGGTACAGGGCCCTAGGGAACTTTACCAGCCACTACGGAACTCTACGGGCCCCTACGGAACCCTGCAGAACCCTCCAGAACCTTACAGAATCCCACGGATTCCTACAGACTCCTGCGGGCACTTACTCAACCCTAGAGGACCCTACGGAACACTGCCAGCTCCTATGGAAGGAACCCTACGGGCCCCTAGAGAACACTACTGGCTCCTGCGGTACTCCAGAGGCCTCTAGGGAACCTACGAAGCTCTACGGAATCCTATGGATCCTTACGGCACAGTACGGGCCCCTTCAGACCTCTGCGGGCACTTATGGAAACCTACAGGACCCTACAGAACTGTACGAGACTCTACAGGCCCCTAGGGAACACCACAGGCCCCTACGGAACCCTACACAACCCTCCGGAAACATATGGCACCCTACAAGCTCCTACCAACCCCTGCGGGCACTTACACAACCCTACAGGCCCCTACGGAAATCTATGGGACTCTACGGGCCCCTAGGGAACCCTTCAGATTTCGACGGAACCCTACCAGCCCCTCTGGAACCCTACAGAATACTCCAGGACCCGACAGCACTCTACAAGACCCTTAGCAACACAACGGAACCTCACTAAAACCCTATGGGCTCCTACAGAATACTGCAGGTGCCTACGGAACCCTACAGACCCGTACAGACACCTACGGGCACTTACAGAACACTGCAGGCCCCTACGGAACCCTACAGGTCCATACAGAACCCCACAGGGCCCTACGGAACTTTACCAGCCACTACGGAACTCTACGGGCCCCTACGGAACCCTGCAGAACCCTCCAGAACCTTACAGAATCCCACAGACTCCTACAGACTTCTGCGGGCACTTAAACAACCCTACAGGCCCCTACGGAACACTGCCAGCCCCTATGGAAGGAACCCTACGGGCCCCTACAGAACACTACTGGCTCCTGCGGTACTCCACAGGCCTCTAGGGAACCTACGAAGCTCTACGGAGCCCTATGGATCCTTACGGCACAGTACGGGCCCCTTCAGACCTCTGCGGGCGCTTATGGAAACCTACAGGACCCTACGGAACTGTACGAGACTCTACAGGCCCCTAGGGAACACCACAGGCCCCTACGGAACCGTACGAGACTCTACAGGCCCCTAGGGAACACCACAGGCCCCTACGGAACCCTACACAACCCTCTGGAAACTTATGGAACCCTACAAGCTCCTACCAACCCCTGCGAGCACTTACACAACCCTACAGGTCCCAACGGCAATCTACGGGACTCTATGGGCCCCTAGGGAACCCTTCAGATTTCGACGGAACCCTACGAGCCCCTCTGGAACCCTACAGAATACTCCAGGACCCGACAGCACTCTACAAGACCCTTAGCAACACAACAGAACCTCACTAAAACCCTATGGGCTCCTACAGAACACTGCAGGTGCCTACGGAACCCTACAGACACCTACGGGCACTTACAGAACACTGCAGGCCCCTACGGAACCCTACAGGTCCATACAGAACCCCACAGGGCCCTATGGAACTTTACCAGCCACTACGGAACTCTACGGGCCCCTACGGAACCCTGCAGAACCCTCCGGAACCTTACAGAATCCCACAGACTCCTACAGACTTCTGCGGGCACTTACACAACCCTACAGGCCCCTACGGAACACTGCCAGCCCCTATGGAAGGAACCCTACGGGCCCCTACAGAACACTACTGGCTCCTGCGGTACTCCACAGGCCTCTAGGGAACCTACGAAGCTCTACGGAGCCCTACGGATCCTTACGGAACAGTACGGGCCCATTCAGACCTCTGTGAGCGCTTATGGAAACCTACAGGACCCTACGAAACTGTACAAGACTCTACAGGCCCCTAGGGAACACCACAGGCCCCTACGGAACCGTACGAGACTCTACAGGCCCCTAGGGAACACCACAGGCCCCTACGGAACCCTACACAACCCTCTGGAAACTTATGGAACCCTACAAGCTCCTACCAACCCCTGCGAGCACTTACACAACCCTACAGGTCCCAACGGCAATCTACGGGACTCTATGGGCCCCTAGGGAACCCTACAGATTTCGACGGAACCCTACGAGCCCCTCTGGAACCCTACAGAATACTCCAGGACCCGACAGCACTCTACAAGACCCTTAGCAACACAACGGAACCTCACTAAAACCCTATGGGCTCCTACAGAACACTGCAGGTGCCTACGGAACCCTACAGACCCCTACGGAACCCTACAGACACCTGCGGGCACTTACAGAACCCTGCAGGCCCCTACGGAACCCTACAGGTCCATACAGAACCCCACAGGGCCCTAGGGAACTTTACCAGCCACTACGGAACTCTACGGGCCCCTACGGAACCCTGCAGAACCCTCCGGAACCTTACAGAATCCCACAGACTCCTACAGACTTCTGCGGGCACTTACACAACCCTACAGGTCCCTACGGAAATCTACGGGACTCTATGGGCCCCTAGGGAACCCTATAGATTTCGATGGAACCCTACGAGCCCCTCTGGAACCCTACAGAATACTCCAGGACCCGACAGCACACTACAAGACCCTTAGCAACACAACGGAACCTCACTAAAACCCTATGGGCTCCTACAGAACACTGTAGGCGCCTACGGAAACCTACAGACCCCTACAGAATACTACCAGCCACTACAGAAAAATATGGCCCCTACGGAACTCTACGGAACCTGGCAGAAACACTGTGGGCCCCTACAGGCCCTTGCGGGCACTTGCAGAACTCTGCAGGAACCCACGGAACTTTATGGAACCCTACCAGCCCCTACGGAAGCCTAAAGACCCTTGCAGGCAGTTACGGAACGGTACAGGGCCCTAGGGAACTTTACCAGCCACTACGGAACTCTACGGGCCCCTACGGAACCCTGCAGAACCCTCCAGAACCTTACAGAATCCCACGGATTCCTACAGACTCCTGCGGGCACTTACTCAACCCTAGAGGACCCTACGGAACACTGCCAGCTCCTATGGAAGGAACCCTACGGGCCCCTAGAGAACACTACTGGCTCCTGCGGTACTCCAGAGGCCTCTAGGGAACCTACGAAGCTCTACGGAATCCTATGGATCCTTACGGCACAGTACGGGCCCCTTCAGACCTCTGCGGGCACTTATGGAAACCTACAGGACCCTACAGAACTGTACGAGACTCTACAGGCCCCTAGGGAACACCACAGGCCCCTACGGAACCCTACACAACCCTCCGGAAACATATGGCACCCTACAAGCTCCTACCAACCCCTGCGGGCACTTACACAACCCTACAGGCCCCTACGGAAATCTATGGGACTCTACGGGCCCCTAGGGAACCCTTCAGATTTCGACGGAACCCTACCAGCCCCTCTGGAACCCTACAGAATACTCCAGGACCCGACAGCACTCTACAAGACCCTTAGCAACACAACGGAACCTCACTAAAACCCTATGGGCTCCTACAGAATACTGCAGGTGCCTACGGAACCCTACAGACCCGTACAGACACCTACGGGCACTTACAGAACACTGCAGGCCCCTACGGAACCCTACAGGTCCATACAGAACCCCACAGGGCCCTACGGAACTTTACCAGCCACTACGGAACTCTACGGGCCCCTACGGAACCCTGCAGAACCCTGCAGAACCTTACAGAATCCCACAGACTCCTACAGACTTCTGCGGGCACTTAAACAACCCTACAGGCCCCTACGGAACACTGCCAGCCCCTATGGAAGGAACCCTACGGGCCCCTACAGAACACTACTGGCTCCTGCGGTACTCCACAGGCCTCTAGGGAACCTACGAAGCTCTACGGAGCCCGATGGATCCTTACGGAACAGTACGGGCCCATTCAGACCTCTGCGGGCACTTATGGAAACCTACAGGACCCTACGGAACTGTACGAGACTCTACAGGCCCCTAGGGAACACCACAGGCCCCTACGGAACCCTACACAACCCTCTGGAAACTTATGGAACCCTACAAGCTCCTACCAACCCCTGCGAGCACTTACACAACCCTACAGGTCCCAACGGCAATCTACGGGACTCTATGGGCCCCTAGGGAACCCTTCAGATTTCGACGGAACCCTACGAGCCCCTCTGGAACCCTACAGAATACTCCAGGACCCGACAGCACTCTACAAGACCCTTAGCAACACAACAGAACCTCACTAAAACCCTATGGGCTCCTACAGAACACTGCAGGTGCCTACGGAACCCTACAGACACCTACGGGCACTTACAGAACACTGCAGGCCCCTACGGAACCCTACAGGTCCATACAGAACCCCACAGGGCCCTACGGAACTTTACCAGCCACTACGGAACTCTACGGGCCCCTACGGAACCCTGCAGAACCCTCCGGAACCTTACAGAATCCCACAGACTCCTACAGACTTCTGCGGGCACTTACACAACCCTACAGGTCCCTACGGAACACTGCCAGCCCCTATGGAAGGAACCCTACGGGCCCCTACAGAACACTACTGGCTCCTGCGGTACTCCACAGGCCTCTAGGGAACCTACGAAGCTCTACGGAGCCCTATGGATCCTTACGGAACAGTACGGGCCCATTCAGACCTCTGTGGGCGCTTATGGAAACCTACAGGACCCTACGAAACTGTACAAGACTCTACAGGCCCCTAGGGAACACCACAGGCCCCTATGGAACCGTACGAGACTCTACAGGCCCCTAGGGAACACCACAGGCCCCTACGGAACCCTACACAACCCTCTGGAAACTTATGGAACCCTACAAGCTCCTACCAACCCCTGCGAGCACTTACACAACCCTACAGGTCCCAACGGCAATCTACGGGACTCTATGGGCCCCTAGGGAACCCTTCAGATTTCGACGGAACCCTACGAGCCCCTCTGGAACCCTACAGAATACTCCAGGACCCGACAGCACTCTACAAGACCCTTAGCAACACAACAGAACCTCACTAAAACCCTATGGGCTCCTACAGAACACTGCAGGTGCCTACGGAACCCTACAGACACCTACGGGCACTTACAGAACACTGCAGGCCCCTACGGAACCCTACAGGTCCATACAGAACCCCACAGGGCCCTACGGAACTTTACCAGCCACTACGGAACTCTACGGGCCCCTACGGAACCCTGCAGAACCCTCCGGAACCTTACAGAATCCCACAGACTCCTACAGACTTCTGCGGGCACTTACACAACCCTACAGGTCCCTACGGAACACTGCCAGCCCCTATGGAAGGAACCCTACGGGCCCCTACAGAACACTACTGGCTCCTGCGGTACTCCACAGGCCTCTAGGGAACCTACGAAGCTCTACGGAGCCCTATGGATCCTTACGGAACAGTACGGGCCCATTCAGACCTCTGTGGGCGCTTATGGAAACCTACAGGACCCTACGAAACTGTACAAGACTCTACAGGCCCCTAGGGAACACCACAGGCCCCTACGGAACCGTACGAGACTCTACAGGCCCCTAGGGAACACCACAGGCCCCTACGGAACCCTACACAACCCTCTGGAAACTTATGGAACCCTACAAGCTCCTACCAACCCCTGCGAGCACTTACACAACCCTACAGGTCCCAACGGCAATCTACGGGACTCTATGGGCCCCTAGGGAACCCTACAGATTTCGACGGAACCCTACGAGCCCCTCTGGAACCCTACAGAATACTCCAGGACCCGACAGCACTCTACAAGACCCTTAGCAACACAACGGAACCTCACTAAAACCCTATGGGCTCCTACAGAACACTGCAGGTGCCTACGGAACCCTACAGACCCCTACGGAACCCTACAGACACCTGCGGGCACTTACAGAACCCTGCAGGCCCCTACGGAACCCTACAGGTCCATACAGAACCCCACAGGGCCCTAGGGAACTTTACCAGCCACTACGGAACTCTACGGGCCCCTACAGAACCCTGCAGAACCCTCCGGAACCTTACAGAATCCCACAGACTCCTACAGACTTCTGCGGGCACTTACACAACCCTACAGGTCCCTACGGAAATCTACGGGACTCTATGGGCCCCTAGGGAACCCTATAGATTTCGATGGAACCCTACCAGCCCCTCTGGAACCCTACAGAATACTCCAGGACCCGACAGCACTCTACAAGACCCTTAGCAACACAACGGAACCTCACTAAAACCCTATGGGCTCCTACAGAACACTGTAGGCGCCTACGGAAACCTACAGACCCCTACAGAATACTACCAGCCACTACAGAAAAATATGGCCCCTACGGAACTCTACGGAACCTGGCAGAAACACTGTGGGCCCCTACAGGCCCTTGCGGGCACTTGCAGAACTCTGCAGGAACCCACGGAACTTTATGGAACCCTACCAGCCCCTACGGAAGCCTAAAGACCCTTGCAGGCAGTTACGGAACGGTACAGGGCCCTAGGGAACTTTACCAGCCACTACGGAACTCTACGGGCCCCTACGGAACCCTGCAGAACCCTCCAGAACCTTACAGAATCCCACGGATTCCTACAGACTTCTGCGGGCACTTACACAACCCTACAGGCCCCTACGGAACACTGCCAGCCCCTATGGAAGGAACCCTACGGGCCCCTACAGAACACTACTGGCTCCTGCGGTACTCCACAGGCCTCTAGGGAACCTACGAAGCTCTACGGAGCCCTATGGATCCTTACGGAACAGTACGGGCCCCTTCAGACCTCTGCGGGCGCTTATGGAAACCTACAGGACCCTACGGAACTGTACGAGACTCTACAGGCCCCTAGGGAACACCACAGGCCCCTATGGAACCGTACGAGACTCTACAGGCCCCTAGGGAACACCACAGGCCCCTACGGAACCCTACACAACCCTCTGGAAACTTATGGAACCCTACAAGCTCCTACCAACCCCTGCGAGCACTTACACAACCCTACAGGTCCCAACGGCAATCTACGGGACTCTATGGGCCCCTAGGGAACCCTACAGATTTCGACGGAACCCTACGAGCCCCTCTGGAACCCTACAGAATACTCCAGGACCCGACAGCACTCTACAAGACCCTTAGCAACACAACAGAACCTCACTAAAACCCTATGGGCTCCTACAGAACACTGCAGGTGCCTACGGAACCCTACAGACCCCTACGGAACCCTACAGACACCTGCGGGCACTTACGGAACCCTGCAGGCCCCTACGGAACCCTACAGGTCCATACAGAACCCCACAGGGCCCTACGGAACTTTACCAGCCACTAGGGAACTCTACGGGCCCCTACGGAACCCTGCAGAACCCTCCGGAACCTTACAGAATCCCACAGACTCCTACAGACTTCTGCGGGCACTTACACAACCCTACAGGTCCCTATGGAAATCTACGGGACTCTATGGGCCCCTAGGGAACCCTATAGATTTCGATGGAACGCTATGAGGCCCTCTGGAACCCTACGGAATACTCCAGGACCCGACAGCACTCTACAAGACCCTTAGCAACACAACGGAACCTCACTAAAACCCTATGGGCTCCTACAGAACACTGCAGGCGCCTACGGAACCCCACAGACCCCTACAGAATACTACCAGCCACTACAGAAAAATATGGCCCCTACGGAACTCTACGGAACCTGGCAGAAACACTGTGGGCCCCTACAGGCCCTTTCGGGCACTTGCAGAACTCTGCAGGAACCCACGGAACTTTATGGAACCCTACCAGCCCCTACGGAAGCCTAAAGACCCTTGCAGGCAGTTACGGAACGGTACAGGGCCCTAGGGAACTTTACCAGCCACTACGGAACTCTACGGGCCCCTACGGAACCCTGCAGAACCCTCCAGAACCTTACAGAATCCCACGGATTCCTACAGACTTCTGCGGGCACTTACACAACCCTACAGGCCCCTACGGAACACTGCCAGCCCCTATGGAAGGAACCCTACGGGCCCCTACAGAACACTACTGGCTCCTGCGGTACTCCACAGGCCTCTAGGGAACCTACGAAGCTCTACGGAGCCCTATGGATCCTTACGGAACAGTACGGGCCCATTCAGACCTCTGCGGGCGCTTATGGAAACCTACAGGACCCTACGGAACTGTACGAGACTCTACAGGCCCCTAGGGAACACCACAGGCCCCTACGGAACCCTACACAACCCTCTGGAAACTTATGGAACCCTACAAGCTCCTACCAACCCCTGCGGGCACTTACACAACCCTACAGGCCCCTACGGAAATCTATGGGACTCTACGGGCCCCTAGGGAACCCTTCAGATTTCGATGGAACCCTACCAGCCCCTCTGGAACCCTACAGAATACTCCAGGACCCGACAGCACTCTACAAGACCCTTAGCAACACAACGGAACCTCACTAAAACCCTATGGGCTCCTACAGAATACTGCAGGTGCCTACGGAACCCTACAGACCCGTACAGACACCTACGGGCACTTACAGAACACTGCAGGCCCCTACGGAACCCTACAGGTCCATACAGAACCCCACAGGGCCCTACGGAACTTTACCAGCCACTACGGAACTCTACGGGCCCCTACGGAACCCTGCAGAACCCTGCAGAACCTTACAGAATCCCACAGACTCCTACAGACTTCTGCGGGCACTTAAACAACCCTACAGGCCCCTACGGAACACTGCCAGCCCCTATGGAAGGAACCCTACGGGCCCCTACAGAACACTACTGGCTCCTGCGGTACTCCACAGGCCTCTAGGGAACCTACGAAGCTCTACGGAGCCCTATGGATCCTTACGGAACAGTACGGGCCCCTTCAGACCTCTGCGGGCGCTTATGGAAACCTACAGGACCCTACGGAACTGTACGAGACTCTACAGGCCCCGAGGGAACACCACAGGCCCCTACGGAACCGTACGAGACTCTACAGGCCCCTAGGGAACACCACAGGCCCCTACGGAACCCTACACAACCCTCTGGAAACTTATGGAACCCTACAAGCTCCTACCAACCCCTGCGAGCACTTACACAACCCTACAGGTCCCAACGGCAATCTACGGGACTCTATGGGCCCCTAGGGAACCCTACAGATTTCGACGGAACCCTACGAGCCCCTCTGGAACCCTACAGAATACTCCAGGACCCGACAGCACTCTACAAGACCCTTAGCAACACAACGGAACCTCACTAAAACCCTATGGGCTCCTACAGAACACTGCAGGTGCCTACGGAACCCTACAGACCCCTACGGAACCCTACAGACACCTGCGGGCACTTACAGAACACTGCAGGCCCCTACGGAACCCTACAGGTCCATACAGAACCCCACAGGGCCCTACGGAACTTTACCAGCCACTACGGAACTCTACGGGCCCCTACGGAACCCTGCAGAACCCTCCGGAACCTTACAGAATCCCACAGACTCCTACAGACTTCTGCGGGCACTTACACAACCCTACAGGTCCCTATGGAAATCTACGGGACTCTATGGGCCCCTAGGGAACCCTATAGATTTCGATGGAACCCTATGAGGCCCTCTGGAACCCTACGGAATACTCCAGGACCCGACAGCACTCTACAAGACCCTTAGCAACACAACGGAACCTCACTAAAACCCTATGGGCTCCTACAGAACACTGCAGGTGCCTACGGAACCCTACAGACACCTACGGGCACTTACAGAACACTGCAGGCCCCTACGGAACCCTACAGGTCCATACAGAACCCCACAGGGCCCTACGGAACTTTACCAGCCACTACGGAACTCTACGGGCCCCTACGGAACCCTGCAGAACCCTGCAGAACCTTACAGAATCCCACAGACTCCTACAGACTTCTGCGGGCACTTACACAACCCTACAGGTCCCTACGGAACACTGCCAGCCCCTATGGAAGGAACCCTACGGGCCCCTACAGAACACTACTGGCTCCTGCGGTACTCCACAGGCCTCTAGGGAACCTACGAAGCTCTACGGAGCCCTATGGATCCTTACGGAACAGTACGGGCCCATTCAGACCTCTGTGGGCGCTTATGGAAACCTACAGGACCCTACGAAACTGTACAAGACTCTACAGGCCCCTAGGGAACACCACAGGCCCCTACGGAACCGTACGAGACTCTACAGGCCCCTAGGGAACACCACAGGCCCCTACGGAACCCTACACAACCCTCTGGAAACTTATGGAACCCTACAAGCTCCTACCAACCCCTGCGAGCACTTACACAACCCTACAGGTCCCAACGGCAATCTACGGGACTCTATGGGCCCCTAGGGAACCCTACAGATTTCGACGGAACCCTACGAGCCCCTCTGGAACCCTACAGAATACTCCAGGACCCGACAGCACTCTACAAGACCCTTAGCAACACAACGGAACCTCACTAAAACCCTATGGGCTCCTACAGAACACTGCAGGTGCCTACGGAACCCTACAGACCCCTACGGAACCCTACAGACACCTGCGGGCACTTACAGAACCCTGCAGGCCCCTACGGAACCCTACAGGTCCATACAGAACCCCACAGGGCCCTAGGGAACTTTACCAGCCACTACGGAACTCTACGGGCCCCTACGGAACCCTGCAGAACCCTCCGGAACCTTACAGAATCCCACAGACTCCTACAGACTTCTGCGGGCACTTACACAACCCTACAGGTCCCTACGGAAATCTACGGGACTCTATGGGCCCCTAGGGAACCCTATAGATTTCGATGGAACCCTACCAGCCCCTCTGGAACCCTACAGAATACTCCAGGACCCGACAGCACTCTACAAGACCCTTAGCAACACAACGGAACCTCACTAAAACCCTATGGGCTCCTACAGAACACTGTAGGCGCCTACGGAAACCTACAGACCCCTACAGAATACTACCAGCCACTACAGAAAAATATGGCCCCTACGGAACTCTACGGAACCTGGCAGAAACACTGTGCGCCCCTACAGGCCCTTGCGGGCACTTGCAGAACTCTGCAGGAACCCACGGAACTTTATGGAACCCTACCAGCCCCTACGGAAGCCTAAAGACCCTTGCAGGCAGTTACGGAACGGTACAGGGCCCTAGGGAACTTTACCAGCCACTACGGAACTCTACGGGCCCCTACGGAACCCTGCAGAACCCTCCAGAACCTTACAGAATCCCACGGATTCCTACAGACTTCTGCGGGCACTTACACAACCCTACAGGCCCCTACGGAACACTGCCAGCCCCTATGGAAGGAACCCTACGGGCCCCTACAGAACACTACTGGCTCCTGCGGTACTCCACAGGCCTCTAGGGAACCTACGAAGCTCTACGGAGCCCTATGGATCCTTACGGAACAGTACGGGCCCCTTCAGACCTCTGCGGGCGCTTATGGAAACCTACAGGACCCTACGGAACTGTACGAGACTCTACAGGCCCCTAGGGAACACCACAGGCCCCTATGGAACCGTACGAGACTCTACAGGCCCCTAGGGAACACCACAGGCCCCTACGGAACCCTACACAACCCTCTGGAAACTTATGGAACCCTACAAGCTCCTACCAACCCCTGCGAGCACTTACACAACCCTACAGGTCCCAACGGCAATCTACGGGACTCTATGGGCCCCTAGGGAACCCTACAGATTTCGACGGAACCCTACGAGCCCCTCTGGAACCCTACAGAATACTCCAGGACCCGACAGCACTCTACAAGACCCTTAGCAACACAACAGAACCTCACTAAAACCCTATGGGCTCCTACAGAACACTGCAGGTGCCTACGGAACCCTACAGACCCCTACGGAACCCTACAGACACCTGCGGGCACTTACGGAACCCTGCAGGCCCCTACGGAACCCTACAGGTCCATACAGAACCCCACAGGGCCCTACGGAACTTTACCAGCCACTAGGGAACTCTACGGGCCCCTACGGAACCCTGCAGAACCCTCCGGAACCTTACAGAATCCCACAGACTCCTACAGACTTCTGCGGGCACTTACACAACCCTACAGGTCCCTATGGAAATCTACGGGACTCTATGGGCCCCTAGGGAACCCTATAGATTTCGATGGAACCCTATGAGGCCCTCTGGAACCCTACGGAATACTCCAGGACCCGACAGCACTCTACAAGACCCTTAGCAACACAACGGAACCTCACTAAAACCCTATGGGCTCCTACAGAACACTGCAGGCGCCTACGGAACCCCACAGACCCCTACAGAATACTACCAGCCACTACAGAAAAATATGGCCCCTACGGAACTCTACGGAACCTGGCAGAAACACTGTGGGCCCCTACAGGCCCTTGCGGGCACTTGCAGAACTCTGCAGGAACCCACGGAACTTTATGGAACCCTACCAGCCCCTACGGAAGCCTAAAGACCCTTGCAGGCAGTTACGGAACGGTACAGGGCCCTAGGGAACTTTACCAGCCACTACGGAACTCTACGGGCCCCTACGGAACCCTGCAGAACCCTCCAGAACCTTACAGAATCCCACGGATTCCTACAGACTTCTGCGGGCACTTACACAACCCTACAGGCCCCTACGGAACACTGCCAGCCCCTATGGAAGGAACCCTACGGGCCCCTAGAGAACACTACTGGCTCCTGCGGTACTCCACAGGCCTCTAGGGAACCTACGAAGCTCTACGGAGCCCTATGGATCCTTACGGAACAGTACGGGCCCATTCAGACCTCTGCGGGCGCTTATGGAAACCTACAGGACCCTACGGAACTGTACGAGACTCTACAGGCCCCTAGGGAACACCACAGGCCCCTACGGAACCCTACACAACCCTCTGGAAACTTATGGAACCCTACAAGCTCCTACCAACCCCTGCGGGCACTTACACAACCCTACAGGCCCCTACGGAAATCTATGGGACTCTACGGGCCCCTAGGGAACCCTTCAGATTTCGATGGAACCCTACGAGCCCCTCTGGAACCCTACAGAATACTCCAGGACCCGACAGCACTCTACAAGACCCTTAGCAACACAACGGAACCTCACTAAAACCCTATGGGCTCCTACAGAATACTGCAGGTGCCTACGGAACCCTACAGACCCGTACAGACACCTACGGGCACTTACAGAACACTGCAGGCCCCTACGGAACCCTACAGGTCCATACAGAACCCCACAGGGCCCTACGGAACTTTACCAGCCACTACGGAACTCTACGGGCCCCTACGGAACCCTGCAGAACCCTGCAGAACCTTACAGAATCCCACAGACTCCTACAGACTTCTGCGGGCACTTAAACAACCCTACAGGCCCCTACGGAACACTGCCAGCCCCTATGGAAGGAACCCTACGGGCCCCTACAGAACACTACTGGCTCCTGCGGTACTCCACAGGCCTCTAGGGAACCTACGAAGCTCTACGGAGCCCTATGGATCCTTACGGAACAGTACGGGCCCATTCAGACCTCTGTGGGCGCTTATGGAAACCTACAGGACCCTACGAAACTGTACGAGACTCTACAGGCCCCTAGGGAACACCACAGGCCCCTACGGAACCGTACGAGACTCTACAGGCCCCTAGGGAACACCACAGGCCCCTACGGAACCCTACACAACCCTCTGGAAACTTATGGAACCCTACAAGCTCCTACCAACCCCTGCGAGCACTTACACAACCCTACAGGTCCCAACGGCAATCTACGGGACTCTATGGGCCCCTAGGGAACCCTACAGATTTCGACGGAACCCTACGAGCCCCTCTGGAACCCTACAGAATACTCCAGGACCCGACAGCACTCTACAAGACCCTTAGCAACACAACGGAACCTCACTAAAACCCTATGGGCTCCTACAGAACACTGCAGGTGCCTACGGAACCCTACAGACCCCTACGGAACCCTACAGACACCTGCGGGCCCTTACAGAACCCTGCAGGCCCCTACGGAACCCTACAGGTCCATACAGAACCCCACAGGGCCCTAGGGAACTTTACCAGCCACTAGGGAACTCTACGGGCCCCTACGGAACCCTGCAGAACCCTCCGGAACCTTACAGAATCCCACAGACTCCTACAGACTTCTGCGGGCACTTACACAACCCTACAGGTCCCTATGGAAATCTACGGGACTCTATGGGCCCCTAGGGAACCCTATAGATTTCGATGGAACGCTATGAGGCCCTCTGGAACCCTACGGAATACTCCAGGACCCGACAGCACTCTACAAGACCCTTAGCAACACAACGGAACCTCACTAAAACCCTATGGGCTCCTACAGAACACTGCAGGCGCCTACGGAACCCCACAGACCCCTACAGAATACTACCAGCCACTACAGAAAAATATGACCCCTACGGAACTCTACGGAACCTGGCAGAAACACTGTGGGCCCCTACAGGCCCTTTCGGGCACTTGCAGAACTCTGCAGGAACCCACGGAACTTTATGGAACCCTACCAGCCCCTACGGAAGCCTAAAGACCCTTGCAGGCAGTTACGGAACGGTACAGGGCCCTAGGGAACTTTACCAGCCACTACGGAACTCTACGGGCCCCTACGGAACCCTGCAGAACCCTCCAGAACCTTACAGAATCCCACGGATTCCTACAGACTTCTGCGGGCACTTACACAACCCTACAGGCCCCTACGGAACACTGCCAGCCCCTATGGAAGGAACCCTACGGGCCCCTACAGAACACTACTGGCTCCTGCGGTACTCCACAGGCCTCTAGGGAACCTACGAAGCTCTACGGAGCCCTATGGATCCTTACGGAACAGTACGGGCCCATTCAGACCTCTGCGGGCGCTTATGGAAACCTACAGGACCCTACGGAACTGTACGAGACTCTACAGGCCCCTAGGGAACACCACAGGCCCCTACGGAACCCTACACAACCCTCTGGAAACTTATGGAACCCTACAAGCTCCTACCAACCCCTGCGGGCACTTACACAACCCTACAGGCCCCTACGGAAATCTATGGGACTCTACGGGCCCCTAGGGAACCCTTCAGATTTCGATGGAACCCTACCAGCCCCTCTGGAACCCTACAGAATACTCCAGGACCCGACAGCACTCTACAAGACCCTTAGCAACACAACGGAACCTCACTAAAACCCTATGGGCTCCTACAGAATACTGCAGGTGCCTACGGAACCCTACAGACCCGTACAGACACCTACGGGCACTTACAGAACACTGCAGGCCCCTACGGAACCCTACAGGTCCATACAGAACCCCACAGGGCCCTACGGAACTTTACCAGCCACTACGGAACTCTACGGGCCCCTACGGAACCCTGCAGAACCCTCCAGAACCTTACAGAATCCCACAGACTCCTACAGACTTCTGCGGGCACTTAAACAACCCTACAGGCCCCTACGGAACACTGCCAGCCCCTATGGAAGGAACCCTACGGGCCCCTACAGAACACTACTGGCTCCTGCGGTACTCCACAGGCCTCTAGGGAACCTACGAAGCTCTACGGAGCCCTATGGATCCTTACGGAACAGTACGGGTCCCTTCAGACCTCTGCGGGCGCTTATGGAAACCTACAGGACCCTACGGAACTGTACGAGACTCTACAGGCCCCTAGGGAACACCACAGGCCCCTACGGAACCGTACGAGACTCTACAGGCCCCTAGGGAACACCACAGGCCCCTACGGAACCCTACACAACCCTCTGGAAACTTATGGAACCCTACAAGCTCCTACCAACCCCTGCGAGCACTTACACAACCCTACAGGTCCCAACGGCAATCTACGGGACTCTATGGGCCCCTAGGGAACCCTACAGATTTCGACGGAACCCTACGAGCCCCTCTGGAACCCTACAGAATACTCCAGGACCCGACAGCACTCTACAAGACCCTTAGCAACACAACGGAACCTCACTAAAACCCTATGGGCTCCTACAGAACACTGCAGGTGCCTACGGAACCCTACAGACCCCTACGGAACCCTACAGACACCTGCGGGCCCTTACAGAACCCTGCAGGCCCCTACGGAACCCTACAGGTCCATACAGAACCCCACAGGGCCCTAGGGAACTTTACCAGCCACTAGGGAACTCTACGGGCCCCTACGGAACCCTGCAGAACCCTCCGGAACCTTACAGAATCCCACAGACTCCTACAGACTTCTGCGGGCACTTACACAACCCTACAGGTCCCTATGGAAATCTACGGGACTCTATGGGCCCCTAGGGAACCCTATAGATTTCGATGGAACGCTATGAGGCCCTCTGGAACCCTACGGAATACTCCAGGACCCGACAGCACTCTACAAGACCCTTAGCAACACAACGGAACCTCACTAAAACCCTATGGGCTCCTACAGAACACTGCAGGCGCCTACGGAACCCCACAGACCCCTACAGAATACTACCAGCCACTACAGAAAAATATGACCCCTACGGAACTCTACGGAACCTGGCAGAAACACTGTGGGCCCCTACAGGCCCTTTCGGGCACTTGCAGAACTCTGCAGGAACCCACGGAACTTTATGGAACCCTACCAGCCCCTACGGAAGCCTAAAGACCCTTGCAGGCAGTTACGGAACGGTACAGGGCCCTAGGGAACTTTACCAGCCACTACGGAACTCTACGGGCCCCTACGGAACCCTGCAGAACCCTCCAGAACCTTACAGAATCCCACGGATTCCTACAGACTTCTGCGGGCACTTACACAACCCTACAGGCCCCTACGGAACACTGCCAGCCCCTATGGAAGGAACCCTACGGGCCCCTACAGAACACTACTGGCTCCTGCGGTACTCCACAGGCCTCTAGGGAACCTACGAAGCTCTACGGAGCCCTATGGATCCTTACGGAACAGTACGGGCCCATTCAGACCTCTGCGGGCGCTTATGGAAACCTACAGGACCCTACGGAACTGTACGAGACTCTACAGGCCCCTAGGGAACACCACAGGCCCCTACGGAACCCTACACAACCCTCTGGAAACTTATGGAACCCTACAAGCTCCTACCAACCCCTGCGGGCACTTACACAACCCTACAGGCCCCTACGGAAATCTATGGGACTCTACGGGCCCCTAGGGAACCCTTCAGATTTCGATGGAACCCTACGAGCCCCTCTGGAACCCTACAGAATACTCCAGGACCCGACAGCACTCTACAAGACCCTTAGAAACACAACGGAACCTCACTAAAACCCTATGGGCTCCTACAGAATACTGCAGGTGCCTACGGAACCCTACAGACCCGTACAGACACCTACGGGCACTTACAGAACACTGCAGGCCCCTACGGAACCCTACAGGTCCATACAGAACCCCACAGGGCCCTACGGAACTTTACCAGCCACTACGGAACTCTACGGGCCCCTACGGAACCCTGCAGAACCCTCCAGAACCTTACAGAATCCCACAGACTCCTACAGACTTCTGCGGGCACTTAAACAACCCTACAGGCCCCTACGGAACACTGCCAGCCCCTATGGAAGGAACCCTACGGGCCCCTACAGAACACTACTGGCTCCTGCGGTACTCCACAGGCCTCTAGGGAACCTACGAAGCTCTACGGAGCCCTATGGATCCTTACAGAACAGTACGGGCCCCTTCAGACCTCTGCGGGCGCTTATGGAAACCTACAGGACCCTACGGAACTGTACGAGACTCTACAGGCCCCTAGGGAACACCACAGGCCCCTACGGAACCGTACGAGACTCTACAGGCCCCTAGGGAACACCACAGGCCCCTACGGAACCCTACACAACCCTCTGGAAACTTATGGAACCCTACAAGCTCCTACCAACCCCTGCGAGCACTTACACAACCCTACAGGTCCCAACGGCAATCTACGGGACTCTATGGGCCCCTAGGGAACCCTACAGATTTCGACGGAACCCTACCAGCCCCTCTGGAACCCTACAGAATACTCCAGGACCCGACAGCACTCTACAAGACCCTTAGCAACACAACAGAACCTCACTAAAACCCTATGGGCTCCTACAGAACACTGCAGGTGCCTACGGAACCCTACAGACCCCTACGGAACCCTACAGACACCTGCGGGCACTTACGGAACCCTGCAGGCCCCTACGGAACCCTACAGGTCCATACAGAACCCCACAGGGCCCTACGGAACTTTACCAGCCACTAGGGAACTCTACGGGCCCCTACGGAACCCTGCAGAACCCTCCGGAACCTTACAGAATCCCACAGACTCCTACAGACTTCTGCGGGCACTTACACAACCCTACAGGTCCCTATGGAAATCTACGGGACTCTATGGGTCCCTAGGGAACCCTATAGATTTCGATGGAACGCTATGAGGCCCTCTGGAACCCTACGGAATACTCCAGGACCCGACAGCACTCTACAAGACCCTTAGCAACACAACGGAACCTCACTAAAACCCTATGGGCTCCTACAGAACACTGCAGGCGCCTACGGAACCCCACAGACCCCTACAGAATACTACCAGCCACTACAGAAAAATATGGCCCCTACGGAACTCTACGGAACCTGGCAGAAACACTGTGGGCCCCTACAGGCCCTTTCGGGCACTTGCAGAACTCTGCAGGAACCCACGGAACTTTATGGAACCCTACCAGCCCCTACGGAAGCCTAAAGACCCTTGCAGGCAGTTACGGAACGGTACAGGGCCCTAGGGAACTTTACCAGCCACTACGGAACTCTACGGGCCCCTACGGAACCCTGCAGAACCCTCCAGAACCTTACAGAATCCCACGGATTCCTACAGACTTCTGCGGGCACTTACACAACCCTACAGGCCCCTACGGAACACTGCCAGCCCCTATGGAAGGAACCCTACGGGCCCCTACAGAACACTACTGGCTCCTGCGGTACTCCACAGGCCTCTAGGGAACCTACGAAGCTCTACGGAGCCCTATGGATCCTTACGGAACAGTACGGGCCCATTCAGACCTCTGCGGGCGCTTATGGAAACCTACAGGACCCTACGGAACTGTACGAGACTCTACAGGCCCCTAGGGAACACCACAGGCCCCTACGGAACCCTACACAACCCTCTGGAAACTTATGGAACCCTACAAGCTCCTACCAACCCCTGCGGGCACTTACACAACCCTACAGGCCCCTACGGAAATCTATGGGACTCTACGGGCCCCTAGGGAACCCTATAGATTTCGATGGAACCCTACCAGCCCCTCTGGAACCCTACAGAATACTCCAGGACCCGACAGCACTCTACAAGACCCTTAGCAACACAACGGAACCTCACTAAAACCCTATGGGCTCCTACAGAACACTGTAGGCGCCTACGGAACCCCACAGACCCCTACAGAATACTACCAGCCACTACAGAAAAATATGGCCCCTACGGAACTCTACGGAACCTGGCAGAAACACTGTGGGCCCCTACAGGCCCTTGCGGGCACTTGCAGAACTCTGCAGGAACCCACGGAACTTTATGGAACCCTACCAGCCCCTACGGAAGCCTAAAGACCCTTGCAGGCAGTTACGGAACGGTACAGGGCCCTAGGGAACTTTACCAGCCACTACGGAACTCTACGGGCCCCTACGGAACCCTGCAGAACCCTCCAGAACCTTACAGAATCCCACGGATTCCTACAGACTTCTGCGGGCACTTACACAACCCTACAGGCCCCTACGGAACACTGCCAGCCCCTATGGAAGGAACCCTACGGGCCCCTACAGAACACTACTGGCTCCTGCGGTACTCCACAGGCCTCTAGGGAACCTACGAAGCTCTACGGAGCCCTATGGATCCTTACGGAACAGTACGGGCCCCTTCAGACCTCTGCGGGCGCTTATGGAAACCTACAGGACCCTACGGAACTGTACGAGACTCTACAGGCCCCTAGGGAACACCACAGGCCCCTATGGAACCGTACGAGACTCTACAGGCCCCTAGGGAACACCACAGGCCCCTACGGAACCCTACACAACCCTCTGGAAACTTATGGAACCCTACAAGCTCCTACCAACCCCTGCGAGCACTTACACAACCCTACAGGTCCCAACGGCAATCTACGGGACTCTATGGGCCCCTAGGGAACCCTACAGATTTCGACGGAACCCTACGAGCCCCTCTGGAACCCTACAGAATACTCCAGGACCCGACAGCACTCTACAAGACCCTTAGCAACACAACAGAACCTCACTAAAACCCTATGGGCTCCTACAGAACACTGCAGGTGCCTACGGAACCCTACAGACCCCTACGGAACCCTACAGACACCTGCGGGCACTTACGGAACCCTGCAGGCCCCTACGGAACCCTACAGGTCCATACAGAACCCCACAGGGCCCTACGGAACTTTACCAGCCACTAGGGAACTCTACGGGCCCCTACGGAACCCTGCAGAACCCTCCGGAACCTTACAGAATCCCACAGACTCCTACAGACTTCTGCGGGCACTTACACAACCCTACAGGTCCCTATGGAAATCTACGGGACTCTATGGGCCCCTAGGGAACCCTATAGATTTCGATGGAACGCTATGAGGCCCTCTGGAACCCTACGGAATACTCCAGGACCCGACAGCACTCTACAAGACCCTTAGCAACACAACGGAACCTCACTAAAACCCTATGGGCTCCTACAGAACACTGCAGGCGCCTACGGAACCCCACAGACCCCTACAGAATACTACCAGCCACTACAGAAAAATATGGCCCCTACGGAACTCTACGGAACCTGGCAGAAACACTGTGGGCCCCTACAGGCCCTTTCGGGCACTTGCAGAACTCTGCAGGAACCCACGGAACTTTATGGAACCCTACCAGCCCCTACGGAAGCCTAAAGACCCTTGCAGGCAGTTACGGAACGGTACAGGGCCCTAGGGAACTTTACCAGCCACTATGGAACTCTACGGGCCCCTACGGAACCCTGCAGAACCCTCCAGAACCTTACAGAATCCCACGGATTCCTACAGACTTCTGCGGGCACTTACACAACCCTACAGGCCCCTACGGAACACTGCCAGCCCCTATGGAAGGAACCCTACGGGCCCCTAGAGAACACTACTGGCTCCTGCGGTACTCCACAGGCCTCTAGGGAACCTACGAAGCTCTACGGAGCCCTATGGATCCTTACGGAACAGTACGGGCCCATTCAGACCTCTGCGGGCGCTTATGGAAACCTACAGGACCCTACGGAACTGTACGAGACTCTACAGGCCCCTAGGGAACACCACAGGCCCCTACGGAACCCTACACAACCCTCTGGAAACTTATGGAACCCTACAAGCTCCTACCAACCCCTGCGGGCACTTACACAACCCTACAGGCCCCTACGGAAATCTATGGGACTCTACGGGCCCCTAGGGAACCCTTCAGATTTCGATGGAACCCTACGAGCCCCTCTGGAACCCTACAGAATACTCCAGGACCCGACAGCACTCTACAAGACCCTTAGCAACACAACGGAACCTCACTAAAACCCTATGGGCTCCTACAGAATACTGCAGGTGCCTACGGAACCCTACAGACCCGTACAGACACCTACGGGCACTTACAGAACACTGCAGGCCCCTACGGAACCCTACAGGTCCATACAGAACCCCACAGGGCCCTACGGAACTTTACCAGCCACTACGGAACTCTACGGGCCCCTACGGAACCCTGCAGAACCCTGCAGAACCTTACAGAATCCCACAGACTCCTACAGACTTCTGCGGGCACTTAAACAACCCTACAGGCCCCTACGGAACACTGCCAGCCCCTATGGAAGGAACCCTACGGGCCCCTACAGAACACTACTGGCTCCTGCGGTACTCCACAGGCCTCTAGGGAACCTACGAAGCTCTACGGAGCCCTATGGATCCTTACGGAACAGTACGGGCCCATTCAGACCTCTGTGGGCGCTTATGGAAACCTACAGGACCCTACGAAACTGTACGAGACTCTACAGGCCCCTAGGGAACACCACAGGCCCCTACGGAACCGTACGAGACTCTACAGGCCCCTAGGGAACACCACAGGCCCCTACGGAACCCTACACAACCCTCTGGAAACTTATGGAACCCTACAAGCTCCTACCAACCCCTGCGAGCACTTACACAACCCTACAGGTCCCAACGGCAATCTACGGGACTCTATGGGCCCCTAGGGAACCCTACAGATTTCGACGGAACCCTACGAGCCCCTCTGGAACCCTACAGAATACTCCAGGACCCGACAGCACTCTACAAGACCCTTAGCAACACAACGGAACCTCACTAAAACCCTATGGGCTCCTACAGAACACTGCAGGTGCCTACGGAACCCTACAGACCCCTACGGAACCCTACAGACACCTGCGGGCACTTACAGAACACTGCAGGCCCCTACGGAACCCTACAGGTCCATACAGAACCCCACAGGGCCCTAGGGAACTTTACCAGCCACTAGGGAACTCTACGGGCCCCTACGGAACCCTGCAGAACCCTCCGGAACCTTACAGAATCCCACAGACTCCTACAGACTTCTGCGGGCACTTACACAACCCTACAGGTCCCTATGGAAATCTACGGGACTCTATGGGCCCCTAGGGAACCCTATAGATTTCGATGGAACGCTATGAGGCCCTCTGGAACCCTACGGAATACTCCAGGACCCGACAGCACTCTACAAGACCCTAGCAACACAACGGAACCTCACTAAAACCCTATGGGCTCCTACAGAACACTGCAGGCGCCTACGGAACCCCACAGACCCCTACAGAATACTACCAGCCACTACAGAAAAATATGACCCCTACGGAACTCTACGGAACCTGGCAGAAACACTGTGGGCCCCTACAGGCCCTTTCGGGCACTTGCAGAACTCTGCAGGAACCCACGGAACTTTATGGAACCCTACCAGCCCCTACGGAAGCCTAAAGACCCTTGCAGGCAGTTACGGAACGGTACAGGGCCCTAGGGAACTTTACCAGCCACTACGGAACTCTACGGGCCCCTACGGAACCCTGCAGAACCCTCCAGAACCTTACAGAATCCCACGGATTCCTACAGACTTCTGCGGGCACTTACACAACCCTACAGGCCCCTACGGAACACTGCCAGCCCCCTATGGAAGGAACCCTACGGGCCCCTACAGAACACTACTGGCTCCTGCGGTACTCCACAGGCCTCTAGGGAACCTACGAAGCTCTACGGAGCCCTATGGATCCTTACGGAACAGTACGGGCCCATTCAGACCTCTGCGGGCGCTTATGGAAACCTACAGGACCCTACGGAACTGTACGAGACTCTACAGGCCCCTAGGGAACACCACAGGCCCCTACGGAACCCTACACAACCCTCTGGAAACTTATGGAACCCTACAAGCTCCTACCAACCCCTGCGGGCACTTACACAACCCTACAGGCCCCTACGGAAATCTATGGGACTCTACGGGCCCCTAGGGAACCCTTCAGATTTCGATGGAACCCTACGAGCCCCTCTGGAACCCTACAGAATACTCCAGGACCCGACAGCACTCTACAAGACCCTTAGCAACACAACGGAACCTCACTAAAACCCTATGGGCTCCTACAGAATACTGCAGGTGCCTACGGAACCCTACAGACCCGTACAGACACCTACGGGCACTTACAGAACACTGCAGGCCCCTACGGAACCCTACAGGTCCATACAGAACCCCACAGGGCCCTACGGAACTTTACCAGCCACTACGGAACTCTACGGGCCCCTACGGAACCCTGCAGAACCCTCCAGAACCTTACAGAATCCCACAGACTCCTACAGACTTCTGCGGGCACTTAAACAACCCTACAGGCCCCTACGGAACACTGCCAGCCCCTATGGAAGGAACCCTACGGGCCCCTACAGAACACTACTGGCTCCTGCGGTACTCCACAGGCCTCTAGGGAACCTACGAAGCTCTACGGAGCCCTATGGATCCTTACAGAACAGTACGGGCCCCTTCAGACCTCTGCGGGCGCTTATGGAAACCTACAGGACCCTACGGAACTGTACGAGACTCTACAGGCCCCTAGGGAACACCACAGGCCCCTACGGAACCGTACGAGACTCTACAGGCCCCTAGGGAACACCACAGGCCCCTACGGAACCCTACACAACCCTCTGGAAACTTATGGAACCCTACAAGCTCCTACCAACCCCTGCGAGCACTTACACAACCCTACAGGTCCCAACGGCAATCTACGGGACTCTATGGGCCCCTAGGGAACCCTACAGATTTCGACGGAACCCTACGAGCCCCTCTGGAACCCTACAGAATACTCCAGGACCCGACAGCACTCTACAAGACCCTTAGCAACACAACAGAACCTCACTAAAACCCTATGGGCTCCTACAGAACACTGCAGGTGCCTACGGAACCCTACAGACCCCTACGGAACCCTACAGACACCTGCGGGCACTTACGGAACCCTGCAGGCCCCTACGGAACCCTACAGGTCCATACAGAACCCCACAGGGCCCTACGGAACTTTACCAGCCACTAGGGAACTCTACGGGCCCCTACGGAACCCTGCAGAACCCTCCGGAACCTTACAGAATCCCACAGACTCCTACAGACTTCTGCGGGCACTTACACAACCCTACAGGTCCCTATGGAAATCTACGGGACTCTATGGGTCCCTAGGGAACCCTATAGATTTCGATGGAACGCTATGAGGCCCTCTGGAACCCTACGGAATACTCCAGGACCCGACAGCACTCTACAAGACCCTTAGCAACACAACGGAACCTCACTAAAACCCTATGGGCTCCTACAGAACACTGCAGGCGCCTACGGAACCCCACAGACCCCTACAGAATACTACCAGCCACTACAGAAAAATATGGCCCCTACGGAACTCTACGGAAACTGGCAGAAACACTGTGGGCCCCTACAGGCCCTTTCGGGCACTTGCAGAACTCTGCAGGAACCCACGGAACTTTATGGAACCCTACCAGCCCCTACGGAAGCCTAAAGACCCTTGCAGGCAGTTACGGAACGGTACAGGGCCCTAGGGAACTTTACCAGCCACTACGGAACTCTACGGGCCCCTACGGAACCCTGCAGAACCCTCCAGAACCTTACAGAATCCCACGGATTCCTACAGACTTCTGCGGGCACTTACACAACCCTACAGGCCCCTACGGAACACTGCCAGCCCCTATGGAAGGAACCCTACGGGCCCCTACAGAACACTACTGGCTCCTGCGGTACTCCACAGGCCTCTAGGGAACCTACGAAGCTCTACGGAGCCCTATGGATCCTTACGGAACAGTACGGGCCCATTCAGACCTCTGCGGGCGCTTATGGAAACCTACAGGACCCTACGGAACTCTACGAGACTCTACAGGCCCCTAGGGAACACCACAGGCCCCTACGGAACCCTACACAACCCTCTGGAAACTTATGGAACCCTACAAGCTCCTACCAACCCCTGCGGGCACTTACACAACCCTACAGGCCCCTACGGAAATCTATGGGACTCTACGGGCCCCTAGGGAACCCTTCAGATTTCGACGGAACCCTACCAGCCCCTCTGGAACCCTACAGAATACTCCAGGACCCGACAGCACTCTACAAGACCCTTAGCAACACAACGGAACCTCACTAAAACCCTATGGGCTCCTACAGAATACTGCAGGTGCCTACGGAACCCTACAGACCCGTACAGACACCTACGGGCACTTACAGAACACTGCAGGCCCCTACGGAACCCTACAGGTCCATACAGAACCCCACAGGGCCCTACGGAACTTTACCAGCCACTACGGAACTCTACGGGCCCCTACGGAACCCTGCAGAACCCTGCAGAACCTTACAGAATCCCACAGATTACTACAGACTTCTGCGGGCACTTAAACAACCCTACAGGCCCCTACGGAACACTGCCAGCCCCTATGGAAGGAACCCTACGGGCCCCTACAGAACACTACTGGCTCCTGCGGTACTCCACAGGCCTCTAGGGAACCTACGAAGCTCTACGGAGCCCTATGGATCCTTACGGAACAGTACGGGCCCCTTCAGACCTCTGCGGGCGCTTATGGAAACCTACAGGACCCTACGGAACTGTACGAGACTCTACAGGCCCCTAGGGAACACCACAGGCCCCTACGGAACCGTACGAGACTCTACAGGCCCCTAGGGAACACCACAGGCCCCTACGGAACCCTACACAACCCTCTGGAAACTTATGGAACCCTACAAGCTCCTACCAACCCCTGCGAGCACTTACACAACCCTACAGGTCCCAACGGCAATCTACGGGACTCTATGGGCCCCTAGGGAACCCTACAGATTTCGACGGAACCCTACGAGCCCCTCTGGAACCCTACAGAATACTCCAGGACCCGACAGCACTCTACAAGACCCTTAGCAACACAACGGAACCTCACTAAAACCCTATGGGCTCCTACAGAACACTGCAGGTGCCTACGGAACCCTACAGACCCCTACGGAACCCTACAGACACCTGCGGGCACTTACGGAACCCTGCAGGCCCCTACGGAACCCTACAGGTCCATACAGAACCCCACAGGGCCCTACGGAACTTTACCAGCCACTAGGGAACTCTACGGGCCCCTACGGAACCCTGCAGAACCCTCCGGAACCTTACAGAATCCCACAGACTCCTACAGACTTCTGCGGGCACTTACACAACCCTACAGGTCCCTATGGAAATCTACGGGACTCTATGGGCCCCTAGGGAACCCTATAGATTTCGATGGAACCCTATGAGGCCCTCTGGAACCCTACGGAATACTCCAGGACCCGACAGCACTCTACAAGACCCTTAGCAACACAACGGAACCTCACTAAAACCCTATGGGCTCCTACAGAACACTGCAGGCGCCTACGGAACCCCACAGACCCCTACAGAATACTACCAGCCACTACAGAAAAATATGGCCCCTACGGAACTCTACGGAACCTGGCAGAAACACTGTGGGCCCCTACAGGCCCTTGCGGGCACTTGCAGAACTCTGCAGGAACCCACGGAACTTTATGGAACCCTACCAGCCCCTACGGAAGCCTAAAGACCCTTGCAGGCAGTTACGGAACGGTACAGGGCCCTAGGGAACTTTACCAGCCACTATGGAACTCTACGGGCCCCTACGGAACCCTGCAGAACCCTCCAGAACCTTACAGAATCCCACGGATTCCTACAGACTCCTGCGGGCACTTACTCAACCCTAGAGGACCCTACGGAACACTGCCAGCTCCTATGGAAGGAACCCTACGGGCCCCTAGAGAACACTACTGGCTCCTGCGGTACTCCAGAGGCCTCTAGGGAACCTACGAAGCTCTACGGAATCCTATGGATCCTTACGGCACAGTACGGGCCCCTTCAGACCTCTGCGGGCGCTTATGGAAACCTACAGGACCCTACAGAACTGTACGAGACTCTACAGGCCCCTAGGGAACACCACAGGCCCCTACGGAACCCTACACAACCCTCCGGAAACATATGGCACCCTACAAGCTCCTACCAACCCCTGCGGGCACTTACACAACCCTACAGGCCCCTACGGAAATCTATGGGACTCTACGGGCCCCTAGGGAACCCTTCAGATTTCGACGGAACCCTACCAGCCCCTCTGGAACCCTACAGAATACTCCAGGACCCGACAGCACTCTACAAGACCCTTAGCAACACAACGGAACCTCACTAAAACCCTATGGGCTCCTACAGAATACTGCAGGTGCCTACGGAACCCTACAGACCCGTACAGACACCTACGGGCACTTACAGAACACTGCAGGCCCCTACGGAACCCTACAGGTCCATACAGAACCCAACAGGGCCCTAGGGAACTTTACCAGCCACTACGGAACTCTACGGGCCCCTACGGAACCCTGCAGAACCCTCCAGAACCTTACAGAATCCCACAGACTCCTACAGACTTCTGCGGGCACTTAAACAACCCTACAGGCCCCTACGGAACACTGCCAGCCCCTATGGAAGGAACCCTACGGGCCCCTACAGAACACTACTGGCTCCTGCGGTACTCCACAGGCCTCTAGGGAACCTACGAAGCTCTACGGAGCCCTATGGATCCTTACGGAACAGTACGGGCCCATTCAGACCTCTGCGGGCGCTTATGGAAACCTACAGGACCCTACGGAACTGTACGAGACTCTACAGGCCCCTAGGGAACACCACAGGCCCCTACGGAACCGTACGAGACTCTACAGGCCCCTAGGGAACACCACAAGCCCCTACGGAACCCTACACAACCCTCTGGAAACTTATGGAACCCTACAAGCTCCTACCAACCCCTGCGAGCACTTACACAACCCTACAGGTCCCTACGGCAATCTACGGGACTCTATGGGCCCCTAGGGAACCCTACAGATTTCGACGGAACCCTACGAGCCCCTCTGGAACCCTACAGAATACTCCAGGACCCGACAGCACTCTACAAGACCCTTAGCAACACAACGGAACCTCACTAAAACCCTATGGGCTCCTACAGAACACTGCAGGTGCCTACGGAACCCTACAGACCCCTACGGAACCCTACAGACACCTGCGGGCACTTACGGAACCCTGCAGGCCCCTACGGAACCCTACAGGTCCATACAGAACCCCACAGGGCCCTACGGAACTTTACCAGCCACTACGGAACTCTACGGGCCCCTACGGAACCCTGCAGAACCCTCCAGAACCTTACAGAATCCCACGGATTCCTACAGACTCCTGCGGGCACTTACTCAACCCTAGAGGACCCTACGGAACACTGCCAGCTCCTATGGAAGGAACCCTACGGGCCCCTACAGAACACTACTGGCTCCTGCGGTACTCCAGAGGCCTCTAGGGAACCTACGAAGCTCTACGGAATCCTATGGATCCTTACGGCACAGTACGGGCCCCTTCAGACCTCTGCGGGCGCTTATGGAAACCTACAGGACCCTACAGAACTGTACGAGACTCTACAGGCCCCTAGGGAACACCACAGGCCCCTACGGAACCCTACACAACCCTCTGGAAACTTATGGAACCCTACAAGCTCCTACCAACCCCTGCGGGCACTTACACAACCCTACAGGCCCCTACGGAAATCTATGGGACTCTACGGGCCCCTAGGGAACCCTTCAGATTTCGATGGAACCCTACCAGCCCCTCTGGAACCCTACAGAATACTCCAGGACCCGACAGCACTCTACAAGACCCTTAGCAACACAACGGAACCTCACTAAAACCCTATGGGCTCCTACAGAATACTGCAGGTGCCTACGGAACCCTACAGACCCGTACAGACACCTACGGGCACTTACAGAACACTGCAGGCCCCTACGGAACCCTACAGGTCCATACAGAACCCCACAGGGCCCTACGGAACTTTACCAGCCACTACGGAACTCTACGGGCCCCTACGGAACCCTGCAGAACCCTCCAGAACCTTACAGAATCCCACAGACTCCTACAGACTTCTGCGGGCACTTAAACAACCCTACAGGCCCCTACGGAACACTGCCAGCCCCTATGGAAGGAACCCTACGGGCCCCTACAGAACACTACTGGCTCCCGCGGTACTCCACAGGCCTCTAGGGAACCTACGAAGCTCTACGGAGCCCTATGGATCCTTACGGAACAGTACGGGCCCCTTCAGACCTCTGCGGGCGCTTATGGAAACCTACAGGACCCTACGGAACTGTACGAGACTCTACAGGCCCCTAGGGAACACCACAGGCCCCTACGGAACCGTACGAGACTCTACAGGCCCCTAGGGAACACCACAGGCCCCTACGGAACCCTACACAACCCTCTGGAAACTTATGGAACCCTACAAGCTCCTACCAACCCCTGCGAGCACTTACACAACCCTACAGGTCCCAACGGCAATCTACGGGACTCTATGGGCCCCTAGGGAACCCTACAGATTTCGACGGAACCCTACGAGCCCCTCTGGAACCCTACAGAATACTCCAGGACCCGACAGCACTCTACAAGACCCTTAGCAACACAACGGAACCTCACTAAAACCCTATGGGCTCCTACAGAACACTGCAGGTGCCTACGGAACCCTACAGACCCCTACGGAACCCTACAGACACCTGCGGGCACTTACGGAACCCTGCAGGCCCCTACGGAACCCTACAGGTCCATACAGAACCCCACAGGGCCCTACGGAACTTTACCAGCCACTAGGGAACTCTACGGGCCCCTACGGAACCCTGCAGAACCCTCCGGAACCTTACAGAATCCCACAGACTCCTACAGACTTCTGCGGGCACTTACACAACCCTACAGGTCCCTATGGAAATCTACGGGACTCTATGGGCCCCTAGGGAACCCTATAGATTTCGATGGAACCCTATGAGGCCCTCTGGAACCCTACGGAATACTCCAGGACCCGACAGCACTCTACAAGACCCTTAGCAACACAACGGAACCTCACTAAAACCCTATGGGCTCCTACAGAACACTGCAGGCGCCTACGGAACCCCACAGACCCCTACAGAATACTACCAGCCACTACAGAAAAATATGGCCCCTACGGAACTCTACGGAACCTGGCAGAAACACTGTGGGCCCCTACAGGCCCTTGCGGGCACTTGCAGAACTCTGCAGGAACCCACGGAACTTTATGGAACCCTACCAGCCCCTACGGAAGCCTAAAGACCCTTGCAGGCAGTTACGGAACGGTACAGGGCCCTAGGGAACTTTACCAGCCACTACGGAACTCTACGGGCCCCTACGGAACCCTGCAGAACCCTCCAGAACCTTACAGAATCCCACGGATTCCTACAGACTCCTGCGGGCACTTACTCAACCCTAGAGGACCCTACGGAACACTGCCAGCTCCTATGGAAGGAACCCTACGGGCCCCTACAGAACACTACTGGCTCCTGCGGTACTCCACAGGCCTCTAGGGAACCTACGAAGCTCTACGGAATCCTATGGATCCTTACGGCACAGTACGGGCCCCTTCAGACCTCTGCGGGCGCTTATGGAAACCTACAGGACCCTACAGAACTGTACGAGACTCTACAGGCCCCTAGGGAACACCACAGGCCCCTACGGAACCCTACACAACCCTCTGGAAACTTATGGAACCCTACAAGCTCCTACCAACCCCTGCGGGCACTTACACAACCCTACAGGCCCCTACGGAAATCTATGGGACTCTACGGGCCCCTAGGGAACCCTTCAGATTTCGATGGAACCCTACCAGCCCCTCTGGAACCCTACAGAATACTCCAGGACCCGACAGCACTCTACAAGACCCTTAGCAACACAACGGAACCTCACTAAAACCCTATGGGCTCCTACAGAATACTGCAGGTGCCTACGGAACCCTACAGACCCGTACAGACACCTACGGGCACTTACAGAACACTGCAGGCCCCTACGGAACCCTACAGGTCCATACAGAACCCCACAGGGCCCTACGGAACTTTACCAGCCACTACGGAACTCTACGGGCCCCTACGGAACCCTGCAGAACCCTCCAGAACCTTACAGAATCCCACAGACTCCTACAGACTTCTGCGGGCACTTAAACAACCCTACAGGCCCCTACGGAACACTGCCAGCCCCTATGGAAGGAACCCTACGGGCCCCTACAGAACACTACTGGCTCCTGCGGTACTCCACAGGCCTCTAGGGAACCTACGAAGCTCTACGGAGCCCTATGGATCCTTACGGAACAGTACGGGCCCCTTCAGACCTCTGCGGGCGCTTATGGAAACCTACAGGACCCTACGGAACTGTACGAGACTCTACAGGCCCCTAGGGAACACCACAGGCCCCTACGGAACCGTACGAGACTCTACAGGCCCCTAGGGAACACCACAGGCCCCTACGGAACCCTACACAACCCTCTGGAAACTTATGGAACCCTACAAGCTCCTACCAACCCCTGCGAGCACTTACACAACCCTACAGGTCCCAACGGCAATCTACGGGACTCTATGGGCCCCTAGGGAACCCTACAGATTTCGACGGAACCCTACGAGCCCCTCTGGAACCCTACAGAATACTCCAGGACCCGACAGCACTCTACAAGACCCTTAGCAACACAACGGAACCTCACTAAAACCCTATGGGCTCCTACAGAACACTGCAGGTGCCTACGGAACCCTACAGACCCCTACGGAACCCTACAGACACCTGCGGGCACTTACGGAACCCTGCAGGCCCCTACGGAACCCTACAGGTCCATACAGAACCCCACAGGGCCCTAGGGAACTTTACCAGCCACTACGGAACTCTACGGGCCCCTACGGAACCCTGCAGAACCCTCCGGAACCTTACAGAATCCCACAGACTCCTACAGACTTCTGCGGGCACTTACACAACCCTACAGGTCCCTATGGAAATCTACGGGACTCTATGGGCCCCTAGGGAACCCTATAGATTTCGATGGAACCCTATGAGGCCCTCTGGAACCCTACGGAATACTCCAGGACCCGACAGCACTCTACAAGACCCTTAGCAACACAACGGAACCTCACTAAAACCCTATGGGCTCCTACAGAACACTGCAGGCGCCTACGGAACCCCACAGACCCCTACAGAATACTACCAGCCACTACAGAAAAATATGGCCCCTACGGAACTCTACGGAACCTGGCAGAAACACTGTGGGCCCCTACAGGCCCTTGCGGGCACTTGCAGAACTCTGCAGGAACACACGGAACTTTATGGAACCCTACCAGCCCCTACGGAAGCCTAAAGACCCTTGCAGGCAGTTACGGAACGGTACAGGGCCCTAGGGAACTTTACCAGCCACTATGGAACTCTACGGGCCCCTACGGAACCCTGCAGAACCCTCCAGAACCTTACAGAATCCCACGGATTCCTACAGACTCCTGCGGGCACTTACTCAACCCTAGAGGACCCTACGGAACACTGCCAGCTCCTATGGAAGGAACCCTACGGGCCCCTAGAGAACACTACTGGCTCCTGCGGTACTCCAGAGGCCTCTAGGGAACCTACGAAGCTCTACGGAATCCTATGGATCCTTACGGCACAGTACGGGCCCCTTCAGACCTCTGCGGGCGCTTATGGAAACCTACAGGACCCTACAGAACTGTACGAGACTCTACAGGCCCCTAGGGAACACCACAGGCCCCTACGGAACCCTACACAACCCTCCGGAAACATATGGCACCCTACAAGCTCCTACCAACCCCTGCGGGCACTTACACAACCCTACAGGCCCCTACGGAAATCTATGGGACTCTACGGGCCCCTAGGGAACCCTTCAGATTTCGACGGAACCCTACCAGCCCCTCTGGAACCCTACAGAATACTCCAGGACCCGACAGCACTCTACAAGACCCTTAGCAACACAACGGAACCTCACTAAAACCCTATGGGCTCCTACAGAATACTGCAGGTGCCTACGGAACCCTACAGACCCATACAGACACCTACGGGCACTTACAGAACACTGCAGGCCCCTACGGAACCCTACAGGTCCATACAGAACCCCACAGGGCCCTACGGAACTTTACCAGCCACTACGGAACTCTACGGGCCCCTACGGAACCCTGCAGAACCCTGCAGAACCTTACAGAATCCCACAGACTCCTACAGACTTCTGCGGGCACTTAAACAACCCTACAGGCCCCTACGGAACACTGCCAGCCCCTATGGAAGGAACCCTACGGGCCCCTACAGAACACTACTGGCTCCTGCGGTACTCCACAGGCCTCTAGGGAACCTACGAAGCTCTACGGAGCCCTATGGATCCTTATGGAACAGTACGGGCCCATTCAGACCTCTGCGGGCGCTTATGGAAACCTACAGGACCCTACGGAACTGTACGAGACTCTACAGGCCCCTAGGGAACACCACAGGCCCCTACGGAACCGTACGAGACTCTACAGGCCCCTAGGGAACACCACAGGCCCCTACGGAACCCTACACAACCCTCTGGAAACTTATGGAACCCTACAAGCTCCTACCAACCCCTGCGAGCACTTACACAACCCTACAGGTCCCTACGGCAATCTACGGGACTCTATGGGCCCCTAGGGAACCCTACAGATTTCGACGGAACCCTACGAGCCCCTCTGGAACCCTACAGAATACTCCAGGACCCGACAGCACTCTACAAGACCCTTAGCAACACAACGGAACCTCACTAAAACCCTATGGGCTCCTACAGAACACTGCAGGTGCCTACGGAACCCTACAGACCCCTACGGAACCCTACAGACACCTGCGGGCACTTACGGAACCCTGCAGGCCCCTACGGAACCCTACAGGTCCATACAGAACCCCACAGGGCCCTAGGGAACTTTACCAGCCACTAGGGAACTCTACGGGCCCCTACGGAACCCTGCAGAACCCTCCGGAACCTTACAGAATCCCACAGACTCCTACAGACTTCTGCGGGCACTTACACAACCCTACAGGTCCCTATGGAAATCTACGGGACTCTATGGGCCCCTAGGGAACCCTATAGATTTCGATGGAACCCTATGAGGCCCTCTGGAACCCTACGGAATACTCCAGGACCCGACAGCACTCTACAAGACCCTTAGCAACACAACGGAACCTCACTAAAACCCTATGGGCTCCTACAGAACACTGCAGGCGCCTACGGAACCCCACAGACCCCTACAGAATACTACCAGCCACTACAGAAAAATATGGCCCCTACGGAACTCTACGGAACCTGGCAGAAACACTGTGGGCCCCTACAGGCCCTTGCGGGCACTTGCAGAACTCTGCAGGAACCCACGGAACTTTATGGAACCCTACCAGCCCCTACGGAAGCCTAAAGACCCTTGCAGGCAGTTACGGAACGGTACAGGGCCCTAGGGAACTTTACCAGCCACTACGGAACTCTACGGGCCCCTACGGAACCCTGCAGAACCCTCCAGAACCTTACAGAATCCCACGGATTCCTACAGACTCCTGCGGGCACTTACTCAACCCTAGAGGACCCTACGGAACACTGCCAGCTCCTATGGAAGGAACCCTACGGGCCCCTACAGAACACTACTGGCTCCTGCGGTACTCCAGAGGCCTCTAGGGAACCTACGAAGCTCTACGGAATCCTATGGATCCTTACGGCACAGTACGGGCCCCTTCAGACCTCTGCGGGCGCTTATGGAAACCTACAGGACCCTACGGAACTGTACGAGACTCTACAGGCCCCTAGGGAACACCACAGGCCCCTACGGAACCCTACACAACCCTCTGGAAACTTATGGAACCCTACAAGCTCCTACCAACCCCTGCGGGCACTTACACAACCCTACAGGCCCCTACGGAAATCTATGGGACTCTACGGGCCCCTAGGGAACCCTTCAGATTTCGATGGAACCCTACCAGCCCCTCTGGAACCCTACAGAATACTCCAGGACCCGACAGCACTCTACAAGACCCTTAGCAACACAACGGAACCTCACTAAAACCCTATGGGCTCCTACAGAATACTGCAGGTGCCTACGGAACCCTACAGACCCGTACAGACACCTACGGGCACTTACAGAACACTGCAGGCCCCTACGGAACCCTACAGGTCCATACAGAACCCCACAGGGCCCTACGGAACTTTACCAGCCACTACGGAACTCTACGGGCCCCTACGGAACCCTGCAGAACCCTGCAGAACCTTACAGAATCCCACAGACTCCTACAGACTTCTGCGGGCACTTAAACAACCCTACAGGCCCCTACGGAACACTGCCAGCCCCTATGGAAGGAACCCTACGGGCCCCTACAGAACACTACTGGCTCCTGCGGTACTCCACAGGCCTCTAGGGAACCTACGAAGCTCTACAGAGCCCTATGGATCCTTACGGAACAGTACGGGCCCATTCAGACCTCTGCGGGCGCTTATGGAAACCTACAGGACCCTACGGAACTGTACGAGACTCTACAGGCCCCTAGGGAACACCACAGGCCCCTACGGAACCGTACGAGACTCTACAGGCCCCTAGGGAACACCACAGGCCCCTACGGAACCCTACACAACCCTCTGGAAACTTATGGAACCCTACAAGCTCCTACCAACCCCTGCGAGCACTTACACAACCCTACAGGTCCCTACGGCAATCTACGGGACTCTATGGGCCCCTAGGGAACCCTACAGATTTCGACGGAACCCTACGAGCCCCTCTGGAACCCTACAGAATACTCCAGGACCCGACAGCACTCTACAAGACCCTTAGCAACACAACGGAACCTCACTAAAACCCTATGGGCTCCTACAGAACACTGCAGGTGCCTACGGAACCCTACAGACCCCTACGGAACCCTACAGACACCTGCGGGCACTTACGGAACCCTGCAGGCCCCTACGGAACCCTACAGGTCCATACAGAACCCCACAGGGCCCTAGGGAACTTTACCAGCCACTACGGAACTCTACGGGCCCCTACGGAACCCTGCAGAACCCTCCAGAACCTTACAGAATCCCACGGATTCCTACAGACTCCTGCGGGCACTTACTCAACCCTAGAGGACCCTACGGAACACTGCCAGCTCCTATGGAAGGAACCCTACGGGCCCCTAGAGAACACTACTGGCTCCTGCGGTACTCCACAGGCCTCTAGGGAACCTACGAAGCTCTACGGAATCCTATGGATCCTTACGGCACAGTACGGGCCCCTTCAGACCTCTGCGGGCGCTTATGGAAACCTACAGGACCCTACAGAACTGTACGAGACTCTACAGGCCCCTAGGGAACACCACAGGCCCCTACGGAACCCTACACAACCCTCTGGAAACTTATGGAACCCTACAAGCTCCTACCAACCCCTGCGGGCACTTACACAACCCTACAGGCCCCTACGGAAATCTATGGGACTCTACGGGCCCCTAGGGAACCCTTCAGATTTCGATGGAACCCTACCAGCCCCTCTGGAACCCTACAGAATACTCCAGGACCCGACAGCACTCTACAAGACCCGCAGCAACACAACGGAACCTCACTAAAACCCTATGGGCTCCTACAGAATACTGCAGGTGCCTACGGAACCCTACAGACCCGTACAGACACCTACGGGCACTTACAGAACACTGCAGGCCCCTACGGAACCCTACAGGTCCATACAGAACCCCACAGGGCCCTACGGAACTTTACCAGCCACTACGGAACTCTACGGGCCCCTACGGAACCCTGCAGAACCCTGCAGAACCTTACAGAATCCCACAGACTCCTACAGACTTCTGCGGGCACTTAAACAACCCTACAGGCCCCTACGGAACACTGCCAGCCCCTATGGAAGGAACCCTACGGGCCCCTACAGAACACTACTGGCTCCTGCGGTACTCCACAGGCCTCTAGGGAACCTACGAAGCTCTACGGAATCCTATGGATCCTTACGGCACAGTACGGGCCCCTTCAGACCTCTGCGGGCGCTTATGGAAACCTACAGGACCCTACAGAACTGTACGAGACTCTACAGGCCCCTAGGGAACACCACAGGCCCCTACGGAACCCTACACAACCCTCCGGAAACATATGGCACCCTACAAGCTCCTACCAACCCCTGCGGGCACTTACACAACCCTACAGGCCCCTACGGAAATCTATGGGACTCTACGGGCCCCTAGGGAACCCTTCAGATTTCGACGGAACCCTACCAGCCCCTCTGGAACCCTACAGAATACTCCAGGACCCGACAGCACTCTACAAGACCCTTAGCAACACAACGGAACCTCACTAAAACCCTATGGGCTCCTACAGAATACTGCAGGTGCCTACGGAACCCTACAGACCCGTACAGACACCTACGGGCACTTACAGAACACTGCAGGCCCCTACGGAACCCTACAGGTCCATACAGAACCCAACAGGGCCCTACGGAACTTTACCAGCCACTACGGAACTCTACGGGCCCCTACGGAACCCTGCAGAACCCTCCAGAACCTTACAGAATCCCACAGACTCCTACAGACTTCTGCGGGCACTTAAACAACCCTACAGGCCCCTACGGAACACTGCCAGCCCCTATGGAAGGAACCCTACGGGCCCCTACAGAACACTACTGGCTCCTGCGGTACTCCACAGGCCTCTAGGGAACCTACGAAGCTCTACGGAGCCCTATGGATCCTTACGGAACAGTACGGGCCCATTCAGACCTCTGCGGGCGCTTATGGAAACCTACAGGACCCTACGGAACTGTACGAGACTCTACAGGCCCCTAGGGAACACCACAGGCCCCTACGGAACCGTACGAGACTCTACAGGCCCCTAGGGAACACCACAGGCCCCTACGGAACCCTACACAACCCTCTGGAAACTTATGGAACCCTACAAGCTCCTACCAACCCCTGCGAGCACTTACACAACCCTACAGGTCCCAACGGCAATCTACGGGACTCTATGGGCCCCTAGGGAACCCTACAGATTTCGACGGAACCCTACGAGCCCCTCTGGAACCCTACAGAATACTCCAGGACCCGACAGCACTCTACAAGACCCTTAGCAACACAACGGAACCTCACTAAAACCCTATGGGCTCCTACAGAACACTGCAGGTGCCTACGGAACCCTACAGACCCCTACGGAACCCTACAGACACCTGCGGGCACTTACGGAACCCTGCAGGCCCCTACGGAACCCTACAGGTCCATACAGAACCCCACAGGGCCCTACGGAACTTTACCAGCCACTAGGGAACTCTACGGGCCCCTACGGAACCCTGCAGAACCCTCCGGAACCTTACAGAATCCCACAGACTCCTACAGACTTCTGCGGGCACTTACACAACCCTACAGGTCCCTATGGAAATCTACGGGACTCTATGGGCCCCTAGGGAACCCTATAGATTTCGATGGAACCCTATGAGGCCCTCTGGAACCCTACGGAATACTCCAGGACCCGACAGCACTCTACAAGACCCTTAGCAACACAACGGAATCTCACTAAAACCCTATGGGCTCCTACAGAACACTGCAGGCGCCTACGGAACCCCACAGACCCCTACAGAATACTACCAGCCACTACAGAAAAATATGGCCCCTACGGAACTCTACGGAACCTGGCAGAAACACTGTGGGCCCCTACAGGCCCTTGCGGGCACTTGCAGAACTCTGCAGGAACCCACGGAACTTTATGGAACCCTACCAGCCCCTACGGAAGCCTAAAGACCCTTGCAGGCAGTTACGGAACGGTACAGGGCCCTAGGGAACTTTACCAGCCACTACGGAACTCTACGGGCCCCTACGGAACCCTGCAGAACCCTCCAGAACCTTACAGAATCCCACGGATTCCTACAGACTCCTGCGGGCACTTACTCAACCCTAGAGGACCCTACGGAACACTGCCAGCTCCTATGGAAGGAACCCTACGGGCCCCTACAGAACACTACTGGCTCCTGCGGTACTCCACAGGCCTCTAGGGAACCTACGAAGCTCTACGGAATCCTATGGATCCTTACGGCACAGTACGGGCCCCTTCAGACCTCTGCGGGCGCTTATGGAAACCTACAGGACCCTACAGAACTGTACGAGACTCTACAGGCCCCTAGGGAACACCACAGGCCCCTACGGAACCCTACACAACCCTCCGGAAACATATGGCACCCTACAAGCTCCTACCAACCCCTGCGGGCACTTACACAACCCTACAGGCCCCTACGGAAATCTATGGGACTCTACGGGCCCCTAGGGAACCCTTCAGATTTCGACGGAACCCTACCAGCCCCTCTGGAACCCTACAGAATACTCCAGGACCCGACAGCACTCTACAAGACCCTTAGCAACACAACGGAACCTCACTAAAACCCTATGGGCTCCTACAGAATACTGCAGGTGCCTACGGAACCCTACAGACCCGTACAGACACCTACAGGCACTTACAGAACACTGCAGGCCCCTACGGAACCCTACAGGTCCATACAGAACCCCACAGGGCCCTACGGAACTTTACCAGCCACTACGGAACTCTACGGGCCCCTACGGAACCCTGCAGAACCCTGCAGAACCTTACAGAATCCCACAGACTCCTACAGACTTCTGCGGGCACTTAAACAACCCTACAGGCCCCTACGGAACACTGCCAGCCCCTATGGAAGGAACCCTACGGGCCCCTACAGAACACTACTGGCTCCTGCGGTACTCCACAGGCCTCTAGGGAACCTACGAAGCTCTACGGAGCCCTATGGATCCTTACGGAACAGTACGGGCCCATTCAGACCTCTGCGGGCGCTTATGGAAACCTACAGGACCCTACGGAACTGTACGAGACTCTACAGGCCCCTAGGGAACACCACAGGCCCCTACGGAACCGTACGAGACTCTACAGGCCCCTAGGGAACACCACAGGCCCCTACGGAACCCTACACAACCCTCTGGAAACTTATGGAACCCTACAAGCTCCTACCAACCCCTGCGAGCACTTACACAACCCTACAGGTCCCAACGGCAATCTACGGGACTCTATGGGCCCCTAGGGAACCCTACAGATTTCGACGGAACCCTACCAGCCCCTCTGGAACCCTACAGAATACTCCAGGACCCGACAGCACTCTACAAGACCCTTAGCAACACAACGGAACCTCACTAAAACCCTATGGGCTCCTACAGAACACTGCAGGTGCCTACGGAACCCTACAGACCCCTACGGAACCCTACAGACACCTGCGGGCACTTACGGAACCCTGCAGGCCCCTACGGAACCCTACAGGTCCATACAGAACCCCACAGGGCCCTACGGAACTTTACCAGCCACTAGGGAACTCTACGGGCCCCTACGGAACCCTGCAGAACCCTCCGGAACCTTACAGAATCCCACAGACTCCTACAGACTTCTGCGGGCACTTACACAACCCTACAGGTCCCTATGGAAATCTACGGGACTCTATGGGCCCCTAGGGAACCCTATAGATTTCGATGGAACCCTATGAGGCCCTCTGGAACCCTACGGAATACTCCAGGACCCGACAGCACTCTACAAGACCCTTAGCAACACAACGGAACCTCACTAAAACCCTATGGGCTCCTACAGAACACTGCAGGCGCCTACGGAACCCCACAGACCCCTACAGAATACTACCAGCCACTACAGAAAAATATGGCCCCTACGGAACTCTACGGAACCTGGCAGAAACACTGTGGGCCCCTACAGGCCCTTGCGGGCACTTGCAGAACTCTGCAGGAACCCACGGAACTTTATGGAACCCTACCAGCCCCTACGGAAGCCTAAAGACCCTTGCAGGCAGTTACGGAACGGTACAGGGCCCTAGGGAACTTTACCAGCCACTACGGAACTCTACGGGCCCCTACGGAACCCTGCAGAACCCTCCAGAACCTTACAGAATCCCACGGATTCCTACAGACTCCTGCGGGCACTTACTCAACCCTAGAGGACCCTACGGAACACTGCCAGCTCCTATGGAAGGAACCCTACGGGCCCCTACAGAACACTACTGGCTCCTGCGGTACTCCACAGGCCTCTAGGGAACCTACGAAGCTCTACGGAATCCTATGGATCCTTACGGCACAGTACGGGCCCCTTCAGACCTCTGCGGGCGCTTATGGAAACCTACAGGACCCTACAGAACTGTACGAGACTCTACAGGCCCCTAGGGAACACCACAGGCCCCTACGGAACCCTACACAACCCTCCGGAAACATATGGCACCCTACAAGCTCCTACCAACCCCTGCGGGCACTTACACAACCCTACAGGCCCCTACGGAAATCTATGGGACTCTACGGGCCCCTAGGGAACCCTTCAGATTTCGACGGAACCCTACCAGCCCCTCTGGAACCCTACAGAATACTCCAGGACCCGACAGCACTCTACAAGACCCTTAGCAACACAACGGAACCTCACTAAAACCCTATGGGCTCCTACAGAATACTGCAGGTGCCTACGGAACCCTACAGACCCGTACAGACACCTACGGGCACTTACAGAACACTGCAGGCCCCTACGGAACCCTACAGGTCCATACAGAACCCCACAGGGCCCTACGGAACTTTACCAGCCACTACGGAACTCTACGGGCCCCTACGGAACCCTGCAGAACCCTGCAGAACCTTACAGAATCCCACAGACTCCTACAGACTTCTGCGGGCACTTAAACAACCCTACAGGCCCCTACGGAACACTGCCAGCCCCTATGGAAGGAACCCTACGGGCCCCTACAGAACACTACTGGCTCCTGCGGTACTCCACAGGCCTCTAGGGAACCTACGAAGCTCTACGGAGCCCTATGGATCCTTACGGAACAGTACGGGCCCATTCAGACCTCTGCGGGCGCTTATGGAAACCTACAGGACCCTACGGAACTGTACGAGACTCTACAGGCCCCTAGGGAACACCACAGGCCCCTACGGAACCGTACGAGACTCTACAGGCCCCTAGGGAACACCACAGGCCCCTACGGAACCCTACACAACCCTCTGGAAACTTATGGAACCCTACAAGCTCCTACCAACCCCTGCGAGCACTTACACAACCCTACAGGTCCCTACGGCAATCTACGGGACTCTATGGGCCCCTAGGGAACCCTACAGATTTCGACGGAACCCTACGAGCCCCTCTGGAACCCTACAGAATACTCCAGGACCCGACAGCACTCTACAAGACCCTTAGCAACACAACGGAACCTCACTAAAACCCTATGGGCTCCTACAGAACACTGCAGGCACCTACGGAACCCCACAGACCCCTACAGAATACTACCAGCCACTACAGAAAAATATGGCCCCTACGGAACTCTACGGAACCTGGCAGAAACACTGTGGGCCCCTACAGGCCCTTGCGGGCACTTGCAGAACTCTGCAGGAACCCACGGAACTTTATGGAACCCTACCAGCCCCTACGGAAGCCTAAAGACCCTTGCAGGCAGTTACGGAACGGTACAGGGCCCTAGGGAACTTTACCAGCCACTACGGAACTCTACGGGCCCCTACGGAACCCTGCAGAACCCTCCAGAACCTTACAGAATCCCACGGATTCCTACAGACTCCTGCGGGCACTTACTCAACCCTAGAGGACCCTACGGAACACTGCCAGCTCCTATGGAAGGAACCCTACGGGCCCCTACAGAACACTACTGGCTCCTGCGGTACTCCAGAGGCCTCTAGGGAACCTACGAAGCTCTACGGAATCCTATGGATCCTTACGGCACAGTACGGGCCCCTTCAGACCTCTGCGGGCGCTTATGGAAACCTACAGGACCCTACGGAACTGTACGAGACTCTACAGGCCCCTAGGGAACACCACAGGCCCCTACGGAACCCTACACAACCCTCTGGAAACTTATGGAACCCTACAAGCTCCTACCAACCCCTGCGGGCACTTACACAACCCTACAGGCCCCTACGGAAATCTATGGGACTCTACGGGCCCCTAGGGAACCCTTCAGATTTCGATGGAACCCTACCAGCCCCTCTGGAACCCTACAGAATACTCCAGGACCCGACAGCACTCTACAAGACCCTTAGCAACACAACGGAACCTCACTAAAACCCTATGGGCTCCTACAGAATACTGCAGGTGCCTACGGAACCCTACAGACCCCTACGGAACCCTACAGACACCTGCGGGCACTTACAGAACCCTGCAGGCCCCTACGGAACCCTACAGGTCCATACAGAACCCCACAGGGCCCTACGGAACTTTACCAGCCACTACGGAACTCTACGGGCCCCTACGGAACCCTGCAGAACCCTCCGGAACCTTACAGAATCCCACAGACTCCTACAGACTTCTGCGGGCACTTACACAACCCTACAGGTCCCTATGGAAATCTACGGGACTCTATGGGCCCCTAGGGAACCCTATAGATTTCGATGGAACCCTATGAGGCCCTCTGGAACCCTACGGAATACTCCAGGACCCGACAGCACTCTACAAGACCCTTAGCAACACAACGGAACCTCACTAAAACCCTATGGGCTCCTACAGAACACTGCAGGCGCCTACGGAACCCCACAGACCCCTACAGAATACTACCAGCCACTACAGAAAAATATGGCCCCTACGGAACTCTACGGAACCTGGCAGAAACACTGTGGGCCCCTACAGGCCCTTGCGGGCACTTGCAGAACTCTGCAGGAACCCACGGAACTTTATGGAACCCTACCAGCCCCTACGGAAGCCTAAAGACCCTTGCAGGCAGTTACGGAACGGTACAGGGCCCTAGGGAACTTTACCAGCCACTACGGAACTCTACGGGCCCCTACGGAACCCTGCAGAACCCTCCAGAACCTTACAGAATCCCACGGATTCCTACAGACTCCTGCGGGCACTTACTCAACCCTAGAGGACCCTACGGAACACTGCCAGCTCCTATGGAAGGAACCCTACGGGCCCCTACAGAACACTACTGGCTCCTGCGGTACTCCAGAGGCCTCTAGGGAACCTACAAAGCTCTACGGAATCCTATGGATCCTTACGGCACAGTACGGGCCCCTTCAGACCTCTGCGGGCGCTTATGGAAACCTACAGGACCCTACAGAACTGTACGAGACTCTACAGGCCCCTAGGGAACACCACAGGCCCCTAAGGAACCCTACACAACCCTCCGGAAACATATGGCACCCTACAAGCTCCTACCAACCCCTGCGGGCACTTACACAACCCTACAGGCCCCTACGGAAATCTATGGGACTCTACGGGCCCCTAGGGAACCCTTCAGATTTCGACGGAACCCTACCAGCCCCTCTGGAACCCTACAGAATACTCCAGGACCCGACAGCACTCTACAAGACCCTTAGCAACACAACGGAACCTCACTAAAACCCTATGGGCTCCTACAGAATACTGCAGGTGCCTACGGAACCCTACAGACCCGTACAGACACCTACGGGCACTTACAGAACACTGCAGGCCCCTACGGAACCCTACAGGTCCATACAGAACCCCACAGGGCCCTACGGAACTTTACCAGCCACTACGGAACTCTACGGGCCCCTACGGAACCCTGCAGAACCCTGCAGAACCTTACAGAATCCCACAGACTCCTACAGACTTCTGCGGGCACTTAAACAACCCTACAGGCCCCTACGGAACACTGCCAGCCCCTATGGAAGGAACCCTACGGGCCCCTACAGAACACTACTGGCTCCTGCGGTACTCCACAGGCCTCTAGGGAACCTACGAAGCTCTACGGAGCCCGATGGATCCTTACGGAACAGTACGGGCCCATTCAGACCTCTGCGGGCACTTATGGAAACCTACAGGACCCTACGGAACTGTACGAGACTCTACAGGCCCCTAGGGAACACCACAGGCCCCTACGGAACCGTACGAGACTCTACAGGCCCCTAGGGAACACCACA